>NC_090937.1:462600553-462903084 GCF_040938575.1 Ambystoma mexicanum
TTCTCAATTATCATCATTACAATATTTTCAAATAATCTCTTGTGACGCCTTTAATCAGTTCATATAGTTCCTTCAAGGCTTTTACACTAATTTCGCTTCTCAGATGTTGGCTTCTTGAACAGCTACTTGGCTCTAAGGTTCCTTCCCCCTTTCCCAGGGTAGTAATGCCCAGTCTCTGTAAATCTTTTTATATCCTCTTCTCTTTTCCTTAGGTCATAATATTCTTTCTCTTTATTGTCTGTCTTTTGACAAATATTCCAGTTTGCTCTTTTCCTCAGGTGTGGCTCTCTCGCTCTTATTGTCCCTTTAAAGTTCCTATTACATTTGTATTTCTCTCATTAAACCCTTTGCTTTTCTCTGAAGGTGTTTTGTTTTTTAACTTCAGTGTCTATTTCCAGAGTCATAATATTAAGGCTTCTCTTGCCATCATCATTCAGTTTTCTAACTCTCTCGTGTATATCACTAGTATGAGTATGAATACTCCCATAACTATTCCCCTTGGGCCTCCTGGGTCTCCCGTTTTCCCCTTAAACTGTGCTTGCCTGGGATAAGGTCACCAGGGCCTTTGTATATTCGGTGGTCGCTGTTTTCCTTGTTTTCATATAAAGGTACATCCCAGATATATACCTAATACAAACATAAACATTGCAAACAACCCAGCAATATAATGCGTAGCACATACCTATGAATAGGAGAATCATGACATAATACTATATATGTTGGTTTTCTTAATATAAATGGAATCATTAGAACCAGTTGGATCCATCGAAAAAACACCTGAAAAGGAATGTGAGAGAGAGAGAATATATATGAATGGAGCGGGGGGGTTGCAAGAGTGCACTCCCTGTGCAAATGTAATATGTAGCAGCTTTGTTTTCACACTTGTGTGGGGATATTGGTGTATCTTTTCTCACTTATGATAGGTTATTTATAACCTGCTTAATACCCAGAGGTTTCTAAGCGCAGACCCAGGAATTGAACCTGTGTTGCTCTGTGTCGTTTTGCTTCCAAGGCGAGCATGTTGCCCTTGAGCTATCCTCCCGCGAGGAGGAGGATGAAAGGGGCGCATGGGCAGGGCTGGAAGGGCGCACTGGGTGCTATGGGTGTTGTGCACTTTACTGATTCAGTGTGGGCTCTGGGCCTTAGGGTGCCTTGCGGACATCAGACAGGTGAACCCAATAACGCAGTTCCTTAACTTCAACAGCAATGGGAGTGGTGTACATTTCTTGGAAAGGACCATTATATCTTGGCTCGCTCCACCAGCGTTTTTCTTTTTTTTAAAATGTTTTTTAATTTATTTTTATATAGATCCAGTCGCCGGGGAACAACAACTGAGGGGGTGAAGTTGCTGACGGTGTCTGTTGCAGCACTGTTTGCTTCCTCAATCCGGCAAGGCACAATCTCCTGGGAGACCAATTTGATGGCCTTCGTTAGGGTGGACATATAGTTCCTAATCTCCTCCCCCAAGATGGACACTGTTCTATGAATGTATGACGCTCGTCTGACAGGAGAAAGTGGCGTGTGCATGCAGTGCCCTATTACTACCTCATGGAGTGACAGGTGGCGGTCTTTGCAGGGCTGCGTGCACAAACTGAATAATGCAAGTGGTAAACAGTGCACACATTTTTTCTTTAATGTGCTGCACAGCTTGGACAGCTTGCTTTTTAATATGCTGTTGATACGTTCTACGACTCTGCGGGTGGTAAATGGTGCACATCCGATGCTTGATGCCCAGCAATGCCAAAATCTCTTTAAAGAGTTAATTAAAGAAGTGAGTGCTGTTATCTGATCTGAGTACATCGCACACGCTTCGAGGAAACACTTTCCGCACTGAAAACTTTGCAGCACATTTAGCATCTGGATGTGCACAAGGTCCCGCCTCCACCCATCGTGAGAAGGGACACACAACCACAATGAGATAACTGGATCCATTGCACCTTTCACCCATATCCGCATAATCAATGTGTAGTTCGCGGAACTGCCCAATAGGGCAGGGCAAGGTGCCTCTGGTGGTTTTCAACGTAAGCCCTGTGTTGTAACTTTGACACGTGGTGCAACGCACAGCCATTTTAAGTTCTCTTGTAGGTTGGGGAAAACCAGTCCTCTGGTATGTCTCCTGCAATGTGCTGTTTAGAGACGTGTGATGGATGATGGTCGAGTGCGGCCAGTATTAATTCATGTGGCATAACCGCTTTCCCAAATATTTCTTGCCTCCATAGTAGATCGGTCTGGGACTGTTTACACCCTGTAAGGCAGGCATGGTATCGCAAGTATGACACTGACACAAGAGTTACAAGTTTCAAAGCCTTTGCTAGATGCTTGGGGTTTGGCGAAACTCCTACTTTGCCTTATAGCTATGACCGGAGTACTCTCTACCATCAAATAATAAAGAAAACGCAGTCCTAGTATTTGTATTTATTGGGTTTTATATAGCACTTTTAACCAAAGCGCTTTACAGAGAACAATATGCAATACATAAAATAGGCAATGTAAAAAACTATGTAACAAGAACAATTTGCAGAGAACACTTTACATAGAGAGTTAGTAACTCATAAAATAAGCTGTGTAGAGTCTATGACTTAGTGAGTCTATGACGCAGTCCTAGTCCGTCTATGTCAAATCAAAATGGCATATATTAACAAAACCTAATGCCTGGCCTATCTCTCATACAAAAAGTGTGTAAAGGAGAATATGTATGCAAAGGAAAATCAGTGTTCTAACATAAAGCATCAAAGTGGCTGAGTCAGCTCTCCTCTCTGCGTTGGACAGCATGGAGAAAGGCGGCCCCTGTAGACAAGATGACACACTCTTGCTCAGGTTCTCAAAACAAAGGCAGTTCAATACGTGGATCGTGGTCTACCTGGCCTTCCATGTTAAAGTCACCTATTTCAGCAACCCAATAGTTCTTTCACAGTTCAACAAAAGGTTCTCATAGGTCTCCCTTCGTCAGGCTCGGACCTCTCAGTCAACAAGTATCTGATTCAACGCAGATCTCCCTCAGCCGGGCTTGGACCTCGCAAGCACATCACTTGCAGGGGTTCCCTATCCCAAGCTTAATTTGCATTCGTTAGGGGTTCCCTTCCCCTAACTTATCTCATTTCTGGTCTCCCTCAGTCGATCTCAGACCTTTTACTCACATTGAATACTTTAGAATGTGCAAGGCTTTTACCATAGACCTCCGCAGCACCACTTCGACTTTCTCTTCAGCTCACACTCTTCTGTTATTTGCCCCAGTGTCTCTTGGTCTTGGTAGTTCAATACCATAAGCACAAAAGTTCTAAGCATTCATCTTTTCACTTCACCTTTTGCCGGGGTTAATCTGGACTATTACGCATTTCAGTGTTCGTTCACTTTGCCGCTTTATAACACAACATTTCACATTTGGCAGAGACATTTGAGTGGGCTACTTCCTTTCGCCGGACCACTCCACTACTCTGTATCACTGGCTTCATGGTTATCAGCCACTTAAAAGTAAATCACTGGTTAGCTTTCTTTCACGTCTCATCAGCATGTGCGCAACCTTCACTTGTGAGATACACTGTTGCGGCTTCAATCTTTCCTTGACACAAACTCCTTTTTTGGTCTCTGTGGCTTTGATTCACGAGTCAAGGTTAATACCACAGGCTTGGCCTCCCCTCCCCAACTATCGTTCATCCGGGAGTGTCCGTGGCGGACTTGAAACACAATGCAGGTTTCTTCTTGGCTGGAAACAATGACCTCCTGCAGGGATACCCAGGGTTTCCCTTCCCTTTGCTCTAGTCCCTCGATTAATCGTTCTGCTCCAGTAGGTTCGCTTTCACCCTGGAAGTTCAGCTCCTTGTTGTGTTCCTCCTTCCTCGGAGTGTGTCTCTATGTTCCGCCTTTTATCCATTTCGGGCGAGCTAATGGGTGGGTACCAGATGTATGTGATTAAAGTCAAGTGCCTGACTTTGCCTGACCCTATCACCTGGACATGTCCAATGAGTTATGTAAGTGTGAGCCTCTTTACTCTATCACCCTCTTCCTCAGCCCAGTGTTTGTGTAGAAAGGGAGGGGACATTCAGGGGGGTCTGGAATGTTGGAGGATCCTATAGGATAGGGGCATGGGTAAGGGAAAGGGGGAATACTGCATCTTACTATTGGCTGCCTCACCCTCTCTCCCCGAAGACCCCTCACCCAGGTGATCCTCCTGCAGTGGTCCAGCCCCAGGGTCTGGATCCAAAGGGGTGGGAAAGATGGGGGTGGGTGAGATGGGGGGGGGGGGCAGAGAGAGCGAGATCGATCTCTCTATCCATCCATCCCCAGGTACTAGTAGGTGAGACACCCTTTTGGTTTCCCACAACCCCCTCTTCACCTACAGTTCTTGCTCTTCTTGTGGTTCCTGACCCTCTAACTCAATCAACTGTGCAATTGGTAAGGCATTGTACGATGCTGGCAACTGTTCAGTGTCAACACAAGATACTCCGAAACTTGTGGCACTGGGAGGTAAGCTGCCGTTTTCACTGCTGTGTCCGCGGTAGCGTTACCAAGTGAGATCTCGTCTGTGTTATTAGTATGGGCAGTGCATTTTACGATTGCCACTACTGATGGTTGTGATGATGTGTCAATAAATCTGTCCGGCAGCTCTCCTGAATCCTGTCCTTTTCCACTGTGCAAGGCCTGAGCACGTATGTGAGGTTTGTACCTAGTGGCTGGGCAAGTGGTGAGTGGGTAAAGCCCTCTGTGCTGGGGCAGAGTCCCATCCCCTGTGTGTCTTGGACATTGCATCTAGGGCGGCCCTTCAGTATTCTGGGTCCCACCCCCATCAGGGTCCTCCACATACTTTTTATCTTCCACAGATCCAATATCTCTTATCTTTTTTTAAGTTGTTTACCTTTATATTTAGCAGCTAAAACGTGCTCATATGTGTTGTAGTATCCCCCTATTGTGGGTGCCATGCTCTGGCCAGGAACGGGGCATCCCCCAATGTGTCTCTTCCAGCCACTGTTTGATACTTCTCTCATCTTGTCCCTGTACAATCGTAATGCACTATACATATACTCCAATGGCATCCCCCCTCCCATCTTTGCAATTTGTGCGCTCAAAACTCCAACCTTTGAAATTATGCGCTGTGTACACTTTTATTACCAGTCCACAGTGCCTGCTTTCCCATTGCCCCCTATCAACACTCCCACCTCCCCCTTTCCACATGTACACATATGCAAACACTGTTAAACTACGCACTCCAAACTCCAAAACAAGCTATAAACACAGGCCCACCTCTGACCTCCAACGTTTAAACAACAACCACTACTTCCATCAAGCCCACTAATCGTACAGAACTCCTATTTTCCTTTATCTCCTTGTCACGAAGCAAATGGCGCCATCATCTTCCCTCACTCGGAAAGGCTCCCACACTCCTGTTTTTCCTCTGTAAAATCCTCTTAAAATAACAAACAAAATGAAATCTCGCCACGTGACCATACCACACTCCTCCTTCACTCAGGCGCACCTCACTCCCCCGCACACCTTACTCCTCCTTGTTATCCCTTGCAAGGGGTGTACTCGGGTCTGTGTCTTCACCCGTGCTCCTTCCGTCACAGGGTCCCAATAACGGGCTGCACTCTCCCAGGAGCGGCGCCCCGCTCCAAAGAGCAGACAGGAATTCTGTAAAAACGGCTCCTGCACACCTCTACGAGTTGTGCGCTTGGGACTGGTTGCTGCAGGTGGGCGCGGGCCCCTTCAGTGAAGCGGCCTGGAAGCCTCCGTCGTCGCCGGGGTCCTTGGGATCACATCAGGGTCACCAAATGTAGGAATGCCCCTAGAACCTCACACCAGAAAGAAAATACAACCCACTAGGGAAAAAGGCCCAAGACACCTCTTGCAAGGATAACCAGGATTATTTCTGCACAAAAATGGAAAGCGCCAACAAAGAGCTCTGCTGCCGTGTAACGTTCTGCCAAAATCTGCAACACTTTAAAAAGGTAAGTCACATCATCAGTGGCATCATTATATACAGTAGAAACCCGCGCGGCTAGTTGGTGAGACTGTATACATAGGCTGCTTGCTTCATAGGGGATGTTGGGTATTGGTCCCAGCCCCTCCTGTTCATCTTCTTCCATGTGAGTGATGCTGCAGTCGTCATCGGTCATGAGGTGGCCGCTAGTTGGCAATTGTGCAAAAAAATTAACAATACATCTCTATAGCAGTGCACCTGGTACAAGCAGACAGGTGCCCGAGGGGAAAGCTAAGGTCATACCAACTCACAAACTTCACTCAATCCCAGACAGGCCGGCACCTCTCCAAGGTCTTCCACCCTCGCTGTGGGCTATCATTTTATCCCTCCTTGCACCTTGCAGCACATCACGTGACCTAGAAGTGAATGCAGAAAGTTCTGCTTTCTGATCATTTTTGATTGGTTGGAGGTCTAAGTGGTCTGGGGCTGGCTAGTACCTTGGAATTCAGGGGTTCTAAGGCTAGGGTATTTGAGTGCTATAACTTTTGGGCTGGTGGGGGTGGGAGGCCCGTGCCCTCCTTCTCGTGGGATTGTTTCTTACAAAGACGCCCAGCCCTCCTCCCGTGTCCCTGCATGGCACATTCTTCCCAGAGCATGAAGGCTGGCAAATCTTAGGACAATTAAGGGGTTATGGACTTCTGTGGCTCTGGCCTTTCTCATCAGTGCCCATGATACAACCTATTCCTTCCCTCATGTTCGCAGCCTCGGATACTTTCTGCTGTTACTCGTTCAGGCCTCACATTTCAATATGGCTGCTAATATCTAAGATGGGGTTTTAAATGCGTGCAGACTGTATCTACAAAGCATGCAATAATGTGATAGTTTGAAGGATTCTAAGAGCACTCCCTTCCCCCCCCTTTCCCCTTGTATTACATCTCACTGCCTTTGCCTTATTCTATAAACTGCTTGGGGCTGTGGTATGGTCATCTCCCCTTCCCAACAAAAGCATACACAAGGGCCGTTATGTGCACTATAATAGGCGTTGACCTTTAAATGAGACGCAATGCTGGCAGCGCGGGGGTGCGTGGGGGTTCTTTAGAGGGTGGGGGCTATCCATAATTTGTTGACAAAGTCAGCTCTTAGAAAAGTGCCTCAGTGTGCGTGGTAGCATGTGTATGATGAGGTGAGTCTGTAGAAGAGTAGTAACTCTGAGAACAAACTCTCCCACATACCTGTATTTAAACGCACCTAATGTAGGTGTCCCGGGAGACATCCACTGGCTCCTATCTTTTGTAACAAAAAATTTAAACATCTCATTTTATTTTTTGAATAGGCTGACAGGAGACCACACAGCGTCAAAATAGACAGTTACAACATTATACCATGAGAAAGCATGACATATGGAGGCAACATGAACATAATTGGGCCATATACAATAGATTGTACTTTACAAGTGATGAAGGCTGAGGCTGGTGTAGGCGGTGTCCAGTTAAAATGTCGAATCCATAATGTCGAATGACAAAAATGTCGAAAAAAATTGCCCGAATTCTTTTTTTTTTCGAATGTAATTTTTTAATGTACATGTTTTTTTTTGTTGCTTTCGTGCGTAAAAAAAAGGGTAAAAAAAAGGGGGGGTTGGGGGGAACCCCATTTCGAACAGAAAAAAAAACACATTCGAATTTTTTTTTCTCCACATTTTGACTTTCGACATTATGTTATTCGAAATTATCACTATAAACCGGTGTAGGCATCTCCAATCTCCAGTCACTCCTTACAATAACGCTAGATGTTTATACTGCCTCAGTCTGTAACCTCCCTGATAGGAATCCTGTTTATAGTTAAGGGGAGCCAGATAGCAACATATGAGGAATAGTTTCCCTCTGCCAATGCAGTCATTTTCTCTGAGGCTAGTATTTCCCAGAGTTTACCACATCGCTATGACAGGGCCCTCTGGAGACTTCCAATTTCCTAGCCAGAGAGACCTTGGTGGCGGGCAAGAGTTGGGTGATTAGTTTAGACGTGTTGCCAGTCATTGGATATAATCCCTCACCACTATCCCTAAGTAGAATGGTCAGTGTGTCCAAGGGTACAGTCACCTAAAAAAGCATAGCTTTGATATGTGAAAGGACATCTTTATAAAATGCTCGAACCCTAGGACAGAGCCACCACATGTGATGGTAGGTTTCCCTCTCTGGGCACCCTCTTCATTCAGCCTGTCTCTTAGAGCCCTGAGCCTCAGGGACCCTCTGCTACATACCAAACGTAGTAAAATGATTTCACCAACATAACATTTTATGAAATGAAATAGGAAAGCCCAGATTTGAGCACAGGTTTCCTTGTGTTTCAGTTTGTTAATTTGACAGAAGTCTACATCTCCTCTCCTCCCATTCAATCTTTAGTAATAAACCAATGTAATGAGGTGGGGAAGCTAGAGCTTTCATTGGTAGAGCCGAGCAATAGCAGAGCCGGGGGCCGGGGAGTGGCTTCGCTTTAAGAGCCAAGCATGAGCTTGCTTGGAAAAAGACCCATACCTGGCTTCCTGACTTCCTGCCTTCCTACAACACAAGCTCCATGCCTGGCACTCTACCTCCCCAAAACCACCTCCCACAACATTGGACCCTCATTTGGCATCTTGCCTCCCCACCAGCACGCATTATCTTTATATAAGTGGTTAATAATAGAACTATTTATAGAGGAACACTATGGATTATATAGCCATATGGGTGAGACATTCCCTACAGATAGCACAGTGATGAAAAGTGATGTACTCGGGATCACTTGTGTTAACTGTGGCAGGCCGGGATTTAAGACCTGGCCTCCTGGGTCTGTAGTTTCGAATTTACACAGAAAGGAAGACATCTCCAATGTCATCTTCAATACTAGAACCAAAACACTTTCTGCAAAGCTTTTATTCAAGGGCTAAACTAGTACACTTTTAAATAAATCTGTCTTTCAACTGTCATGTAAAAGCAACCTGACAAAATATAAAAGAGGTCTTCATTGATACTTATGTTCATAAAGCAAGTATACATCACTATGTTAGAACATGAAAGCGGTCAAGCCAGTCCCACAATCTGGTTCAGTGTCACCCAAGTCAGTCACAGACCTGAACAACAGTCGCTCAATCTGCTGACCTGCCTTTCTAGTTTTGCTTTTCATATCGCCCTGTGTGTCTTTGTAGTGCACTGTTCCGTGCAAACTTGTTGGTGCTTAATAAATAAATAAATAAATAGAAGGTGCAAATGGCTGAAACACTTTTTTATGTTACCACCAGCATAATATTTCCAGAGAGATTCCAGAAATGCCACCTGTACTAGTGGTAAACTCTGCTTTTGACAAATGTTCAGAAATGGCACTGGCAGAGGTGGTATCCTTATCCTGAGGTATTTCATAAAAGTATTCAACCAACTCTGAATTACCTATTTAGATTGTAGTCTACCAATAGGTAATACCAGATTGTTACTGTTTTCTGCCCAAGTTTCTCTCTGTGTTTTCAATTCTGCCCAAAAGTGAGTAGCACAAGCAATCCAAAAGACATTTCTATAACCACCATACAGTAACCTCCATTGGTCCCATTAAACACTTTTGGTAAGGAACTTGCCAGTGATCAAGAAATTCACGAGAACACGGTGGAAGCATTCTTACAGAATGAAACAGAGGAAAACTCTAAGCTATGGGCCATTACTTCCTTGACCAGTACGAATTGTGATAAGCTGCTGAGGATAGTAATAGACCAAAGGTGTATGTGCTACAATGGTAGTTAACATTACCATCCAGTGTCGGAGAATCTATCATTTAAATGCAAACATTGCCCTCGAGTGATATGAACATGGACCTGTGGCCTAGGCTCTTCTCCCTCTCCCTGTGGAGGCGGCCCATTTGTGGGGGCCACCCAAGCACATTTCCAACATTTCAGAAATCAAGCCACTTGGGCCTTTCAGCACTTGGTTCCTTCGAGGCATGCTGGATTTTGAAGCATTGTCTTATTTATTTATTTTTTTTTGGTCTCCATTTTGCTGCTCTGGTGCATGGAGCAACAGCCCAACCAGCCTAGGGGGTCATTTTCCCCTTCCCAGTCCGACCCTGGTGCTCATCCAGGTAAACCCCAGTGGGCAGGGGGTGCGGCTCAGACAATTTTTTGGAGGTTTGGGGGGGTGATGGGTTTGCTTCAAACAATGCCTTTTTGCTGCGACCGGGCGCAGAGACAGCCGGAAACTGAAGCATGCGTTTTGAAATACTATATAAAGGTATCTCCATGTAACTCCTACTCCTGCCCGTGTTAATCCAGTGCCTCAGTCGCGCGCACAAGTCAGCCTCCAGGGCCTTCTCAGTCAATGGAGATTGGCCTTGGGGGCTGGCATTGGCTAGGGATCCTGCGGTTATTTTTTGACAGTCTAATTCACAGGACAATTTATCGCCATCCAATAGCTCTCCTGCTTCTTATGTCTGCAAGAGAAGAATCTGCCGTAAGCTACTGCATACAGTGTTTTTCCACCCTGATCTTTCAAATCTGATACTTTTTTTTAAAATGTGACGAGGATTGACACACTGTTGTGGGGCATGTGGTGGCTGAGCAGTTGTCATCTCTCCACATGTACTCCTTACTCACCCTGGTCCAATTATCATTCACCAGTTGGAAGTGGCAAAAGGACATTTTGTGGCTTGCTCCAAATAATATATGCAATGTTAATTATTGTATTATTTTTCAGCCGCAGTTTGAATCCTACCATATGCTTTCAGATACGTCATGCACCATTTGGTGCTATTTTTCTTTTAGAAGTCCAAACACTAACTCCTTATCTAACGATGTCCTGTGGCTTGGCTGATGGTCCATTGTGTGGGAGATCATTTACCTTATTCCTAGGTCCAATCCTAACTTTGGTTTCGTTCTAACCCTAACTCAAACCAACAAGCTATCGCAAAACATAAACCTAGGTCAATCCCATACTTATTTAACCCTCCTATTAGCCTGGCCAAATGGGACATATTCTATTTTGTGCAGTCTATAGAAAGTTTGGTTCTAAAGTGTTGAGGAGAAAGAATTTTGAAAAGGCACTCTGACCGTGTTGATAATTAAGTGTCCCCATGATTTGTTAATATAAAAAGTATGTCGTTGAGTTCATGGGTCGAATGCGTTTGTTTTATAGGTCGCAGTGATAAACTAAGTTATTTCACCTGGTTATTTCAGGTCTGGTACGAGTGTCAAGAATGTTCAATATCTGCAAGGAGATGGGCCCTTCTGTCATGCTCGGACTGACAGTCGTGGTGTAAGGGATGTGATGAATCCAATGGAGTCCTCACAGATTCCCGGCGGTGACCACCTCCCATGTGGCCAGGGGACACAGCTGATACCTGATCCTGAGCCTAGGCCTGCTTCGTGCCGGAGGATTACATGGGAGAAGACCACTACCATGGAGATGTCATGTCATCATTGGATGAGACCTGATATCCCCCATTTACCCATGTGGAAGACCCTTTGTTGCCCAATACCCTAATGGCATGTTACCATGTCTCTGTTCTCCCCTTCAGACAAAGTAGAGGACATTTTTCCATTCTCATATAACCCAATCTCACACACTTCAATGTAAAGGCACAAACTCCATTCCACCTTTTTGCAGGAATGACTCGTCCTATGGAAACCCAAAGAAGGCATCTGCAAAGGTGAAACCACAATGTGTCTCAATGGACTTCCATTCCCATAAAACCTTTAGTACTGGGACAAGGAGGAGTGAGGGAGCAATGCAGAGCGACAAGCATAGTGAGTGTGCTTGTTGCTGCAAGGTAACACCTCTGCGCGGGACCTTTAAATCTGGAAACCAAAGAGCAGTCAGAGGTGGAAGAAGCAGGAGTTGGACGTCGAGCCGAAGCTAGAGGAAGGACGCTGTCTCACTCGCAGGAGCCCGCGGAAGCTGGCTGCACAGTCCGGTGTGGCGGAGTGGGGCTCGCCAAGCTAGAAGGGACTGAACAGCACAAGAGTAAGAGGTGCCGCAGAAGGAACGTAATGATCTGCGAGAGGGTCCTTTGGGCGTTTCGCCGCTTGAAGAGGCAGCATTACCCTTAGCGGGGTCCAGGTAGGAGTTGGTGTGCAGAAGTTGAGCCTCAGGACGAGCCGGAGAGGCTGGAACCAGGAAACTGGTGGTGACAGAGTGCCACCTATGCGTGAGAAGGACCAAAGACACCAGAGAAAGCCGGTGAGTCTGCCCAAGCAGTGTGGGGTCCTTGGGGCATTACAGTGACTGCACCAATGATAATTCAATTAAAGAGGAAGAGAATTGAAAATGAAATCGAACCAAAGAAGAAGGTTGTCAACATTGTGAAAGTTATTTGTTGAATGCAGAGTGCCAGAAATAAGCCCAATGAGAGGGGGAGAGCCCAAGATAAGACCAGTAGATATACCAAGAGCCAAGAGAGGTATATGCTACTTGGTCTTAGAGAGGAATTACGGCACTAAAAAGATGTCCTGGCAAGGGAGTATACCAGGCAGCTGAGAATGCAAGAAAGAGAAGTCCTGGTAGGGGGGTGTACCAGGCATCTGCCAAGATAAGAGATATTCATGAACTAAGGAAGAATCCTTTTTTGTTAAACTCGTCCAGTATCCAGGTGACGGAAGTCCTCTGGAATTAAAGACTTTCTCATTCTAATGAATCTGTTTGAAACCTTGTTGTCCCAGTCAAGCATCCAGGAGAAAGGAACCCCTCTGGACTCAAGAGACTTGATATACTGGAGAACATCTTTTCTGGTTGGAATTGTGCTGGTTTTTTATTTTTACAAACACTTTTTGGCACACATCAGGTTAAAGACATTTCCCTTTGCACCTTATTATTTTAATTATAGTGTAAGGGTAAGATTAAAATGTTCTTGGACACAAGGACGGCTTTTCAGTTAATTGACATCCTTACACAGACAGTTCCTTAAGTTTTGGTTCGGTCAGGAAAATCCTCTTTAGTTTAGGGCTAGAGGGGTCGTTTTTCCATCCCCGCTTTTTTCCTTAATATAAGTCTTAAGCCCAAACTATGACGATTTTGGGTTCGACTCTCATTGCTGACTTACCACAAGGCATTCCTCCCACCTCTACCCCATGACCAAACCCAGTGATGTGGTCTAGTTAGCCTATTGGCATCATTATGCAGTCCCAAGAGTTCCAGCAGAGCAACATGGAAATAAGAATGGGGCGGTTAGGGGATCAGACCCTACAGTGTGGGAGTGTACATACTGGTGCCTCTTCATAGGTGCCTCTGTACACCAGATAAGACATCTGCTCCCTACTCTTTTTGCTTAAATTGTTGAGAAAACTTATTCTCACACGTTTTAAGGGCTGCTCTGTGAAGTAGGCAGAGAAGGTGTTTTATCCGAAGACGCTGCTCAGGACTTGGTGAGTGAAATCATTCCAGACGCGTACAGTTGGCATTTTCCTGTCCCATGAATGGGTTTCCAGTGCTGCTGAGTATTTTGGACATCGTTACCAAGGAATGTAGAGAGCCCAATAAGGCTGCCATCCTGAGAGGTTGGGCAAAGTAATGTTCCCTCCTTCAGATTGCCTGCAGGTATATTCTATCCTCACCACCTTTGCTAGGCACACTGCAGTGACAACTGAGGATGCTGCTCCCTCGGACCAAGCGGACAAGAAGGTGGAGGTCTCTTGGAGCAGCTTACATCACCTTAAGGGTTGCAATTTGCTCTGCACACATCGCCAAAGCACACCTTCAAGATGTGTTCCTTATCTGCCTGCTAGAGGAGGTTAAGAATGTTCAGGTCTATTGTTGATAATTGAGAAGGAGATCATGCTGGCGTCTGACATCACTTGCAACATCATTTTAGCTGTGGCATCGGAGGATGTCTCTGGTCTCAGCAAGGTGTCAATATTGGCCTAGTCGCCTGAGTCGAGAATCTCCCTGAAATGCCATACTTCTCCTTCCCTCCTTAGGCCCGAAGCAGTGTGATTTTTATTAGACTGCTTGACTAATGCCCTTAAACTGGCTCAGAAGGCAAGGCCTTACAGGCCAAGAGCGCCTATAGATATCAGTTTACAAAATCATACCCTGTTCACATTGCAGGGGAGAGGGAACAACAAGCCCACAAAGTCAAATGCCAACACCTACGCGACCCCGACATTTTTCCATCTCTGAGGCTTCAGTTCCGGACATTCATCAGCCGTTGTGGGGATAGCTGGTGCCTCAAGTCCTTCAGACAAACATTAGAGGAGGAAGTGGGAGACGCCATGGCTCGGGCCTTGGGGGATATAGCATAAAGTTCAACTCCGAACTCTGGTATGGTTGTGATTCAATGTCCCCAGAAGTGTAGGATGAGATCCAGAAGCTACTTTGGAAGAATACGGTGAGCGCAGTCAAGTGTTGGAATGGGAAAGGGGATCTATTCCATTCTTTTACTGCCCGCAGTGGAATATATATGTTTAGTTTAGTTTAGTTTAGTTTATTATTTGTATAGCGCGCCATACCCTGGAGTATCAGGGCGCAAACAGACAAGGATATGCTCAACTTGGTTACAGGTACATAGAAATCAGATGAAGGTGCAGAGATGCGCTGAGCTTGGTTACAGATATGCTCGGCTAATTGCAAGTACAGGAAAAGGCAGGAAGTGTAGACATAGACATCAGCAATATTACAGCAAGCAGATATGAACAAGGAGAGATCAAGGACAGGGGAGCAAGGAGCATGCTCCTGTTCGCGTAATATAAAGTTATATACAGTAATGTACAATGTGACAAGTGGACTAGTTAGCTGTCGTTGGGGAGAGATCAAGGACAGGGGAGCAAGGAGAGATCAGGACAGGGGAGCGAGGAGCATGCTCCTGTTCACGTAATATATAGTTATATACAGTGATGTACAATGTGACAAGTGGACTAGTTAGCTGTCATTGGCTCTCAGCCACCTAGTGAGGTTTTGTCTAAATTTTGCGAAAGGCTGTGGTTCTCTGACATCATGCGGGAGGGAGTTCCATAACTGCGCAGCCTTGACCGGGAAGCTATTTCCTCCTATAGTGGCAAGTTTGAAACGCGGGACTTGGAGGCAGTTTGCGTTGGCTATTCTGGTAGGTCTGGAAGAAGTCCTTTTGCGTAATCTATCCATGAGGTAAGGTGGAGCTTTGTTGTTGATACATTTGTGGGTGAGGGAAGCGATTTTGAGATGAATTTTGTCTATGGTGGCGAGCCATTTGTATTCTCTTCTTGTCGAGGATATATGCTCGTTTCTATTAATCTTGAGTGCTGCTCTCAAGGCATTGTTCTGGAGCACTTGAATTTTGTGGATGGTCTGTTTATTAGCTCCAATGTAAAGTCCATTACAATAGTCTAATTTGGACAGTATCAAGGCTCTGGCAAGTGTAATGCAGCTATCTGTGGAGAGGAATTGTTTGCTCGCTCTGATAAGTTTGCATGTATATGCGGTGGCAGAAGCTAGAGAGTTAACTTGTTTGGTAAAGTTCATGGTGGCGTCTAGGTAGAATCCTAAGGTTTTTACTTCATGAGCTACTTTTATGTTGTTCCCATCAATAATGAAGTTGTCGTAATCGGGGCTGAGTTTGGATATATAGGTAGTGGTGCCCAGGATGATAAGCTCAGTTTTATCATCGTTCAGGCATAGGCCGTGTGTGGCCATCCATGCCTGAACGATGCTATAGATCCTGTTCACTAGGGCCAGGTCCTTGGCGTAGTCTCCTGAGAGCGGGAGGAGGATCTGGGTATCGTCTGCGTAGTTAGTGTAGGCGATACCCAGATGATCCATTTCATCAAAGAGAGGCTTCGTGAAGACATTGTAGAGGGTGGGTGACACACAAGACCCTTGTGGAACACCGCATGTTATAGGGATTGGATCTGCTGAGGCTGATGGAGCGAAGACTCTCATGGTCCGATTACTCAGGAATGACTTGATCCAAATTATGGCCTCTTTTGAGAAGTGGGCTGCCGAGTCGAGGTGACTACAGAGGACTGTGTGGTCCACTAAGTCGAATGCCGCTGATAGGTCCAGGAGGAGAAGTAGGGCCGCTTGGCCATTGTCTCTGCAATCGTCTATTTGGGCCTTAAGATCTATTAACGCTGTCTCGGTCCCATGTTGCGGGCGGAATCCTGATTGACGGATTCCAAGTAGGTGGTTAGACTCTAGGAAGCTTTGAATTTGCAAGTAAGCCACTTTATCTAAAATTTTTAGGAGAAAGGGCACAGTCGTGATGGGCCTGAAGTTAGTCGGAATGGTAGGGTCAAGGGTTTGCTTCTTTAGTAGTGGCAGTACCCAGGACTCTTTTAGGTTGATCGGTACTGAACCTGAGGTGAAGGAAGAGTTGATTAGTTTGGTTATAAATGGCGACAGTTCTCTCGCAGCATCCTTGATGAGTTGTGCTGGGCATTGGTCGCCTTTGCAGTTAGACGGTTTGAGTCCCAGGATGACCTTTTCTACCTCTATGGGCGATACCTTAGAGAAGCAGAAACGGGCTCCCAACTTGGGCTGTGGCGGTGGCGCTGAGCTCTGAGGGATGTGTGGTGTTAGTGATGCCTTCTTGATGGCAATTTTGGTTTGTAGGTTTGCTACCTTGTTTGTTAAAGCAAGTTGTATGCTAGAGCACCATTTTTTATCCTTGGTGCAGTTTTCTTGGGGTACAATGGGTGTTTCCAATTCTTTCAGAATGCTGAACAGTTCTTTGACACTAGATTTTGAGTTGGATATTCTAGTATTGTAGGTTTCTTGTTTGGCTAATAATATTTCTTTCTTGTATTGGGAGGAGGCTTTGGAGAGGTTGAGTTTATTTTTGACTGATGGGGAAAGTCTCCAAATAGTTTCAAGTTTTCTTTTGGCCAGCCTAAGATTTTTTAGGTGGGGCGTGAACCAAGAATTGAGGTGTTTTTTAGGTTTGCTATTTCTTAGTTTGAGCGGGGCTATGTGATCCAGGGTTGAGGACATGGCTGCATTATAATGTTCGACTAACAGATTGGGGTCCATGCAGTCGGGTAGTGAGTTTAATTTAGGTATTATAACGGGCATTAGATTTTCTACTGTCATTAGTTTTTTATTTCTCGTTGGCAAGGGTGGGGCAAGTGAGGACGGGGCAGTGACATATGTGTGTGTTTGTGTGAAAAAACTTAAAAAACTTTAGTTGCAGGGACCTTAAGGTGAGAACGTAACGCAACAAAACCCCTGAAATTCAGCTAAAGGCCACCTTAACTTTGCGCCCCCAGTTGCGCAACCTATGGCCACAATGATGACATCAGTTTACAGTGGACTATTATTGTGTTAAAATGTACAGTGGACATGACCAAACGTTGTTGCCACTGCCTATGGCTGGTTAGAGTTGTACTGTAATAAGTAATGCCATAGATGATGTAATTAGTGATGTCATCAAGAATGTCGATTGTGATATCATTGGGGTCATATTGTGGTTACTTCACTAATACCGTCATGAATGACTTCACTGATGACATCACTGGTGCCATAACTATCATATATGATAATGATTATTTAACTGGTGGCATCAGACATAGGATCACTCTAGGTACTTGCACATATTTAGAACACCGTTACGTTTCGATATATGTGATTTTAGCATTTTAAAATAGTTTATAACATTGAGTGCATTGTGAGAAATAGTCAGCCGCTACCCATACATCATATCACTACTTGTGAAGCTTTCATTTGTTGTAGTTTGTTAAAAGATGCTATCTGAATTATAGTTGTGAAGGAGTGAGAGGTAGAAGAGACCCAGTGCCCCCGAGAGTGGCATACCACCACCCAGGGAGAGATTAAAGGGAGCAGGAGAGTTAAATGGCAATAGAGGACAAACTAAGACCCACTACAGGAGCAGACGTAGGGTGTGGCGGCATCATGGCGAAAAGCATAGAGTTCAGCATCAAGACAGCACCGCCTGTCCAAGGTCAGGGTCTGCGATTGACAGACCATCCATAAAATGGAAGAAAACTATGTCCGTATGCAGGAGTTCTACTTTGACTTCTGGTGAGTGGAGACTTGATGCCATCGGGGATTTCATCTGTGATTCCATCATTGTGGTCATAGGCTGCACAACAGGGGGCGCAAAGTTATTTAGCTTTAGCGTGTGAACATTGGCAGTTAGTGGAAGGTACCCCAGAGAGATCACCTGGAGCGTGCCCATAGCAGTCACCCAGCAAAGGCAGGGGGCTAGCAGGCGCAGATCAACAAATAGCACACCGACAGCCCAGCTCTTGGAAAGGCCTGCACCCAAGAGCACAGCACAAAAGAGGGTGGAAACAGCCTCTGGTCCTTCCATGTGTCGACTGGCCAAATGACATGGTAAAGGCCACACGCCTGTACAGACAGAGCATTAATAGTGGAGAAGAAACAACACAGCCTAGGTAGCGGTAGCAGGGTTTAAAGAAGCAGCGCTAGAAGCAGACACACCAGGCCAGAGCACGGCCGAGGCCAGACCTAAAAATGAGGCATAAAGGGTGAGGCTAGGCTGAACGGGACCCATCCCCGAACCAGGGGAGACGATATACCCAGCTGGACACTAGCTGCAAGAGAACACCAAGGGCATTCACAAACAAACCACATTGGACACATATGTTACACCGACAGGTGCAGGAGACTCTGTGAGAAAGGCCACCCTGCCACAAAGTAGCACAATGGAACAGACAGGTGGGGATCAACATGTACTCGCAGCCATAGCAGCGCTGAAGATTGTCCTGAAAACCAAAATGGATGCCATCAGCATAGACGTAAACCTACCAAGACCGGACATCAAGACGTTCGCAGAAAGAACTCAAACGTTGGAGAAACAGGTGTCCGAAAATACACGAAGCCTTAAAGGCAATGCAGAAAATATATCGATCTTGCAACAGCAAATAAAGACCCTGAAAGGTAGGGTGGAAGATGCAGAAGAGCGAGCAGGAAGAAAGAACGTGCGTATCGTGGGACTCACAGAAGGGGCTAACCCCACGAACTTTGTGGAAAACATGCTCCTGCAGGAAGTGGGCCCAGGCACTCTCACCCAGGGATTCGCAGTCTAACGAGCACACAGGTCCCTGGCCAGGAAATCACCACCAGGTGCCCCACACGACCCACTATATCCCGGACCTGAACTACAAGGTCAGAGAAAAGATTCTGGAATACTTCAGGAAGGGGGGCAAGAAACAACCATCAGCCCAGATCACAGCATATCCAGACTACACTCTACAAGTACAAAAGCTGACAATGCACTATGCCTCAGTGAAAAGAAGATTACGCAAATCTAATCTAAAATACACTCTTGTGTACCCAGCAAAATTAAAGGTCATATACAATGGCCAAGTACTATTCTTTGACGCCCCACAGGAAGCGCATAAGTGGATGCACAAGACTAGCCTGCCGTCAAGATGCCGAGACACAGTTAAACAAGACGGCAGGGTAGGCTACCAGGGGGTGCGCGGATGCCACTTGCATTAAAGCACTGCTCCGTCACCCAGGCCCCCTTGAGTGAACTTGCCCCCCCCCCCTCACTCGTAGTGTCCCATGTGAGGAGCGGACCCCTGCAGGTCGATGCTTGAGCCGGCGGGCTCCGCCGTGTGTAAATTTGGAAGAAACCGCGCCCGGCAAGGGGGAGATTCAGCTCTGTCCCTCCCCTGCTAGGCTGTGTGAAAAGGAAAGCGAGAGGAGGAGCTGGGAACGGCTCAGGAACTTCAGTGGTATTGATGGTACTGGGAAGTGTAGGTGGGCCGCCATGTTCCCACACCCCCTCCGGTCATAGAGGTGATGAGGTGGTTTGGGTTCTGCTGACCCCCCCCCCGCCCCTGTTATACGGGCTGTTAGCGGAGCTTTGCCCCTCCCCCAGTCTCATCAGAATTGTATGAGAGGGCCTGGACCGGAGGCCTGGAAGGATACGGTGGGGGGCTCCCTAGGAGTCCCCGCTACACAGGGATTCCTCCGAACACCGGCAGCAGGGCCCCCGAAGGCCTGTTGGGTGATCTGACCTATGATTAAGGGATATCCCGGGCTGCACAGCGAAGAGAGACTGCATAACGAGGGCCAAATGACCAACCAATGTCCAGAAGGAAAGCGCGTAGGCCCGGTGCAGTGTGACAGCTTGGCATATCTGGGCCCAGGGCCGCAGGGGCCATTTTACTTCCCTCCTGCTGAAGGTGGATGGGAGCTTGAGGTGCCATTTGACCAGGAGAGCTCACCTGATGATGGGTGGCAGAATCCGGATGACGGCGCAGGCCTGAGAGGGAAGAAGGGTACTGTTACTCAGTACAAACGCAATGAAGGCATGGGCCCCCAAATAAAGAGGCGTGGGCCCGCCTTAAGGGGTGCATAGTCAGTGGGTGGTGAGCTGTCCAGTGGGGCCTGGACGGCCTTGGAACAACAGTGGTGGCTTGCAGGGGGATCTCCCGGTGGTAACATTCCGGCCTGGACCGACATGTAGAGACGGAACATGATTTTAGAAGGAAGGAAGGAGGGTGGTGCTGAACCGCGGGCCACGCAGGTGACCCCTAATTAGACCAAAAGAGGAGGTGCATCTCGGGAGTTGTGGGCCTCCAGTTCTGGGGTGTGTGCCCGCCTCCTGGACTCATTGGGGGACGGAAGTGAACCCAGCAATATTTTGCCAGCTAAAGGTTGGTGGAAGAGGTGTGGGCCCATGAGCACGGGGCGTGTGCCCGCCTAGCCCCTGGAGTGTGGGCCTCATTCCCTTCCCGACAGAGGGCAGAGTGGAGCATTCCCCTTGGGCGATCTACAACCTGGTGGTTCAACATTAAAGGGGATCCCGTGGAAAGCGACAGACCATACCCCCTGAAGCAGCATCTGAGTGAGTGAGACATCACTGGAGCACCCCGATCGGGCCTAAGGTAACAAGAAGGCCAGAACAAAGCTGGTCGGATTAGCCTACGCAGGCAGACCGGATTCCGTGGCCTCCCCAGAACTTCGAAAGATGGCGGCAGGGGTAGAGGACTCGATGGCAACTAAAAGCGATGTGGCGTCCCTTCTCGACGAAATTAAAGTATGAGGGCTGATATTGGTTGCAAGGTGGATACGATCAACGTGCGGGTGGACAAGATGGAGGAGAGACTACAAGAGATTGAGCACAACCAAACATCCTTGGACGCTCTGGAGACACAGATGGACGTAAGGCTAGGGGAGAAGAAATTATCCTGAAGATGGACGATTTCGAGAATCGCGAACGGATAAATAACCTGCATTTCTTTGGGTTACCAGAAGCCGAGGGTGAATCGGAGAACCCTGATGAGGGTCATACATGACATAACTAGGCTCCTCTAACTAGGCTCCTCTTTGAAGACAACTCCATTGATGAGACAAAAATAGAAAGGGTCCACAGAGCCACTGGATTAGGGAGGGGCCCGAGGTTGGTCCTGGCCCGTTTTCATAATTATCCGGATAAACTCAAAATTCTGGAAAGGGCAAGGGCCAAGGGGCCCATAGCGATGGGTGAGGCCAGGATCATGATTTTTCAGGACCTTTCGTTGCTGACCCTCACAAAGAGAAGAATGTGTCTCCCCTTGACGAAATTGTTAAACGAGAAAGGAGTTCAGTACAGATGTTGGAATACCGGCCATAGTTGGTTGAGGGGATTGTCGGTTTGGTCATCCTGTTGGGGACGGGGGGACTGACGGCCTTGGGGGACCAGATTTCGGGGTCCCATCACTGCATCTGGGTCATTGGGGATGAATAGATCTGGATTCAGATGTAAGTTTGGAATGCAAGTTGAAGTTGGGGGCATGGAGGGGTCACTGGGGATTGAGGAGACATGAGCTGGGGCCTGGGTTTCGGGCCTGCGCTGCATGATGGTTCGGCACTCTTCTAGTGAAAATAACTGGAGGGGGACAAGCACCTAAGGGGCGGGGGATCTTTGAAGGTCACTGGGGTTTTGGGATGTCTTGATACAACACTTATGTACGCACAGCTCTGTTCCCAGAAGGCACAACAGTGAGGGACATCTCCCAGGCAGTTAATGAGGTGGGAGACAAGATTTGAGGTATGGCTGATTCAAAGGGGGCGATTGGGGGTGGGGGGGGGACACCCTGAGGGTATGCACGCTGAATGTGAAAGGGCTAAACTCCCCGGCCAAGCGGTCTCTGGTCGCAAGGGAATTTAGAAGATCAGGGATAGACGTCCTGTTCCTCCAAGAGACTAGATATTTGAAGGGTTAAGAGTGGCGGATTCCCTGTGGTCTGGTGGAGGGAGAATATTGGGGCTCGGGGCTAACAAGGAAGGCTGGGGTTGGGATTTTGGTCTGTAAGGGGCTCCGACTGGAAGTCACGAAAGTGTGGTCTGATGTGGAGGGAAGGGTGGTTCTGGTCTCAGGTCCGATATGGAAACTCAGGTTCACATTTGCCATGATGTACGCCCCCAATCAAGGTCAAGGGAGGTTCTTACAGAGAACCCTGGAAAAAATTATGATTGAGAGGGATGGGGAGTGGTCACTTCATATTGGGAGGAGACTTCAATGTCTGGAGAGATATCAGCTTGGACCGGCAGTCTGGGTGCCTCGGGGAGTAGGAGCCCCAAAATCAGGCGGACAGAGAAATGCAAATCTTGATGGAGCTCTACGGGATGCGGGCTATATGGCAGCACTTCCACCCATGGGACCTGGGGTTCAGCTTCTATTCCGCACCACATGGAACTTTTAACGAGAATAGATTACCTTTATATATCCAGGGATCTATGGGAATCCGCACAGGGGTCCGTAATCCATCCCATTAGTTAGTCTGATCATGACATGGTGTCGGTGGATATTTGTTGGGCTGGACTTTTTCCCAGGGGCTCGAAGTGGCGGTGCAATGAGTATCTATGGGGATCCATGTTTCAGGGAAGTGATGGAGAAAAGTATCAAAGAGTTTTTTTTTAATTGAGTGACACTGGGGAGGTATGCAAGGACATATTGTGTGATGCGGCAAAGGCTACATGGAGAGGGACACTGATTAAATAAGGGGCTTGTAGAAAGCGGGCACGCACTCTCAACCTGAATTCTTGAAACAGAAGTTTTAGGAGAACTGGGATAAAGCGGACGCTCTCTTGGCAGCCAGGCTGAGGGGTCAGCGGGCAGAGAGGTGGGTTCCAGAGGTGGAGGGAAGGGGCAGGATCCATGAGTACTCGTAGGAAGGGATTCAGGAGGCATTTGCGGTTATTTTTTTTTTTTTTTTTTTTGAGGACCTGTACAGGAGCGAAGTGACAGCATTCAGTGAGGAATTTGAGAGCTATCTGGCAGACTCCAATCTCCCCTGGCTCATGAAACCGGAGTCAGAATGCCTGGAAGCTCCAAACACTGGGGATGAAATTAGGACAGCTATTGGATGGCTTCACACCACGATTTTACAAGTCCTTTCTTCCGGCGCTGCTCCCCTTCCTAACGATAATGTATAATGACATTCTGACTACGGGGAAAGCACCAGACTCTTTTACGCAGGCTCTAATCACGGTAATACTGAAAGAAGGAAGGGATCCCTGGGCATGTGGCTCTTATCGTCCAATTTTTTCTATTAAATATAGACACAAAAATGTACGCCAGAGTACTAGCCGCAGCGCTGGAGGAACACCTGGCGAGACTGAACCATTCAGACCAGGTGGGGTTTGTGAAGGGGAGATAAGGGCCCGACACCATGAGGAAGATGCTACACTTGATTGAGATGCAGGGCTGGGAGGTCGACCCCACACTTCTTTCCATAGATGCCGAGAAGGTCTTTGACAGGGTGGAGTGGGTGTTCTTGGAGCCGGTACTAATCAAGTTTAGGGTAAGTAAGGGTCTCATAACGGGTATTATGGTGCTCTACTCCTACCCCAGGGCATTTGTGCTATCATTGGAACCACTGGCCGATAGCTTGAGGGAGGATGGTAGAAGTGAGGGGATTAGGGTGGCCGAGCATATGTGTAAGGTAGGGCTATACGCAGATGACATGCTCCTCTACCTGGTAAACCCACTGACCTCAGTCCCGACAGCGGTGGAACTGATTTGAGGAATACAGGTACCTGGCAGGCTTTAAAATTAATAAGGGCAAGTCTGTACTTTTCCCCCTGGATAAATGGAAGGAAAATGATTTGAGACGTCAATCTCACAAGAAAGCTTGAGGGTTTGTATGAAGCCAACTTCCCCCCTCTAATGACAGCCATGGAGAAAGACTTGGGAATAATGGAAGGGACTAACCATATCCCGGATGGGATGGCTGAATGCGCTCAAGAAGGTAGTCCTCCCAAAGATTCTGTATTTGTTCCAGATGCTTCCTATTCAGGTTCCCGACCACCATTTCAGAGTGACGAAGGGGGCCCTTTTACGTTTCTTATGGCAGGGAAAGAAACCCAGAGTCTCTAGTGATGTCTTCAGTATTCCTAAGAAAAGTGGGGGTGTTGGGCTCCTAGATATATATTTATACTACAAGGCCACCCAGTTAAGAATGCTGGTTCCACACCTTGGGGGACAAAGAGACCTACAATGGGTGGGACTTGACAACCATTACTGAAGGCCCTCTATGGTGGGAGAGTGGCAATGGGTGCCCAGGGCAAAGTTACTACGAAGGATACGTGCGCATCCTATGCTGGGCACTATCTGGCAACCAGGTAAATGGATGTCCGGGGTAACATCGTGGCCCGCACCCTTAGGCCATGCATGGGTGCCGGGAGTTTGGGACGAATTCCCGGATCCCTCCAGATTCCAGCAGTGTGAGGCGGGTCTGGAAAGAATCGGGCAAATGTGCAAGGGGGGAGGGGTGTGTTACGGTTGTGGAACTGGAGGAGACACTGGGGATATGTACACACTCCTGCTTTTCGTATTTGCAGCTTAAGGGGGGTATTGACTAAGGAGGTATGGAAAAGTAAGATACAGAAGGAACTACTGAATACACTTACGGAGTCCAAAGGAGTGATTGGGATGATGTATAGGGCCTTGGTGGATACGAGAAGGGGGTCGGTGGATGGGTTAAGGATGAAATGGGAAGGGGACATGGGGATGGAACTGTACCCGTAACTATGGCTAAGAATGTGTCGGGGGGGGGGGGGAGGGGGAGCATTCATGAACTCCATTTCCTGCCAATATAAACTGCACGCTGTAAAGCTGTTGCACAGATGGCAATATGACCCGGTTAGGCTGTCAAGAATGTACCAAGTTGTGAGTCCGTTGTGCTGGCATGACTGCGGAGTGAGAGCTGATAACTGCCACATGTGATGGGGATGACGGGAGGTCCAGTCCTATTGGGATGAAGACTTGAGCTGGATCAGGGATCTGGATGGGGTTCATAGGGTGAAGGCTCCCATGTTGGTCCTTTTCGGGATGGAAGAAAGGGAGGGAGGTGGGTGGGAGTATGGGAGGGAGGAGGGGTAGAAGGAGGGGTTTTTGGTTGGAAGCAGTTAATGGGATTAAGGTGCTACCGTTGAGATGTTGGTATTGAGGAGATTTGCAATGTGGCTGTGTAGCCTTGTTTCTGCTAAGTTTACGAAAATGTCAAAAAAGCAGGGTAACATTTTTTTAAAAAATCTATACAGCGGATGAGTGAAGAAAGCCCTAAACAGATGACATTATTGGTATAGCAGAACCAGTGCCAAATTAAGTAGACCAATGATAGATCTACACCGAAGCATTCTTTGGCATGAACTATGTTACAGAAACGGGAGCATTCGCAACGCAAGCTTAAAAAAAACAAAGGCCAGCATTGGGAAAGAGAGGGAAGAAACAGTCCCCAAGAAACAGTTAGTTTGCATACTAACTTTTACATATCGACCCGCCGCAAGCCCAGAGCAGAGCCTGAGGACAAGGTTTGCGGGCTCGGAAGCGAGAAGCGGGAATGCCTGAGCATGAAATACATAGCTGGGCAATAGTTGGAGGGGGTGGTGAGGGGAAGTTGGAGAGGGGAAGGGCACGGAGAGGTCAGCCGACACAAGCAAGCTTAACACACATACAACAAACACGAGACTATTATAGTACATCACTACGCCTCAACATGAAGGGGGGAGGACTTTAGATAATTACCTGGAATGTCAGGGGACTTAACCGTTACATAAAGATAAACGGGATAATGACATATTTGCAAAGGAAAATGGTCGATATAGCACTCCTACAGGAAACGCACACTCCTACAGGAAACGCACCTCAGTCGGGAGAAACAGGACACTCTAGCTAAGAAATGGAGCGACAAAACATTGGGATTGCTGTATTCGGCATACGCTAGAGAGTTACTTATCTGGGTGGCATAATCAGTGCCGCTTCGAGTGCTAAACACGGTCACCGACAAAAGGTAGGATGGTCCTAATACATGGCTTTTTAGATAAAGGTGAAATGTGTATTCTCAACACTTATGCCCCGAATCACGACACAGCAGCCTATTTCCGCTCATTATACCCCAAGATTGGCTTGTGTAGAGATTGTGATTTAATCTGGGGAGGAGAATTTAATGGCACACGGGACCCTAGACTTGATGGAGCAGATGACAAATATACACACCCAGCTCCCCCCTGCCAAATCCCTGAACGCTTTTCTTAAGGAATTTGATCTGGCTGACATTTGGAGGACTCTCCATCCGTGCGCTCGGGGATACACACGCTACACACCCCAGCAAGGCTTACACACAAGCTTGGACTATGTATTTACGGGAAAGGAGACACTAGGTGAGTTCGCTACCGCAGAACAGAAAGCACTAGTGCTGTCGGACCATGCACCGCTATTGGTTGCATGGAGAGCACAACCCCGGGAGCATGGCGTCGGCAGGGACGCTGTGAGAAACCTTTAAAGTGGTGATGAGAGAGATGGCAATAGCTAAAGTGGGCGGGATGCAAAAGGTGATAGAAGGGGACCTAACCCTTAGAGTGTGTCCAGCGGGCTAGGGCCACGACCAACACCCAAGTACAGGAGGCAAAAAGGTTGAAACACGAATGTGAGAGACACAGGGACCGTCTAGGTGGGTTGAATTATGCAAAATACATAGAGAGGCAACACACGGAGGGCGACAAACCAGGCAAACTGCTCGCCTGGTTATACAAGAGCGAATCAAATCGAGATATGATAAAGGCGATAGGGAAGGGGGGCTGTATACGACACAAATCGAGATAAACAGTCGGTTCTGGGAACATTACAAAGAACTATGTACAGATACATCAGTAGTACAGGCCCCTGAAATAGCGGAAGCATTAGAACAGCTAGACCTTCCGAGTTTAGATTCTCTGCCACTGTGGGGTCTAGATACCCCCATACCAGTAGAGGAATTGAAAGCCACCATTGGAGGGTTACCGTCAGGCAAGATGCCAAGCACGGACGGGCTGCCTAGCGAGTTTAACTAAGAATAATACCTGACCGAAGTAGCGCCCCTGCTGCTAGCGACGCTGAACGAAACGTACTCCATGGAAGCCCTTTTGTTGACATTGATAGAATCCGTAATCGTACCGCTACTTAAAACGGATTGTGGGTCATATAGGCCACTGTCGCTGCTCAACCAAGACTGGAAAATACTCACTGCCTTATTAGCTAATAGACTAAAAGTAGCCCTAGCACAGCTTATACATACTGATCAAACAGTTACGTACCGGAAATGAACATTACTTGGAACCTGCGCAGGTTACACCACACGATAGGCTACACAAAGGACAGCACAGATCCGTACGTAATGGCCTCACTAGACGCGGTTAAGGCATTTGACTTGGTGAGGTGGCCGTGGCTGCTGGCTACACTACTCAGATTTGGCATGGGACCTGCATACATCAAATGGGTACGACTGCTGTACAGCCAGCCGGTAGCCAGAGATAGAACTGGTAACCAGATCTCGTAACAATGGGCACTAGGGAAGGGCACGTGGCAAGGTTCCCTGTGGTCGCCCATGCTGTTCATTCTAGCCCTAGAACCTTTAGCAGCTTACCTTCGGAGAGAGTGCAATGAGGCGGGCATACCCATACACAGCGAATGGAATCTGATTTCCTTGTACGCTGACGACATGCCTTTATATATCCAGCACCCGAAGGCCAATTTGCAGTACATACTAGAAGTGTTTGAACGGTATGTTGAACTCTTGGGCATCACGATTAGCGAACACAAATCATGTCTGTTTCCGCTAGCGAGATATAGCTGTAAGTCAGCAGATGTGCTGCCAGTACTACCTCTACGATGGGCAGTAGACACATTCAGATACTCGGTGTAGATGGTCTTCATGATCCCAAGACGGAACACGCACAAAACACACAGAAGTCGATGGACGGGGTAGTGAAATCCATAGTTTTTTGGTCCAGACTGCCTCTCGCCTTGATGGGAAGGGCGGCGCTATTAAAAATGGTAGTGCTCCCCAGGTTCCTCCACTAGTTTACAAATATGCCATACAATATCCCCAATAGCTTTTTTGTTAAACTAGACACGATATGCCACGGGTTCCTCTGGCGCAACATGAGATGTATACTAGCATTGACGAAATTACACAGACCATACGAGCAGGGAGGTATCGGGGTGCCCAATTTTGAGATGTATTTTGTGGCTTGCCAGCTGAAGTTTGTAACGAGATGGCTGTCGGACGAGCCAACACAAGATACACCCCTACTGCAAACGGCTAGCACCTCATATTTTTTTAAGGAGGTGGTATGGATACATAAGTCGCACATGCCCCCGCTCCTGCTGTCACTGGTAAAAACCTTGTGGCAAAGAGCCTGCCGCTTAATGGAAAATGCAACGCCCTATTCCCCCCAGATCCCTCTGGTAGCATTAAGACCAAGTGACACACAAAGTAGACTGAACATGCAGAAATACTGGGCGTCCGTGGGGTGGCAACAATTGGGGACCTTTTGCTATATGGGGAACCTGTAGACTTTTGCACCATCACTGCATAAAGCGCAGCACATCACACACACCTCTTTGCTTAATGTGTTCAGGCAGAAATGGCCAGAAACTACTGGAAGATGGGTGACAAACGAGGTGATAGAAACATTCTACAATACCTCAGAAGGAGGCCACACAGTGTTGAGGCTCTATGAGCTGTTTATAACCCAACAGAAAGACCAGATGTGGCAGGCATGCCAGCAGTGGGAAAAGGACTTGCAAGAGCAGTTCACAGACAGACAGTAAATGGGAGCGAGTGCTCTCCTATCCCAAAAACTATCCAGGAACGCGAGGCTACAGCTCATCCAATGTACCTGACCCATCGAGCGTACTTAACTCCCCAGAAAATGTCATGCGTTGCTAATGCAACTGAGCAACACTGCCTGAAATGTGGTTCCGCTAACATGGTAAATATGTTCTGGGCTTGCAGGGAAATTCAGCTCTTCTCAGATTAAATTGAACAGATGATGGCAAATGCAGCCATACCATTGGACATACAATCCCCTGCGGCATGCTTATTAGGCATCTTTCCACAACCAAAATACATGTCGCATGTCACCAAACTGAGGGACTTGGGGTGTGTGTGTAAGGATGGCCCTAATTGTAAGGGTGGCCCTAATAACGCTCACACCAGAATAAATAAACCCCTCTAGGGAAGTAAGGCCAAGAGTCTTCTCTTGTAAGGACAACAAGTTTAATCTTACAAAAATGAGGATGGTAGCAAAGTACTCTGCTGCCTGAACGGTCTGCTCCTGTGCCTCATCTGTTCATTTCCCCTGCCAAACTGGTGCCAGCTAGCAATTTATATAGTCCAGTCTTGCTGTATTCTCGTCACTGGATACAGGCTATGCTCCAAAGCCTTTCTTTCTTCATTATCAAAGTTTTCTGTCAGAACATGCTGCTCTACATTTTGCTACCTTACGTAGAAACGCACGGCAGGTCTGCAGACTTTTACAAACTTTGAGGCCTAGCACCAGGAAAACCTAAACATTTTTTCTACATCATTTTCATTCATTCTATCCATACTTCACTCCTCCTGCTAATGTTATCTGGGCTCTATAGTTTTATACATTTATTTGTATAATCTGTCCCATCCTGCATTTTGTCGCACAGGCTGCATTCTTTCCTTGAGAGTTTGCATCTACTGTGCTAAGATTTTCCAAATGCATAGGGTCTAACATTACAAATCTATCCAACTAATAATTACTTGTGTTTTATATTTCAACAATAACTGCCTTTTTTCCAGTGCAGGCCCATGTCCTTCTTCAGTGCCTGCCCATGTCTGTGTATGTGATTATATCTGTATAAAAGAGTCTTCCCAGAGCCGCCGCCCCCCTCCATGGTCCCTTTATAGTGCCTAGAAGAGGTCTTGCCTAACTCTAAAGTGCTTGGGGGTGCGGGAGGACCCTGGATCTTTCCCAACATGCACTAGCAAAACGCAGAATAGCAATAGGATGGAAGGCGCACAGATGCCCAGTGGCACAGTTGTGGTGGAGGGACCTCCAAAAATGGAGACATCGGTATGGCTGAGCACGGCCCGAACGGACAAAGGCCATGGTAACTCAGACATAGAACTATGGAGATCATAGCTCCAAGAACTTTTCTCTACAACACAAGAAAAGGCCCTTGAGGAAGAACGGATCTGCCCGGCAGAAGAAGCGGGACCCATGGACCCGTCCAATTTGAAGCATAGTAAAATAAGTGTACAGATGTGTATGACAAAGGAAGGAGATGGGCTGACGAGTGGGTGGGGGGAGTCGTATGGGATGGGGTAGTTGTGGCATGATGTTTGTAATTATAAGTAAAGGTTAATAAAAATATTTTAAAAAAATGTTAATTAAAAAATAAAAGTCTGCTCAGGTAATTATGCCCCATAGCGAAAATCGAAAACTGGCACCCATGAATATACGCACAGTAAGTGAACATATATCTTAAAGTGAAACATACAAACGAAGGTCAATTGACCTTCTATTAGGAAGAAAGTGCGCAACAGAAAATAGCATTGGACTTTTTTTTGTTTTTTGGATACCTTTATATTACCATTTTCCGTAAATACAAATAACAAATGCATAAGTCAAACAAATAGTAAATGCAGCAATATATGCAATGAAAATCACAAAGTATTCAATTCCTCACCAACCAACTATAACACAGAACTAACAAAGTACAAGGAGCAGCACACAAAACTACACACATACACATGCCACCAACAATCCAAGCAACCCCCATCCCCTAACCCCGTTGACCCGTAGAATCAGCCACCCAAGCTAACCATAGTAGCTTATTGAAAGACACCCACAATTCAAGATATTTATCAGTCCTATCCTGCCAAGAAAACAAAACCTTCTCAAAACTAGACAACAACTATAATTCACACACCCAATCCTCTACCTGTGGTTTCTTTTGTGTCTTCCAAACGTTCATTAGCTGCTTAACTGCTACCATCAACGTCTTAACTTTCCATCGACAATGCTCACAAGCCACTGCACCACGATCTGTCCTCGACAAGAACAATCGACAACGGCAGACAAGGGAAACATACCCATGATCAAATACAACCAATCCAAGACCTCTTTACAAAAATGGCGCACAGTTTTATAACATTGGACTTTAAAAATAAAAGTAATGAACACCTGAAAAGTAATCTGAGAGGAAATGTTCCAATTAATATGCTGGCAAAGTATAAAAGGTGCTCACCTTTTAAACCCAGAAATCCTTTGTGGTGAAATATTCCCTGGAAAACAAAATTCCAATACGAGGCAAGTGCCTGTGGTGTTGTGGGTAAGCGTCTGCACTGGGAACATGACAACCTGAGTAAAATCCTGGGAGCAAAATACTTGAGCAAGCTTGCCAACCTAAAAAAAAAACAAGGGGTTGTGTCCGCCCTCTGAAAATAAAGTTACGCTGTCCACCCACATGTGTCCTCTACTTGTGCCCTGAAAAGTAACCACAATCGGGTGTGGGTGGAATTACTGCACCAGTGTCCAGGATTGCAACCTCTCTTGGCACATCCTGGGCAAATACTCATGACTTAATTGCCCTCTCATAATTTTTCCTTCTCACCCCCATGTCTGGATTTCAACAATACTCTGCTTTACAAAGAAAGCTTGAAAAGTATACATACCATAGTGTCATTCAAATATATAAATCCTTATAGAACTATGATAGGCAAAAAGTGTACAATTGTGGCATTATTCCCCCCCATCCTGACTGGGAGACTAAAAGTACCAAAATGCAATTCAGCAAAAGGCAAATGGTGCTACCCTTCGGCAAAGCCTCTGCTCCAAGGGTATTCATCAAGGTACTAGCGGTAGTGGTGGCGCACCTACACAGAGAATCAATCCCAGTGTACCTAGATCTGAATGACTGGCTGATAACCGGAGACCCCCCTCAAATTTGCAAGCAAAATACCCAAAGAAAAATAAGTCTTCTGTTCCAACTGGGATTCTCAATCGGCGAGAAGAAATCAAGTCTCGTTCCAAGCAAAACCAAACCGTTCTTAGGATCTATCATAAAGACGGGAGAGGAACGGTTCTTCCCGTCAAACCAAAGAGTACAAACCTACTGCTGCAAATACATCAGTATCTAGCCAGTCGCCAAATACCTATTCGCAAAGCAATGAGATTGTTCGGGATGATGGCTTTGTGCATTTACCTGGATCCGCACGCACGGTTACGCATGTGCCCAATGCAAGAGTGGTTAGCGAAACAGTGGTCTCAGGCAAGCGGTTAGTGGGACGATCTAGTAGTTGTTCTGCTAACCCTACTTCAAACGCTACGCTGGTGGACAAAGCAAAATCTGTTAAAGGGAAAACCATTTCACAACCCTACAGTGCAAGTGATTATTACAAAAAAAGCATCACTCTCCAGATGGGGAGCCCATTACCTTCACCACACAGTGCATGGCCTGTGAACTCAGCCCAGAATCACATAAACCTTTTGGAGCTGCTAGCAGTGCTCAAAGCCCTATAAACCTTTCAAGTGCATCCAACAGGTCAAACAGTACAACTCCTCACAGACGGCACCACAGCCATGTTTTACATAAACAAGCAGGGAGGCACACACTCTCCAAGTCTGTCCAGGCTAGCTGAAAATATTTTGAAGTGGGCACTCAAGCTGAACATGTTCCTAGTTTCTCAAAATATTTCAGGGGAACTCAATTATCTAGCAGACTCGCTAAGCAGAGATCCCCTAACCGAAGAGCATGAGTGGCAGCTCAGCAGAGAAATTTTAAACAATATCTTTTCCCCTCTAGGGTTATTCTCCTTTAGACTTGTTTGCCACAAGCCTAAACACCCAATACCCAGACTTTGTATCCAGGTTTCCCCAACCCAGATCCAAGGGGGAACGCCTGTGGATGAGCTGGTCAGGGAAGTTTGCTTACGCTTTTCCCCCAACACCGCTCCTGAGCAAGATGGTGCACAAGATGCACCAGGAACAAGTAACTCTAATCCTGGTTCCTCCTATGTGGGCGAGACAACCTTGGTTTCTGCATCTGCGCAAACTAGCGATGTGCGATCCAATCAAGCTCCCATGCCTTTCAACATGCTCACCAAAAACAGGGGGACACCGTTACACCCACATCCTCAATCTATGAACTTGCCAGCTTAGAGTTTGGTCATTTTAAAACTATCTCAAAGGTGTATGGAAATCCTCAAAGAGGCACGTTAACCAAACTCCAGACACTGTTACTTTTTTTTGCTTTGTCAGTACAAGACCCTTTCTTTGTTATCCACAAAGATAAATTGGTACTAAAAACATAACCTAGGTGTCATGACCACAGGCCCCAGAACACAAAAACCACACCATCTAGTGATGGGGGCAATGGTTCACATAAATCACTTATGTCCCTTTGGGAACCATAAACACAGGGGCCCTGGCTGGACTCAGTCCTGGAGCCTTTGGCGCCAGGCTTATATAGCGATATGAGCAGGAACACTTTATTTCAGCGCAGGAGTGCTTTTATTTTACAAGAACTTTCCAGGAGCTGAAAGTCTTTATTCCAGAGAACATCCTTGTGTGCTGACTCATCGGGTGTGGCTCCCTAGGCCTGGTCTTCATGTGCTGACTCATCGGGTGTGGCAGGCACACTGAACCTGGTGGGTATAGGTTTCATAAGCTCAGCTATATAAGCTGCTCCATCCTAAGGCCGGTGCTTCGTGTTACTGTGCACTCGCGTGCAACGTGACGGTCACTGCCGCTTGGACCAGTTTACTTACCTTTGAAACCAGGTGTTCTCCTACATACCCACCTCCAGGAAACCGGTGCTTCATCGCTTCATCTGCAGACTCCTCTCCTGACATACAGTGATCTTGATCCTGGCGCCGCAGCACTGCACTCTGCATCCACAAACTCTGACCCTGTGAAGAAGAAGAAAGACAAGGTTGGAACATCCGTCCTAGGGCCGCGCTGCATTTGAACCCCGCGCACCCCCTAGTTAACTTACCAGCTACTGTACCGCTGCAGCTTCGTTCCTCATTCCCTCAGGCTGCCGCCTCGAGCTCCGCAGCTTCTGCCAGGCTGGCAACATCACCTGCAAGGGAAGAAAGCAAAAGAGCAAACATCAAAAGTGAAACGGACAGCAATACAAGACTACGAACTTTACCATACAACAAAAACAGACGAGGAAAGAAAAAGGCAAACAGGAACACTTACCTGAAGTATAGTGGCTTAGTCTGAGCAGGACTGGACTACCACGTGCAAGGGACCAGTGAAGGAACTCAGTCCAGATCACAGATACGCCCCTGCCAGAAGCAGCAGGGCAGAGTGCTCGCCAAAACTAATCAACAGGTGAGCTTTCCAGGGACAGCGCGTCCCACGGGTACCACGGTTTGGGAGAAGGGGTCTGGAAGGGGATCAGGCGCACAAGCTGGCATACTCGCGCCCCCTATTCTCCACACAGGAGCAGTCCCAAGCAGCATCACTTAATACAGGGGTCCCCAACCTTTTGTGGCCAATGAGCAACTTATCTGTATGAAATGAAATGGTGAGCAACAGCTGAACCTCGATGTAAAATATCGGCGTTCAGGTGTTAGCAAATCGATTGTTAATCAAATTACAATCCAACCGAAGTTAATATCACAAAAAAAGGCATGTTAATGTGCAACAATAAATAATGTTCGCATTGGTGTTGGGCGTTCTCCCCTAAAAGAGCTCTGTTTATTTAGTGACAGATTGTACATGTCTATAGACCTGAAGCTACAACTAGCACTTGCTTTAAACACCTCTTTACGTGGAGGCTAGTGTGCTTTCCTCTCTCCTGTCTCTTCCTGCTCCCCTCAAGATCTTTATCTCTTTGGATGTTTTGAGATAGAATGATGGTGCATTTGTATTCAGATGATTGAGTAACATTTTTGTCAAAATCTAGTAGGATTTACATACTTCTTTACAGGTTTTTTGTACGATGTCCCCCCAAACAGTTAAAAAAAACAATATCAAATAATTGTGTGGTTTTAAACACACAAGCATAGAAGTATTTGGCAGAATTTATAACCGCAGGCGAAAAATCACTTCAAATAAATGCTCATAAGCGACAGAGTGTAGCGAGGGAGCCTGAACCACTCTAGATGGGTTTGTGGGGTTCTCCCCAAGAGAACATTTTTAAAAGAATGTGTTAAAATTGTACATTTTACAGCACACTGTCTTTGATAAGTTGGGCACCATGACACACAGTTTACTTCTCGTTTTGTAGTGCAACACATGAAAAATGTACATTAGATACCAAGCCACTAACCGTGCACAAGAGCATGTTCCAAAACCTTTTTTATGATGCCATTCCCCACAATATATACCAGTATTATGTCAGTGTAAAGAAACATTCATGCTTGTGCCCGAACATGTCTGTGCGGGCTGGACCAATTTATGCCTGTATTCATGTAAGAACACTCATGTTGAGTTTGACATAATGCCATAATAAATGCCATGCCAGTATGAAAGCATACCGATACTGGCTGCACCAATGTAGGCATGACCCTTTAAGAAAATCTCTCCATACATAGAGGCTACACGTTCACGCTAACAAGTAAACACATTCAGAGTGCTTTCTCATTCCCTCACAGATGCACCCAAACACCACACTACAACATCCAAACTGTATTCTCATTCACATGCACTACCATTCATCCATTCAATCATACATGACTACTACATACACACGACAGCCATCTCATTCATATGCAGACTTAGACATGTCACACAGACCTTTGGCTTAAGCCTTATCAGATATACACTCAAATGTAAACACATAGCAAAACATGATTTTTTGGTTGCCCGGGGTGATAGACACTCTTGCTGTAGGCTACCATGTTGCATGTATGACAGATGTCCGTCCCATTGACAATGCGGCAGAGTGATGCCTGCGAATTGAGGGTAAAACAGGGTATACCCATCAGTATTGTGACGACAAGTGTGAACCCGGCTGAGTGATGTCCAAAATGGATAGTTGGTTAAAAGGACATTGAGACTGTTGAAGTATATGTTTTGAGTGAATGGCCATAGTGAACCCGATTACGGGAGGCTATCATTACAAGAAGGATCAGAGCCTAGCTGAGGTGGATCCAAAGGGGCAAAGAGCAATCGTCCAACATTAAAGATTACCAAAGGAACTTTTTTTTTTGTTTATGGTACAGCAGGCCTTCTAAGGCAAGAGACTTGGCCCCAGAACGTCCTGGCATCATTGAAAGGAACTGTAACCTCATGCTGGCGAGGCACAGCAGTGTACTGTGCTCAAAGCTCCTGCCTTGTCCGGTGCTAAAAACGTGGGGCAGGGACACCCCAGCCCTACCATCCTGATTTAGCATTTGTTGAACACTTCTTTCTTTTCTTGTGAACATTATCCTACACTACTTTGTCTTTTATTTGTAAGGATTGGCAATAGCTTTTTTTTTTAGTATAGACCCTTTTTATTTGACAAGACACCACGGCTGACTTATTATTATTTGATGGTCGTAGCTTGCTCCCATCTTGGATTTAGGTTTAGATAAGGTGTTTTTACCACCCATTATATAGTTTAAAGACTGATCAACTTGTGTCTGTTTTTACTGTTGCCACCATGAGTTGCTTACACCTCCCTCCGATGCTTGACTTGATCTGAAATGAAGGAAACACTGTTAGTCATGCATGTAAAATAATGGTGCATCTCATCACTTAAAGTCTGCGCTACACTGTGGGTATCACTCGTAACTCTAGATGGTGAGTCCTCATGCAGCGCCCTGTTAGTAATTCATGGGGCCTAAGGTGATGATCTGAACCTGGCTGATTTCGAAGGGCATACAAGGCTAGAAGTATGCAATGTAGCCATCCCTTTTTCAAAGTTAATCTGATCTTTGCTATTCCTTCCTTGAGGAGGTTGTTGAGCCACTCACATATTCCGTTTGCTTGTGAGTGATAAGCACAAGAAAACGTAAGCTTTATGTTCAATAAAAGCCCTATTTGTTCAAATAGCTCATGGACAAAGTGTGGCCCAGGATGTGTACAAAGACCGGCTTCGATCCATCGAGAAAAGGGACATATCGACACCTATAGATACATGTCTGCAACATATCGGTGTAATCAATTTGCAAATGCTGATACAGGCCATTTGGATGGGGTATTACTCCTCTGATTGCTCTAAGTGTATACCCAACTGTGAACTTCTGACACACGATGCAATTCACAATGAACTGTGCAACGTGTTCCAATAAATTGGGAACAAACTAATCCTCTCCAGTAGTGGCAGCAAGACTTTCTCGGGTTATATGCGTGGGGTAATGCAGCTGCTCAAGTGCCACTTTCAGTAATGCCGCTGGCAACACTGACTTTCCAGTGCTTTCCTGTCTGCATAAGAGAGAAAGCGGGGGCAGTAGTTTCAAAGTCATCACTCCCAAACATTGGAATTCCCTACCCACCAACATCAAAAATGAAACCTCCTACCCACAATTAAAAGAATTACTGAAAACTTGCCTATTTAATAAATGCTAAACAGAGCTAATACCATAGACGACTATAACCTCTATCATCATTTGTATATACACTGTATGTAACATTACCATTGTTTGTTTGTACTCTTTTTGTTAGATTATAAGCTTGTATTTACCCACTGTCTGTAACTATGCCGTGATACCTCTGGGTCTGGGTGTATAACAAATGTAATGAATAAATAAAATAGTGCATCTGTGGGGGATAAAGAGCACCCCCTACATCCCCAGAGTGCCTACTCTTTTTATAGGGCTCTACCCTGTATCTCTATTAGTTGTGTAATTGACAGTAGATTAAATCCCTCTCATGACAGCATGCTCCTATTTAATACTTCTTTAACGTTTTCAGTTTAGAAACTCAAAATTTCAGAGGAATACGCAACCCTTTTAGCTTCAAGTCTGCAGCCTTTTTCCGCAAAGAAACAAAGTCTGTTTGTTTGGTATGCGCTGTGCAATTTACGACCACTATGGCCACTGGGAGTTGTAGTGCCTTAATGAGCCTGTCCAATAAAGACGCATGTTGCACTGGAGTGCCGTCTACGAAGAGATAACCCCTCCTTTTCCCATGTGACAGCCCTGCGTGTACGGGTGACGTCACATGGGCGGAGTCACTGTACACCGTCACTTGCTGATCTTTGTGTTTCTCAACCGCAACAATAAGCGCTACCAATTCTGCTGCTTGTCTTGAAAAATGGGACGACGGTCGCCATTTAATCTGTATTTTTCAACTGCGGATCCTGAATGCCTCTCCCCACAAATCTCATACATTTTTGACAAACCATCAATAAAAAGAATTTACCCTCAAGCTAAAGCATTTTCTTTCACACAGGGCATATCATAAAATTCTACCTAGTCAGTGTAATTGTGTAAATGAGCTCCTTCTATAGGTTCAGTTAAAAACCTGACTGGGTTCACTATTTTACATCTCACAATTTTAATCGCTGGATTAGAAATCATTGCTTGATGCTCTTTGTGTCATCAAGGTACCTTTTGGGTTTCTCGAAAACAGCAGATAAGGCATGCTCCATAGCGTCTTTGCACAGCCCGTAGTAATACTTGTAGTAATACTTGTGGACTTCTCAATCGCAAATGGGGCAGCCGGCAAAGATTGTTCTCATGGAAAATGTCCTCTCGTAACTGCATCTAAAATCCCACTGTAATACGCAAAGGTTTATACCCTAGGGAGTACTGCTATCATTACTGATCCATTGGTGTGTGTAAACAAATACAATTCTTCACTATATTTGGTAATTCCCAAAATTGTAGCTGTCGGAATTGCTCTTTTTAATTCCTCAAATCTTTCCTCCATTTCTTCATTCCATTCTTTTCCTTACCAAGTCGTGCTTGCAGAAATGGTTTTGTGTATGTGCTGTAGTCGAACACCCAGGCCCTATAATAATTGCATAGACCCAGAAATTGCTGCATTTGCCTCACTTTATTTGGCTTTGGTGTTTTCATAATAAACCCAGCTCTCTCGGGTGTCAATTTCTTTGCTTCCTGTGAAATTAACTGGCCTATGTATAACACCTCTTCCTGGCAATACTGTAATTTCTCCTCATCTACTTTTTATCCTTTATCTGCCAATACAGTCATTAACTGAACAGAGTCCTGCCTACATTCATCCTAGGTTTTATTACAGATTAATAGGTCATCTATGTACTGAATTACTGCACTTTTTAGTTCAATATTACCTAAATCCATCCGTAGAACCGTATTATAACTCTACAGAGACTCACAGTAACCCTGATATAAACGAGTATGTTTTAGTCTTTGTTTGTCTGCAGGTAAAGGAAGGAACGTCTTGTGAGTCCTAGTGCAACAGGTTCGAGAAAAACGCATTTTTCAAATCGATCACCGTGAAATAATTAGCTTCAACTCGGATCCTACACAATATTGTTGCAGGGTTCGGAACTAATGGAAATTCTGCTTCTATAATCTGATTAAGAGGGCGCAAGTCCTGGATAAATCTCCACAACCCCTTTTGATTGTTTTAATCAGATACACTCCAGTATTGCATGAATAGTCCGATGGCACTAAGATTCGCTGTTTAATCAACACTGAGATAGTCTCAAATATTCCTTCATCAGCTTCTCGTGACACGGGGTACTGTTTTGCTCGGGGTAAAATTGCTCCTGGCTTGAGTTTTATTTTAACCTCACCTATTCCCTTCAATAGGCCAACATCATCTGGGCCCGTAGTCCAAAGGACACTTGTCACCTTTTCTATGTCTTCCTGAAAGACGCTGGTCTTTGCTGCATCAGTGCCATTCGCTGTGGGACTTCACTTTTCTCAATCTTTAACCATTATGTAATGCTTATAAAAAGCACTAGCTCATCATCTATACGTTAATCTCTGAGCATATCTTCATCTGTAATGTTAGTCAATCTGTATCCCTCCTCGAGCTATCACTGTTCTCCGTGCTCTGCCTTCGTCATTTACTCCTTCAAGCATTGCTATTTCCCCTCGTACTATAGCTGTTTCCAATCCTATGAGAATAATCTGCCCTTCTTCCTCATCCACAGGTACTTGTGGTCTAAATAACAATTCATCAAGTATCCTCACAATTTCCCCTACTAATCCTGGTAGCCACGTTAATAAAATGCTCACCCCATACATGAAGACTTCCGGATCTACCGGAACCCCTCATAGAGCCACTTGTCCTGTAAATGCCAGTATAAACTATCCTGTATTTAAATATTGTTTTCCTGGAGTGGAGCACACCATTTCTTGATCAGTGAATGAAATCGTCATGTTAAGTTTTGTCATCAAATCTCTAGCCAGAATGTTAACTGGCGTTTGTCACAAATATAACAAGGGGACAGACATGTCACATTCCCCTATAGAAACAGGTAATTTATCAGTCAAAGGAACTCAATTCGTAATTCCAGAGAACCCTTGAGCATTCATGGCAATACCTGACATTGGGTATTTTCCCTCCCTTATACAAGAGAGAGTCGCCCCTGTGTCTACAAGAAAAGAAAGATGTGCCTCCTATCGTCACCTTGACCCTTGGTTCTTCTTGGGGGGGGGGTCTGTTGTTACTGGTAACACTGAACACATCAAGTCACCCTGTGAGCTGTCCTATTGAAGGTACAAATTCATCCCTGTTCCCGTAAAAGGATCCCCTCCTACCACAGTGACACCCCTATCCTTGGTGTTTCTGTTTTCCCTGTGTTCACATTCCATTGTGTCTGCATAGGTGCTTGTTGCGATTGACCTTGCGGTGGGTGCACAGGCACTGGCCCCTGCTGTTGTGCCTGCTGTTGTGCCTGCTGTGCTTGTGGCGCCTATATCTGATAGGATGTGTGATCCTGGGCACAGTATTCTTGTCTTTGTGTGCTGTATAGCAGCAGATGACCTGACGGGGCACGGTCTCATGTCTCCAATATGGGGGAAGTAGGAGGTTAGGATTTCCTGCGGAGGTGCACATCTGCTCCTCTTCATACTGTTAACATCTTTGCTGTTTGTGCAATTGTTCAAAATACCCAACACTCCAAGAGTAAAATTGAGCTACGGATCGGGTGTTCCAGCACAATTTTGCCTTTGTGGGTGGGGTTTAGACTATGGGTCTTGCCAGCTTGCGTTTAAGTTAATTTAAAATGTTTGTTAACTCTGTAGAGTTGGCTGGACTGTGCAATACATAGGCACATTTTGAGATGTATGGGTATAGATATAGATGTCCTGCTGTCATTTGAAGTACTGTTTCACAGTAAAAGTCCTGCCTTGTATTTAAAATATTATTAATGTAAAGATTACTTATAAGCATGACAGTTATGCATTGTGTGACATACATTGCAGTTGGTTCTCCTGGTAGTACTGAGCGTGCAGCAGAATGTCTTCAACGACACATAAACAGCAGCAGGGATGCCATTTACCTGCTTAGCACTAAGCAGCTTCTGTAAAGATGGCTGAATGAATATCTTTACGCGGCACCTATATAGCTGTTAAACAGTGCATCTTTGGCACACAGTTTTTGTTCTCACCCTTCTGCTTTGGGTATCCTTTCACAGGTTTCTTGATGCACGTATGAATTCCGATGTACTCTTTGCCATTTTAACTTCTCTATGATCTATTTCATGCTTGCACCTTTTGGGCGGCACCGACCTCTGAAATGTAGGGATGTGGAGGGAAATTGGTGCTTGCTTCTGAACATGAACATCATTTTAGTGCCACCTGTGGGAACTCTGTGCTTGACTTAAGCATAGGCATGCATTTAATATTGTAAAATGATGCATCATTTTTAACCTTTACTTTTTTTAAAGGGAAAACCCTCATTCTTTTGCAACGGTTTAAAAAATACATGTTGTGCATTTGAATATAAAAGTGCTTGCTTAACTCCAAAGGTAATGTGAAGTGGTACCAGCAAAATTTCCAAAAAATACTATTACTTTTCTGATTAACACTTACATATCAAGCAGATCGGATATATTGTTTATATATAACTGTTATGTCAACCTCACATAAGTGAATTTTAGTAAATAATGAGAAATTACGAGAAACAGTAAGTATTAATCCTACTGAGGATCCTAGAAGTAAACATGAGCGTGTGCTATTACTCATTTCTTGCTACATGTTCTATGTTGAAACAAGCTGGGAGCTAATCATGTCAAGGAGAAATGTTGTCAAATGACCTAATGGTGGTACAGCCTATTCTGTGTAACCTATTTTTGTGTCATGTGGTTGTTGTACTAACCTGGCTAGTCTATCTCATAGACTAAGACGGTAAGACTGCGATTAGTTCAGCATAAATCTCCTTGGAGTTCCTTTTCTGCTTTGTACTCCTTGTCTTGTTCTTAAAAAGCCAATGCTATTCAGAAAAGATAGGGAATAGAGTGATTGAAATTACATGCATAAGAGTACTTCTCTATGACTTGATGGATCTAATGGTCTATTTACCAAGTGTTAACTGCTCAAGAGGATAGAGAGCCCATATGCAAGATCATTATTATTTGGTCTATTTCTCGGTCAGCTTAATAGAATAGCTAGCAAATTTAAAGGCATAACATGCTCAAGATTAAACAGTTCTCCAACCATAAATGTCCTGGGGGTGACCCCTCCTGAGTTTATATGTGTGCAGAAAGACAGTACCAACAGAGGCTCAGGAGAGAGGGGTCGATAAATGATGGCCCTTATCTTTTAAAATAAATCTCACGTGATGAATAACTATAGCTGTGGATTGCTTGAAATGAAACTTACCCTCTTGGCAGGTGATCAACTGCTGATGACAAAGTATTATAGGATAAGGATGGTTTTCTTGGTCTGTTAAATCGCCAAGTAAATAGTTCGGTCCTATGGGAAAGCATAATTCTGATAGAAGGTTTCTCTCTAGAGCCTTTATCTATTAGATCTGCTCTATGATGAAAAACACACTTACCAGTCTTTGCTGCAGAGAGTAGTGAACTGTTCCTCACGGAGACTGCATCTGATTTAATGAAACAAAATGGCCGATTTTTATACCGGCGTCTTTCGATGACGTCATCGCGTAAAAACATGCAATGACGTCATGAGTGTAAACAATCGCTCCCGATCAGAAAGACGGTAAAGATAGTTTGGAGATAAAGTTCGTCTAGTACATTGAAGAGGTCAAAAGAATAGATATCCTTATCAGACCTCAAATATCATGGTAAAGAAAGTTGGGAATAAACCAAGAGTTTATATAGCACTCTAAGAGAATAGATGTCATTATCGCCTCTCTATCACTTGAAGACTGGAGTGATACAGTATGTTCTGGTCGCATCTTAAAAAAAGGGTTCCTATCCAAGCTTAAGTGTAAGTTGGGAGAAGTTTCGGCAATGAATAATCCTCTAGCCTGAGCTCCAGGTGATCTGGTACTTCCCCGTACTGAACTGTTTTAATGTATTCATGAGTTAAGAGAGTGACAAAATTGCTGAACTGATGATGTATGTTAGGAGACAATTCTTCAAACATTATCCAAATACCTTACATATATACATTAAAATGAGCTATGTTAGAATAACCATGTTATATTTGTGCATAGAAATATGTAAACAGTAGCACATAAATTCAGTAACCATGGTGTTACTTGTTACCAATGGGAAACACAGTCATATGTTACATGTTGTTAGACTTTGAATGTCGTATATTTGCACTACACATATATTTCATGAAACTGTCACTCACAGCGGAGGCTCACAATCTGGAATATTCAGGTTGGTTAATCAAATGAGTATAGGTTACCTATAATTGTGTAGAATGCCTGTGATGTGCTTACTGACCATTACATCTTTTTAGATGTCCACTGTCCATGTAACGTTATTAGCTAAAGAATCTATGTCTAATGTGTCGGATGTGTCGGATGATCATATTCTTTAAAGGTAAGGTCCCAAATAGTACTCCTCATTGAGACCTAATGGTGTCATCGCATCTAAATGGTGTAATAGTTCTCTTTGTGCTACATTTTTGGCAATGTCTCCTCCTCTTGGGGATGGATGAACTATCTCCAATATCAGGCATCGTAGTTGTGAAATGTTGTGTCCAGGTAGGTGCACCCACACATGTGAGGTACCGTTTTCGTCGGGACAGATGTGGGCATGCGGGAAGGTAAGCCATGTGTTGTTGGCAGCATTTTTGGGGTGGGTGGGCAGAGGGAGACGTCTCTGAAATTTGCTGGAAATAAACACAATTCTCAGAAATTTCACTCTGGCCACCCACCGAAAACATGCCGCCAATAACACATGTCCTACCATCCCGCATTCCCACACGTGTCCCGATGAAAACGGTACCTCACATGTGTGGGTGCACCTACCTGGGTGCAAAGGGAAAAGGCTAAATCACTGGTAACGCCCAACGGATTGGGTTGTCGAAGCCACCAAGGAAAACAGGGAACCCCATGCATTTCTGAAAAGAAGACACCCGTGGGAATCCAAAGATGTCTGACCTGCGCAAATCTCCCCAGAATGTATTACCCGCAAGCCCTGCGAAAGACCCATGGGTGCCCAAGGCCAGCCACATTACCTCTGACTTTGCTGGAGCTCTGGCTGGCCTGCGTTGCAGATTCTCCCTCCGGGAAAGGACGGGGAATGTCCCGGCCCTCCAACCAACGCTGGGTATGGAGACGTTCAACCCAAATGGTAGTGACACGCTCAAGGCCAGGAATATCACCCCCTAACACCCTGGAGCTCTGGCTGGCCTGCGTTACAGCTTCTCCGTATGGGAAAGGTCGGGGACCCTGCCATAGCTCCCTGAAACCATTGCTGAGCTTCGGACCGGTGAAACCACATGGAAGACAGCCGCCCAAGGCCAGGGACATCAGCCCCGGCCATAGTGGAGCGCGGGCTGGGCTGCGATACAGAATTTTCCTTGGGGGGAGGGAAGTGGCCCCTGCCAGGATTCCCTGGAGCTGCCGCTGTGCTTGGGGACATTACACCCACATGGTAAACGTATGTGTTGCTGGCTTGTGTTACAGCTTTTCCCCACCAAGGAGTCCCGGCAATGTGCCAATACCTCCCAGAAGGGAAAAGCTGTAACGCAGCCCAGCCACAACTCCAGGACGGTTGGAGTTGATGTCCCCGGCCTTGGACATTCATTTACCATGCGGGTTTACCGGCCCCTAAGCACAGCGGCAGCTCCAGGGAGCCCCGGCAGGATCCCCATTCCTCCCCGTAGGTGACATCTGTAACGTAGCACAGCCAGAGGTGCAGCCTGGGCTTGCAGACGGTCAACCCACATGGGAGACAGCTGCTCCCAGGGAAACACCAATGTTCTGCTGGCATCAGGAACAATTTGTGGCCTGCCCCTACAATTGTGTCCCGGCCCACCAAAATATCTCCCCAGATGCCCATTCCCACCCACACCACCAACAATCCAGCCCAAGTCTCGCCCACCCTACTGACAGTGGGCCCTAACCGTAGAATAATAAAAACAGTACTCACATAAAGTTGCAGCTGCTCGCGTAGAAAAAGCTGTAAACAAAGCAAAAAACATTTGTTACCTACGGTCACCCCAGCAAAAACAAATCTTCACTAATACTTTCCACTCACAGCCCCCTTTGCAAGCCATCCCTGATGGTCTACTGAACCTCACCACCCAGTGAAAACACATTTGTCCCTTCCTAGGGGCAGAAATCTGCCCCAAGGGAGGGCTGTATGAGGTGCCCCCACACTGCATTTGGGGTGGGGGGAGAGAGCCACCCCAAAACAACAGACAGGCCCCCCAATGGATGGGGCAGTAGGGTTTGTGCACCCAGGGGGCAGATTGGCACACAACATTGAAAATTGTAGACTGCACTTGAGGGGGCGGCTGAGGGGCACCCTAAACTGCTGGGGATTTTTGTAATGTAAAGGGGGGTGACCCTCTCCCCCACCCACCCCAAATGGAGGATGAGGCATCTCATATAGGCCTCCCGGGGGGCATGTCATGCACTCCTCCCTTCGGTCAGGTGTCCCTTCCTAGGAGCTGATATCTGCCCCCAGGGAGGGATGCATGAGGTGCCCCCACTCCATTTTGGGTGAGGAGGGGGAGAGGGCCATCCCCCTTTCCATTACAAAATTCTCAACCGGTTTAGGGTGCCCCACAGCCTCCCCTAAACTGCTGCCTACCATTTTCAATTTTTTTCTTTGTTTGCCCAACTTCCCTTGGCGCAGATGGGCACATTAGTGTGCCATCTGCCCCCAGGGTGCCCAAAACCTACTACCCCACCCATTGGGGAGCCTGTCTGATGTTTTGTGGTGGCCCCCATCCCAAATGGATGGGGGGCACCTCATGCAGCCCTCCCTGGGGCTCCTATGTAGGGCTGCATGAGGTACCCCCCCCCCCCTCCATTTGGGGTGAGGGGGTAGAGGGGCCACCACAAAATGTGGGACAGGCCCCCCGGTGGGTGGGGTAGTAGGGTTTGGGCACCCTGGGGGCAGATTGGCACACTAATGTGCCTATATGCGCCAAGGGAAGTTTGGTAAACAAAGAAAATGGAGGGGGGCATCTCATTCAGCCCTCCCTGGGGGTGGATAAGGGTGGGGCATCTCATGCAGCCCTCCCTGGGGTCAGTTACCCCTTCCTAGGAGCAGATAACTGCCCCCAGGGAGAGCGGCATGACATGGCCCCCAGTCCATTTTGGGTGGGGGGGGCACCCCTTTCCATAAAAAAAAAATCCCGGGTGGTCTAGTGGAGGGGCACTCCCCAAAAACAAACCATCTATTTATTTTTCTTTGCTTTTTTAGTTTTTTTGGTCCCATCCCTAGGGGCAGATGGGCACCCATCTACCCCAGGGGGGGCCCCCTAACATGCAGGCCCCATCCTTTGGGGGGCCTGCTCACACTTTCCTAGTGGCCCCCACCCACGTCTCCATATTGTGCGTGTTTATTTTTGTATCCCCTTCCCTGGGGCAGATGATCACCCATCTGCCCCCAGGGGTCTCCATAGCTGTGAACCATGCTTTGGGGCCTGGGGGGGAGGGGGCCTGCTTACCTAGTAAGCATCCCCCTCCCCCGCATCAAAAATGGATCCCTGGTGGTCCAGTGGCATTGCTGGCCACAGATCGAGCACTCTGCGCTCCCGATCCGCAAACAGCAATGCTTTCACAAAAGGTGTCGTCGGAAAGGGGAGAAACTCCCCTTTCCGACGACACCTCCCTCGATCTCCAGCTTGAAATACAGCTGCAGATCGAGGGAGAAGGGAACTCGCCATCTCTTTTCACCGCGGCAGCCGAAAATGGCTGCCGCAGTGAAAATACTTTGTTTCATGTCGGCGTGCATTACGCACGCTGACGTGAAACTGAAGATAATCCAACCCCCGGGCAGTGAGGAGGGACCTCCCCCACACATAGCCCGGGGGTTGGATTACAGTTTTGTGTGATCCCTGCAGGGAACACACAAAACAGAGTGCCTAAAAGGGCGAGATACCTCGTCATTGGCACTTAAGAGGTTAATGGAATAAGCATGAAAATAATTGGTAAATACAGGTAGAATTGGAGTTTACACACAATTGTGGTTGTGCAATTCAATGAAGAATACTTAACTGCAGGATGGTAAAGTGGTGATAACAGTAACAATATGTTTTAAACATTTAGTTTTCCAAACAGATAATTATGGAATAAGGGTGATGTTTGTCTTCTCCTCCCCTTGCTTCCTTTGTTTTTGCCTCCCCTTTAGTCTTTTTTGGTTAAGATTGACATTTGTCAAATTGTACATTAGAATGTGAAATGAAATAATTAAAGATTGTATGATTATTATAATGAGATTCGTTATTGCTTTTTAATTGGAACACAATACAGCCCTGAAGAAGACCTGTAATAGGTTGAAACAAGTGTCTGCTGTACAAGCACATTGTGCATCTCTGAATAAAACAATTTTTTAAGAGTAATAAATCTGGAATTTTTACAAGCGTAGTAATAAGATTGTGGTAATGGCGCAGGCGGTCGTTTGGGTTATCCTGTTTTGCATGTATACTAGTTTGGCTATCAAAGACTTTAGCTGTCAGAGTGGAATGACTGCTAACAGCAAAAAATTACTTGCAGTGTTGTGGATCTACCAGACTCTGAGAAACAAAATGGGATTTATATTTAAAAAATGACAACCAGTAAATTGGAAATAAACTGCCATAAAATGCCGCTCCTCTGGCAATCTGCCGCCTTCGTCCTGGGCCTAGTGTGCCTTGTAGTAAATACGTGTATAACTACAGTTTATATGCGTTGGCTTGACTATAAGTGGACTCAAAGAGCTGTGTACTCAACTACAGCCCCCCTCTCTCCTAGGCTAAGCCTCACTGATCGACCGTATCTACCAAACCTTTTTGGTAGTTCAGGCCTGTACATCCAAGAGTGAGTCTTCTAAAACTCCCTAAGAAGGTAGTTTAGAAGAAATTTTTTTTTAGCCGTGGACTTACCAACATTTTTAGTGTTTTCCTTTTTTCCAATAAAAAGATGGCTAAAGAACATAACACAGTGTGGGAAAATACTTATTAGTATTCCCGCCTATTTTCAGCAACTATCTTTAGGCAAAAATGAAACTACTGGAACAGAATTTGTTTTATTCTCAGACACAGGTTTTATTATATAGCTGCAGTTACTTCCACATGGTTGCACACTTTTGCCACAGGAACCAACTGTCCTCTCATAATCTATCTGTCTCTGACTCTCCCCCATTCAAAGAAGAGCCTTTATACAGTTCACAACTAGTGTAGTCTTTCAAAAGGTCTTTGATCCATACATAGGCATGCACCTAAATTGCAAAGTAAGGAGTTCTAAAGCAAGATATGTTCACAGTTTTCTGTTCCAGAGATCCTTTGTCAGAAACCGACTTCCAAAGCCTACTATTCTTAATACAAAGCTCACAACAGTCCAAATGTGACCATAAGGTGGGCAGAGACTTTGGCCACATTTTGGTTTCAGATCATTATTAACAGCTTAAGGAATTTGTCAACATTCTTTGCATTTGTATTTTATTTGAATGTTTCAAAATGTCTCCTTCCCTCTGCCCTTTGCATATTGTCATTCTAGATGTTTATTTTTATTGGATGTGGATAGATGAGCCGGTCTAAAAGTGAAAAATACTGTACTTTCTTTGACTTGCATAGTGCTTCAGTTTGAATTGTCGGATTCACCTGGTTTGTGTTCCTACACATTCATGAAACATTTTCAGCACTGCACTATGCGTGATGTCTTTCAAGGAAATGTACCATTTTTTAGGAATCAAAAACTTGTGAAGGTGTACAGGACTCCATTGCATGCAAACCTCTGATTCCCTTGCCACGTTGAGACAATATGCAAGGTTGATTAATCATTTGTATATACATGTTGCAATGAGTTTGTTTTTATTTCAGTTACCATGGCAGTTTCAGTGAATTCTGAGCTTGATCCAGTATTTGTGAAGGCACTGGGATACTTGCATTCCAAGAGTAAAGATTCTGCTGAAAGATTGAAGGCTTTGCTGGATGAGTCTTTGTGTCGAGGAAGTGATTCCAGCTATCGACTGCTACAGAAGGTACCTCTGGTTTGATAAATCAAGTCTTTGTACTTCTTGCTATCTATAATACCCTACGGTGAAGATGATTGATCCTACATTCAGTTTGAAAAATATTGGCTGTGCCACCAAATGGGTTCATATTGTAACTGGCATTTCAATTAACTTGTATCCCTATTCTTTTTCTTTTTTTCCATATTCGCTTATGTATTCCATCTGCAAGTCTAACTAAAATAATCAAATTGAGGGATGGAAATGGTTGAGCTAAAACTGCTTATTTATTGGCAATTCCTTTGCAGCATTATGTTTCATTGATGGCTTTGCTTTTATAAATTGCTTTTATGAATGGAAACCAACCTTAAGTAAATCAGCCATACAGAAATCCTGATTCAACTGGCAGTCTTCATTTCTTCTGCATGGTGACCAAGGCAAACAATATATATTTTGATGTCACAGGGTCTTCTCAGTGCCTTGTAGTTTACGTCTCTAGATGCAGAGAGGTTGACACCCAACTAGGGAGGCTCAATGAGTTCCAAAATGTATCAAAAGTACCGGGCTCTGCACACGCTAAACAAATTCCTCATGAAAACATTCCATTCAATTTATTTGTTCCTTAAGCAAAGTGAATGGTTTATTTCTCTTACATTCTTTTAATTATTATTATTATTAGGGTATTTATTGAGTGCAGACCTAGCTTCAGGAAGCAACAGAGTGCTTTACAATCCTAGAGGGAAGAGCACAGTGAGGTAAGCAGATAAAAAAGGAGTGGGGAGCTAACAGGATTGCGCGGGAAAGACAACAAGGGAGCAGATCACCAAGTCTCAGCTAGGGTGAGGAGTGCAGGGTGTGTGGACCTGATGTTAAGGAGGAGCCATTCCTTGAAGAGGAATATTTTGAGCTCTTTCCTGACCTGTGGACGTGATGGGGCAAGTCTTATGTTGACAGGGAGGAGGTTCTACCGTCTTGGAGTGCAGACAGAGGTCAGTCTTCGGGTTCTTTTCTTCTTGCACTGTCGTAATTCAAGTCTGCATATTTCCTTTTTCTGGTGGATCGCAGGCCTCGGGAGATGCTGAGTTTCTCATTGTGGTAGCTTTCGGACTTCAGGATGACTGCCTTCTACATGATGCAACAGGATTTGAAGATGATGCGTGCTTGCGGTGGGAGCCAGTGGAGCTTAATGAGGGTCGGGGTGATGTGGTCGAAGTTACAGAGTCCTTTAATGAGTCTTGCTGCATCATGCTGGGCACATTTCAGGGGTGCCAGATTACTCACTAGAAGGCCTTCCAAAAGGGCATTGACACCATCCAGGTGGGAGAGGACCAAGGCTTCGACAGAGGATCTAAGGTTTTTTCCGGGATTAAGGACTTGATTTTCGATAGGAGAGAAAGTTGGTACCAGGCCGTTTGTGTCTTTCTTGCTATGTGCTGTTTGAACGAATGGGAGGTGTCTGTCAATGTTGAACCCAAGAAACCTGGCACAGGAGGCCAGTTGGGGTGTGAATCCATCAAGGTTCATAGCAGAGAGCCAGGTCTGGATGTCGGGGTGTTTGGTGTTGTTGGTCAGCAGTATGCTGACTTTGAGAAGTCTTGTGCAGTTCGGAGATTTGTGGTTTTTTTTATCAGATGCATTCATATTCACAATGTTACACTCCATCTCTGTGCCCCCCAGTCAGCCTCAGATTCACATTTTCAGATTCCTAGTTTTCAGATGTGTGTCTACTTCAGGTGTCCAAGCAAAATTCATGTTGCCTTGTAATGGCATACCTCAAAAAGCAAGGATTTAAAACTGACAACTGCCTATGGTGTTGGTTGTGAAAGAGATTGCCTTTTGGGCAAGCCGTTTGCTTGGTTGTAATGCAGTATTATCGGTCTCCTTGTTTGCACTCAGTGCACCGTGAGACACCCATGCCCCCAACACTATGGAACCTCCTCCCCGTCGGCATCCGACTCGCCCCCATGCTCCTACAATTTAAGAAAATAACTCAAGACCCACCTCTTCAAGGAGTCTCTCCTCCTCAACACCTAGGATATCATGTCGCCGCCCCCACGCCACCTGACTCACTAGACGCCACCCCACTGTACAGCCGTACCATTCCTCTGTGCCCCTCTGTATCCTACCATTCACTGTATATCTGTTCTATTGTTAACTCTGAAAAGCGCTCCGTTATGCATCTGTACTGTGGTATACCTCTGTAAAGCGCTCCATTGCTTCTCGAAGCTAGGTCCACACTCAATAAATCCCATAATAATTCCAGGGACACATCTGCACTTGTCCTATCCTGTTTAGAAATCATCCATCTATGACATTACATATTTTTGTACACCATTCAGTTTGGGACCTCTGCAAGCTTGAAGCGACATTTACACACGTACCCATTTATTTATTTATTTATTTATTTTATAACCCTAGCACTTCTCGTGGCACTTTAAATTCAGTATTTATATGAGCCACATAAGATTTACATTACATTCGTGTTTAAACAGAGAGGCTCATCATAACAAATATCAACAATTTGGGACCACAAGTAGCTGCCCTCACTGCAGACAACGTCCTAAGAAAGGTTGGGTTGTTTTGTTAACTTAGACCCACATAGCTGAAACTCAAGAAGCTTGAGTGAACGTCCACTTTGTTAATTCCTTCTTTCTTTATTTTAATGTGCAGTGCTCTTGTACGATTCTCATCACTGTTGCTATCACGCTTAACTTTTGCGTGTTTGTTACGTTGCGTATGTTACACATGTCCATACAAATGTGATACTATTGTACATATCTCTTACTGGATTCTTTGGTTCTTGACTCCCTTTTCTTCCTAGCCAAGTTTATTCTACAGCCCATGGGAGAGTGGCTCTGTACGTTTTACTGTAAGAGTCCTTAGCAGGGCATGGTTACCCCAATGGTGCCCCATTATGTCCCAGGGCGGATTTATGTTCTCTTTTGGCCGTGCGTCTAGGCTGGTAGCAGCTGTCTTTTATGCAAAATGCAGTACACCGTGCAGAACTGTTGTTTAGCTTGGTTCCTTTTTGACCCGCTTCCCCAGGTACCTAAAATGGAGGTTGCCTTGCCCTCCACTAAGTCCTGAGTGGTCACATGGCCATACCTTATCCCTTTGTGTGTGCTTGGGAAAGTGGGCCTACAAGCCTACCGGATGCCAGTCACCCTAAACTGGAAGCTGTAGCAGCCTATACCCGTTCTGTCTGAGATACACCTGTCTGGGGAGATTGTCGCTTTATCCTTTGTGTGAAACCCTTCTATGAATCCTTGAGAATACCTGAATTGGTGAACATTCTCATCATTATAAGGCCAATTAATTAGTCCGATGTTTTCTTATTTAATTTTGATCTGCTCACAAGTAGATTGGTTGTCTTACATACATATCTGTCACTGTGCACTAGTTACTTGACCAGCATGAGTGAAAAAGTAATAAACTGAAATGGTGCTCAGGCACGGAGTGAGTAAATATATGGAAATGAATAACTGTACAAAATATTATTTAACCTATTTAATTCCTAAAACATGTATTACTTTTGTGGAGTTTCATTGGAAGGTACGTTGTATTTGTATAGACAGTAGTTCTGCCCGGTAGTGTTATATCGACTTGATGCTTTAGAGTTATTTGATCTGGACTGGCTGAACGCTCTGCAGGGGTATTTCTGGCGTTGTGTGTTGCGTCTTCCTCCATCCACATCTATAGAATATTTTGGCCTTGAACTAGGATTACTGTCTTGAGAGCATTGGCGCTCAAACGCAGGGGGGAGCTATTCTTAAAGGCCAAAACATCCCCTATATGCTCTCTATTGAGTAAGCTGGGTGCAAACTGTTGTTTAATACATGAAAATCGAAATGAATGTGGGTTTATTCGAGTGGTAAAAAACCTGTTTCCAAACATTCACTGGATTCCAATCTTCCAAAGGTGTTTGAATTTAAAAATTATTAAAGGGGCCTTCTCCCGGTGGTTGAGCAAGTGGGACTGGACAATGAATGATGTGTATTTACAGAAGTTACAGAATGATAGTCCTTCTACACTCATAAATCATAAGTTCATGAAACCCCAATGATATCTCTTACGATGCCCTGCGAGGGTTTAGACTATTGTTACGCACGAATCAACTTCCGGTGAGATCCATCCGGGGTGGCCAATGGAATATCCATCGAGATTGTAGATATTGTAGAATATGTGGGATACCAGAATGCATTGAAACGGCCAGACATTTGATGACTGAGTGTACAAAATCGGGCCACATATATATGACCGTTCTGGGTAACTTCACTCACGACTACAACTCTATAAAAACTGTTGAGTTCTGGACATACTGCTTGAACACGGAATGTGAAGCTGTTCACATTGCCCTAAAGTCTGATGTATAGTTAAAAATCTGTTGGGTAATACTCATTGAAGCAAGACCACTATTGGTAAAGTAGGTACTTTAATGACTGCAGTGAGAAAAAGATAGTCCCATCTCAAAAACCTTTAAAAAAAGTTTTAATTACTAATTATGATGCCAGAGAGTTTGCATACATGAAGTAAAGATCAAATGAATTTGAAAGTGAATATGTGATGCTAGTTCCATGAGTTTTAATATGAATTGGTGTATTTTATGTGGTTATTTACTACATGAATTTTGGATAATTACTGGGTTTTATTATTCGATTTTATTATTCAAAATGTTGTTGACAATGTTGGATAATAGCTAAGTTGTGTACATGATTTTGTGTATTTATTGATTTTGTAAAAGTTCATTAGAACTAAATTTAAATAAAATAAACTGAAATGGTGCTCACACACAGAGTGAGTAAATATATGGAAATGAATAACAGTACAACATATTGTTTAACCTATTTAATTCCTAAAACAAGCATTACATTTGTGGAGTTTGTGTGAGCAGTTTTTCTCTACAATCTTGTTAATTCATGAAGTTATTTTCCAAATGTGTTTACCTTCTAAATGTAGATAATTGTAATTGGGGGGGGGGCAATAATAGGCCACTAAGAGTGGTATTGTTCCAGTTTGCAAGAGGGAAGCTATTGTTTCAAATCTGTTTTTTTGCAGGTAAATATATATTAAAGTACTGCACTGTAATACACATTCCTCTTGGGCAGTAATGAATAATTTATACTCCATAGAATACCTAAAAATGAATTATTACCCTACAATGGGCTGCTTAGATTAGTAAGAAAAGAATAGCGTTCACAACATAATATGAAATCTAATAATGACCCTGTCAGGGGATAGGGAGAGGGTGAGGGAGCAGGAGCAGGAGGAGGAGGAAGAGGAGCCAACACAAAGGTGTAGGGTTCTTAACATTCTCATATGGATAGATCAGCCTTCATCCCACCCTTTCTGTTTAATAAAACATGGAGAAGGTCCCTACCTATGAACCCTAACACTAAAATATATAAAAATATGTAAGATAATTGTCTCTGATTCTAACCCAACAAGTTCAAAAATAGGTAATTTCCAGTAAAGGCAATCCTTATATTCAGGAATTGGCTCCCTTCCCCTGAACCAATTCAGGAAGCCTATGGGAGTATGTAGTTATAATAATGTTCTTGTTAAATGAACAAAACATGCCTTTCCCACACAAAGCGTCTTCCTTGGTAAAGCAAAATGTCTTATCCACAGAATGCTGTTTTCTGAATAGCAACACGCTGCCATGACCCTAGCCCCTGGCCCTCACTGGCAAGTCAGCCTTCCAGTTAGGGCCAGGTCAAAGGCCTTAAAACCTTATCCAAGTCTCTCTTGGAGTCAGTCCTGGCGCTTCTGGCGCCAGGCTCATTACCATCATGAAGACCAACATCGGAATGGGACTATTTACTTGGGACTATTTAACTTGGGGGGTGGGGGGGGGGGGAGTTCAGCCAACATGGAGGCACACACATAGCTCAGTTACAAGGAACTGAGCTATGCGGTCTAGTCTTTTGGGTGTGGCAGGCTTGGGACTACTTTACCTGGACTACTTTGGGTGTGGCAGGCCTGGGACTATTTTACCTGGACTACATTACCTGAGACTATTTAAACCGCACCCAAACAGCAGAACCTGCTTTGTGTTATTCTGCTGTGGGCAGCGTAACGCTCACTGTGTCCAGTTCTTTGATGCCAGTTTACCTGAAACCAAGGACCTGCAGAGAGAGAAAGAACACTACAAAACTTACCTGGAACAGTATCCTGTCTTCAATCCATCGCTGACTTCAGTTCCACTCACCTGAAGGTACGAACTCCATCATCCGGCACCGCATGCATCCTGGAATACCATAACCTGGAACGAGGAGAAAGAAAGACAGCATTAGTAAGCGTTTACTAACGTTTCCTCCCGAATGAAGAAAGCCACACAATTCTTACCTGGGTAGTCATCTCCTGGTCAGTATCATTGCTGGAACATTACGGCGCTCGGCGAGGAACATCGTAACCTGCAATGATGGAAAAGACACAGGTTAGCAATATAAAAGGCGAAACAGCGCCACGCATCGCGCATTACTCACCGGACAGCATCGCGCACACCGCGCTTTCGCCTACCGCCCCATGCTCATCTTCAAACTGCATGACAACTTCAAAATACCTTTCCATACCTAAAAGGAAAGAAGCAAGACCTTCTTATTCTAACTAAGAGGAACATAAGAACTGCATATAAAGACTGTAAAGCAGCAAACCTATGGAGTCGCAGGAGGCCTGGATTCCCACAGGGGGGCTTGCACCAGTGAAATAACTTGGTCGCTGCTCGCTCCCCACATCTACGTGCCCCTGCCACGAGGAGCAGGACGGAGAATCCACCTTTTACAATGTTAAGGTGAGGAGAAGGCCCAAGGGGGAGGAAGGGGTTGAGGCCAAGGGAGTTGGGAAAACATAAAGACAATCTGGTATTGAATCCAGCTCTCCTATATTGCAGGCCAATCTTTAACCAGAGGCCTTACCAAGGGACCGGGAGAGGGTTCGAGAGTGCAAATCATCCAACCAGGGCTGGGTGGCATCCCCGTGGATACCAGGTGAGCGTAACACACACTTACCTTCTCCACAATGTCTTTTCTCAATGAGAAAAACAACTGTCTCTTTCACAGAACCCTTTTCTCAGGATGGCAAAACCAAATGATAGCACACTTTTCTCAAGATTATGTTCCTCTTTTACGCAATTGCTACTTTCCTGGTATACTCCCCTGCCAGAAATGTCTTAACTTCTTTAACTGAAAACTCTTGACTGAAGGAATCCTGATATCCTGGTTAACTCTCCTGGCCGGAATATCTCCTTTTGACTCTCGTAGATCCCCTGGTATACTCTTCTGCCAGGCATCGCTTTCCAAAAAGGATCACAACCTGTGTCTCCTATCAGGTCTTTCTGCAATCTTCCTTCCCCCTTTAGGCATCACGCATTCAAAGATCTTCAATAACTCAACTTTTTGACTCCAGTGGTTACTTACACGCATTTCCCTCATGCAGACATCTCATATATGAGGGTTTGTCCACGCTCTGGCTGTCACCCTTTCTTTGAGTCTCTCTTGGCTCTTGGCAGTACTTGTCCCAGATTTCCCCCAAATTATATTTCGTGTCAGGACAACTGCACAACTCGTGCTGTCTTCTCTTACAATGCCTCTTGGTTTATGGCAATGTGGTTTCCAAGTTTCTTCCAACCAACATCTTATGTCTGGAGAATTTTACAGCGTTTGCCTCTCATTCCCAAAGTCTTTTGGCTTATGGCAATGCTGGATGCAGGCTTCGCCGAACTACCATCTCATGTCAGGCGAATTCACCATGTTTGCCTTTTCCATTTAGTTCTATTAGGTTGGGTCGGTATTCAAAAGTACTTTTTGTATGCTTTACGCATATCTGCACATGCTGGGGCCCTCTTCACTGTAAGGCTGACTCGCCGGCTCTTTGTGCTGCGGTTGAGAGATGCTCACGAGAGGCTGGCTCCCCTTTAGTGGCAGAGTCCTGCGGGGTCTCTGTGTTGGCTCTTCCTGCCTTCGCTGCTAAAACGGTCACTGTTTCTCAGCACCGCATCTCCACATATGGCTCCGCTGCACATCATCTGCTTTCTCTTTACTGGAGCTTCTCTCCGAACACTGCCAGCTGACTTCTGCCGTATTTTGCACGTTTCATATTTGTCATTTATATAGCGCCTTACGCCAAAGCGCTGTAAAAAACCCATGTACAGTACAATAGAGTGATAATGATAAAATAGGCACCAAGTACAATGAAAGTCTCACCATACAATTAAGATTGTAGTAAAAAAGAATTCAGAGCAACACGAAAAGTGGGATAAGAATCGCAGAGAAAGAGGGAGAGCATTTCAAAATAGAGTATCAAGCAAATAATAAGTGCAGAACCGTGAAGATGCGCAAGGGAGACTTGGTAAAGTTAGAAGAAAATGCAACTGGGAGCAGAGAGCACGAAAGGGAACAGACAGAGGATGTGAGATAAACAGGACCAAAGAGGGACTTGAATACAATAGAAAGAAAATTGAATTTCATTTGAGAATGAAAAGGTAGCCATCGAAGAGAGGCCAGAGAGGTAGAAATGGAATCACGGGTAGATGAAGAATCCAAGAGACGAACAGAAGAATTAAAAACCGACTTTAGAGGAGCTTAAGCGAGAAACGGAAAACCAAAGAGAAGTACAGAACAATAGAATAGTTGTGAGAAAATTAAAGATATTAAATTCACACCTTAGAAAGGCAGATTGTCCAAACACAATCCCCCTTTTTGGGTGCGATTGTGCCTTCTCTGCCTTCTCCAGCAACAACAAAAAAAGGAAAAAAAATTGCTGCCGCCATAAAAAGAGAAAAGGGACTTTATGCTGGTGGCCATTTTTTGTGTTTTTCTTTTTTTTTCTTTTGACGGGAGATGGGCTAGCACCGAGCTCATCTCCCGTCAGATGGCAAAAAAATTAAAACTATCTGCATCCTGGGAAATCCTGGGGTACAAATAGCTTTCACGCCCCGGCAGGGGGCCTACAAAGCTCGGGCTGGTGGGCTGTTAAAGCCCATGTACGCCCCCCACCTACTGGGGAGTGAAAGCTACAATCTTAGTGGCATTAAAGTTAGGAGAGACCTAACTTTCCGAATGTTAAAAAGGTGAAATCAACAAGAGCGGGAAGTGATAGCAATGTGGCAGACAAAAGCAAGATTGGTATCAAGATGAAACAGAACGAAGGGAGGAGGAACAGGCGAAAGAATCGTAATAGCTGGGAATTGGAGAAAAGTTTTTGAAGGATTAAGGACAAGAAAGTGATCAGACATCCAGGTCTTAATAGCAGAGACAGCCTTGAAGATTTGAGCGAATAATAGATATGAAGGCGGAAAAAATAGGAAGAGTTGGGTATCAACAGCATAAAAATGAGACAACACGAAAGAAGAGATATTTGCTAGTGGAGAGGCATAGAGAGAAAAATTAAATGGGCCAAGAACAGACCGATGTGGAACACCATGCAAGAGAGGAAGAGGATCTGAGCAAGTACCGTCCCCAAGAGACAGGGTACGTGAGATTAGATAAATAATATTGAAACCATGCAAGTACAGAACCAGAAACCCCCAAAAAAATGAGGAGACTGGAGAAGTAGTGAGTGATCTACTGTGTCAAAAGCAGTGGATAGATCCAGAAGTATAAGAATAGAGGAGTGTTTAACATAGCGAGAAGAGAGCAAAGAGTCATAGACAGAAAGAAGGAAAGAGTAGATGGGTCCAGAGAAAGTTTTTTCAAGATAGGAAGGATAATAGCAAGTTTAAACAAAAGAGGGAAAGTAGAAGTAGTATGGGAAATATTAAGAAGACTGGTAAGATCAGAATTAAGAGAGGGATCGATTTTTGGAATAAGAGTAGAGTGAACAGGATCTTTAGGAGAAGCAGTAGGATGAGGTATCAGAGTTAGAAATGGGTGAGGAGGAAAGATCCATAGTTGGAGGCAAGTGCTGCATGCTCTAAACCGCCTGCTAGGCCCTGCGTCCCTCCCTGCTCCGGGATGGGTGGCACCGGGTGGCGGAGGCACCCCAACGGAGCGGTGGATGTCGGGCGGCTGGCCCGATTGGCACCGGTGAGTATAGCGAGCCGATAAAAGACCACGGACTGCCCACGCCACGAGGCCTGAGAGCGCAAACCCCAGCAGACGGATGAGATCGCGCAGCACTACCCTGCCAAGGCGGAGTCCCAGGCGGGGCTTCTGGAAAGCGAGCGGCTCAACTCTCCAACACAGGGCCATGACAGCGACACAAGAGTGGAGGAGGGCCGGTAGACGAAAACAACACAAAGGAGAGCAGTATTCCCCAGATGCCCCCTCATCCCCAGACAACGGCAGTGTCTGTGCAGACCTCCCCAAATCGACCCCACGGGGCTGAGGTCCGAGGCGATCAGGCCGGGAGGCTGTGCAACGCTTGCATCTGTCATCCTCCAGCACATTAGCAGATTCTACAATCCGGGACACTCGGAACTTCCGAGGCCCAGGAAGAGATGGGGTGGAAGTAGGCTTGTACCCCCCATTCACCAGATCAACATCAGCAGACCCGGTGGGGCTGGGGAGACCCCGGGGCCTGCAGGGCCTTCAAGCTGGGGGCAAGGAGGCCTCCTCCCTGGCAGACAGCAGGGGTAGCAGCGGTGCCCAAATTCAGAGATCCCCCAGATGGGAGCAAATAGTCAGACCCCCTAAGAGCAAAGGGGGGGGGGAGCTGGACAAACCTAGGGTAGAGGCCAAACCAGGGCCCAATCTGGAAACACGTGCACAAACATCCATCTGTGCCAAATAGAGGGGGAGCTCGTGCACACCCCAACACCGGGAAAAACACCACTCCGCAGCCAGGGGGCACAATCCGCTCCGGCACTAAACGCAGGTGCTCGCCAACCGGCTGGAGCACACCATATAGGACAACAGCACCCGCGGGGATGGGAACAGACACGCAACGGGTAGACGCACGCTACCCGTAAAAAAAGCAGCAACCTCCTGGGGGAACCGGGACGCAGGGAAAGGCGCAACTCGGACCCTGCTAAACTCTGACCAATAGCCAGAACAGCCCAGGGCGCGAGGAGCCTTAGCGGCGCAGCTCAGGCCAGGAGGCTCTTCAAATTGCAGGCATAAGCTACATAGGGGCGCAAAAACAGGGGCAAAGAATCCTTACCACAGGCCAGAACCTCCAAAAAGAGTCAGAAAGGTGCACTAATGAATATATGGGCTAAGCTAAGAACTCGAACCCAGTCGGGGTTCTCCCCGCAACAAACTGGCCTCCGAACCCCAGGGCTGTCCCTCCCCACGAGGAACAGGATAGACCAGTAACGCAGTCGACGTTCCAGCATCTCCTCAGCGAGATTGTGGACAAGATCACCACCAAAGGGCAGCAACAAATGAACGCACTGAGAGAGGACTTGGCGGAATGTCTGCAGGGGATAAAGAGGGATATTAATAAAATCGAGGAGAGGGTGGACACAAATGAAAGGGCAATCCAGGAACTGACAGAAGATGCAAAGAAAACAGATGCCCTGTTGGAGACGCTAGCGGCGGCCACCCGTAACCTTAAGCTGCAGGTGAAGGACTTGGAGAACAGGTTCAGGAGGTCTAACATTCGCATCAAGTGCCTACCGGAAGAAACGCAAGATCAAGGACTACCAGAGATAATCAAGAACATCTTCTGCAGTTTACTGGACTCCGATTCAGATCAGGGGGTTACATTTGACAGAATACATCGGATGGGCCCCGCAGACAGGAGCCAGGGGAGAGACCAAGAGACGTCCTGGCCGCCATCCAGGACTACACCATCAAAGAAAAAATTATAGCGCGGGCTAGGAAAACGAAACAGATCACCCACAACGGAGCAGACATATTCCTCTATCAGGACCTGGCACAATACACCCTCATCAAAAGGAAGAAAATGGGCCCTGTGCTAGCCTTCTTGAGAGAGCGTGAAATACGCGACAGATGGACCCACCCATTCGGCGTCCTATATAACTGGCAGGGAAAACAGCAGAAAATATCAACTTACGAACAAGGAGCGACCCTTCTGGGAATCGAAGTCGAAGCCCAGCATCACACATAGCATCAACTACTCAACAACCCATTCAAAGGCGATGTGAATGGTCCACAGTAAGGCCCAAAAGAGCCAAGAAGGGGGAAAGCTATCTGCCTCCCAGGGGCCTGCCGCCAAGGAAGGACCAAGATAAGCAGCAAAGCTCTTTTGCATCCCCGAAATGATAGAACAGCTGAACTGAACTCGGTATTGTCACCAGCTCGCCGGGGGAGGGCGTAAGTCAAGTTAAGCTAACCTAAGTTGTTATATGTAATGTTAAACGAATGTACTTGGCAAGGTCTCGCAGAGAGGAGGGGGAGAGGGACTCTTGGAATAGAATTGGGTGATCCTGCATGGGGGAATCATGGGGATCTCATGGGTTCAGCTGTCGAGATCATGATTCGAGGGGGGCTAGAGGCCAGTTAATCCCACCCAGGGTGGAGGGGGAGGGGAGATCCGGGGAGCAGCCAAGCCCACAGTAGTGGAAGCACAATGGGACAGGATGAGGATCCAAAGCGGTGGTTCCAACGCTATACCGCAAACCAGACAAATAGGACAGACACTTATGGGCAACAATGGGCACTAGCAACAAACTAAAGACCATTTCCCTAAATGGCTGAATTCCCCAATGAAAAGGGAAAAGGTGGAGAGATATCTTAGAAGGGAGCTGCCGGACGTGGTTACTTTGCAAGAAACACACATCCACTCCCGGGATAGGAGATTAATACAATCCTGGGGGAATTTTCCAAGCCCCCCAAGCTAATAAAAAAGGAGGGGTACTCCTGGCGCTGAAAAACTGGTTGGACCTGACAGTGACAGGGTTTGATTCTGACGACCAGGGGAGATAACTGGTAGTAACTCTGGAGGGGGAGGCCTATACAGTAGCAACGCTATATGACCCTAACACCGGGCAGGATGTTTTCATCCAAAAAGCGCTGGCCAAACTTAAAAAATGTGCAAAAACACCCATTATACTAACATTGGACTTCAATATGGCATAGGACCCCGTCAAGGACAGAAGCAACAACCAGTGGGGGAGGCCGCCGGGGAACTCCAGGGGAAAATGCAGGACCTGGCCCTGGTAGATGCATGGAGGGAATTGGAGGGGGACAAAGAGGGTTACACCTTCTACTCGAGCGCCCATCGCTCACACTTCAGAATTGACTATGCTTGGGTGTCAAGAGCCCTGCTGGGGGTAGCTGAAGGCATTACTCTAGGCGCGATCATACTCTCTGATCATGCCCCAATAATTTTCAGCCTGAAAAGATCTCGATGCCCATCAGGCCTGTGGTGGTGGCGCTACCCAGCTCCTCCATTTAAAGATGACATTTTGATTCCAAGATGGCGGCGGGCAATAGAGAGACGTGCCTACCGTGTGTTCCTAAGCGGCGAGCCAAAATACAGCGGTCCACCACCCCGCGGCACCTTGGCAACCCGAAAAGGAGCGTGGCGGTGCCCTGAGCATCCAGCGGGAGAACATTAAGGCTCGGGGGAGAGGAGGAGCGGCAGCCAGTGGAGTCCGTTTTCCAGACGGAGTGGCCCGAGAGGATTGCGACGTGGCGGGCGGGCTGTCGGGAGGCCCAGACACAGAAGGAGGGGCCGGGCGGACTCTCCCCCGACGAGCGCGGGGCTGAGGGAGTCGCCGGTAGAGGAGAGTTGCACCCGTGGGGGAGACCAGCTGCGGCACCTGCTGCATCACCGAAAGGGGCTAGCTCACGGGTGGGGTGGCCCCCCATTCCGGCTGGCGAGGCTGCGGTGAGGCGGTTTCCCGTGTTCGTGAGCGGAGCGGGGAGAGAGACCCCCGACAGACACCCGCTTGCGGCCTCGCTGACCCGCGGGCCCCAAATTTTGGTCCCCTGCGCCACAGCGGGACCTTGTGTGGTGGGAGAGGGACGGAGGAGGCGAGCGGCTGCCTGCACTGAAGCGGGCTGAGGCAAGGAGAGGAGAAGCGGACCGGGCTGTGTACAGTGGGAGCAACCCGGCGCTGGACTACGCAGTAAGTGGAGATCGGGAGTAGGTAGTGGGCCCTTTCGCCTCTGTGGCCATGGGGCCCAAGTGGAGGAGGTTGCCTGGATTTGGAGGAACCCGAGGCCCAAAAGGAGGCCATAAAGCAAAGAGCGATGTTTTATTATTTTTTTTTTTTTAAATTTTTAGCAGCCCTGAGAAGGCCGCCCGAAGAGAGGCCCTAGTGACACAATGTGGCCCTCACTTAGGGGCAATAGGAGAGGCCGGGTGTCAAGGCGCATACAGGTTACTGCGCGGCTAGAGGGCGGTGCCAAGTGAGCTGCCTGCCCTTCGCAGTGGCCACGTGTGGGGTTCTTCCTTAAGTGAGGAGGTAGAAGCGCCGACGGGAGAGCCCAGTGGCACGCAACCGCAACTACTCTGCGCTGATGGCCACGCGCCACAAAGGGAGAGACGGGAAATCTTCGCAGTGCCCTCAGGACTCTCAAAGCACCCTTCATGCTATGTGGCCAAGGCAGGCACTGGGTGAGGACCCGGTGAGAGGCAATGAGGGGGCGGAGGAGAGGGCAACGGCAGAGGGGGCTCAGGAGCTGGCCCAGATCAATGGACAAGAGTTCTTGGGGGAAATCCAGGCCCTCCATGCAAATCTGGCCAAGACTTTTCAGGATCAATTTCAGCTCATGCGGACAGACTTGAATGAGGCTCTGGGGGAGATTAAGCGTGACATGAGAAAACTTAGGGAAAGGACGGATCTTCTAGAAATGGGGCTCCAGGAAGTCGAAAAAGAATCAATGGCAAATAGTGAGGCTATAGAGCGCCTGGATGCGGTGACTCGGAATTTGGAGATTCAGATGGAGGATATCGAAAACAGGTCCCGGAGGATCAACATCAGAGTGAAGCAGTTACCGGAATCGGTCGCGGACAAAAACCTAAAGCAGGAAATTCGGGGTATCTTTGCGGGTATCCTGGGGGAGGTCAGCCCGGACTGCATTGAGTTGGACCGAGTTCACAGGGTTGGAAGGCTTGCAAGGGGCACGGATGCGAGGCCGAGGGATGTGCTGGCTCCCTTCTCCAGGTATGCGCAGAGAGATGCAGTGCTTCAGGCCGCGAGGCAAAAGGAGCCAATAGTGTTCCAAGGCCAACAGATAGCCTTGTACCAGGATTTAGCTAATGCAACCCTGATAAAGAAAAGGAAGATGGCGCCAGTGCGGAAAGTTTTAAATGAACGCGGAATACGGTACAGGTGGACTTTTCCTTTCGGGCTGGTGTTTGAGTGGGAAGGTTCCCAAAGAAGGATAAGCTCTGCCCAGGAGGGAGCAAGCATATTGGGGATCGATTTGGGGGAGGCCCCCCCCCGGGAGGGGGGTTGCTCTACAGGGAACCGGCCGAGGGGGAGGCCGTGTGAGTGGTCTACGGTGGAGGAAAGGAGACGGAAGGGCCGAAGGGTCAAGGGCGGGTCGATAAGAGAGGGTGGTGAGGCCAGTGCAGAGAGTGGTTTAAATGGCAATAGCAGTAAATGAGCAGGAGTATGTTACGCAAGGGGTGGTGGACCCTAGGGGGTGAAAGAAGAGCTCGGTGTGGGATCAGGAAGGGCGATGTGGCCCGGTGGGGGGGGGGGGGTGGGATGGAGCAGTGGCGTGGGGGGGCAGGGAGGGAGGGGGGGCGGTGGAGGGGGAAGGGGGGTTCTCATCCTAAGTTGGGGTTGCTGGGTGAGAGAGGGAGGGAGGGAGGGTTGCCTGGGCTAGGGTTTGTAACACCCAAGGGGGCATTCGTGTTCTCACGACTCGCGGGCAGGGGGTTGGGCAGTGAAGGGGAAGCTATGGCTCAGAGTTCCCTCTATGGGGTTAGGTGGGAAAAACAGGAAAAAAGAAAGAAAAGGGGAAAAGATAAGAAGAAAAAAATCGAAATGAGGCTTGGCGGGGTGAGGGGGGCTGACATCGAGGAGTGTATTGCCTACCGGTTCTCCTTTTTAAGTGGCTGACACAGAATGTTAGGGGGTTTAACTCCCCTCTCAGGCGGTCTAAACTGGACCAATTTATTAGTTTTCACAGGCCGGATGTGCTGGCGCTTCAGGAAACCCACCTATTGCGAAAGGACCAGGGGCGGTTGAGATTGAAGGGTTTCTCGCAGATTTTATTCGCCTCTGGCCCTACAAAGAAGGGGGGTGTGGCGTTGGCATTCGGGAGGGTGATCGATTTCCGCATCGCTGATGTCCTTCGGGACAGAAATGGGAGATATATTGTGGTGAGGGGGGAGCACAGGGGAGTGCCCTATACTATAGCCTCGGTGAATGGGCCCAACATGGGCCAGGACCAGTTTCTACGGGAGGTACTGGGAATCGTACAAGATTTTGCAAAAGGGCAGGTGATTTTGATGGGGGACCTGAACCTGGCATGGGACAGATTTAGAGATTGTTCGCGGCAGGAGGGGGGAATTGGGGGGGCAGTGGCCTTGTCTGGATTGAAGGAGAAATGGGGGAAGCGGGTCTGCGAGACGTATGGCGAGTGCTAAGGGGAGAGGAGGAGGGGTTCACTTTCATCTCTGATGTTCATCGGACTCAATCTAGAATCGATTATATTTGGGTGTCTGCAAGTCTGGTTGGGGGGGTGGACTCAATTTATGTCGGCCCGGTGGGGATAGCAGACCATAAGGTGGTCCAGATGCAGCTTCAGTTGGGAGGACGCAGAACCGGGGTATGGAACTGGAAATTTCCGGAGGCTCTGTTGAGGGACCGGGTGATGCGTGAGGAGATCGAAAATAAGATTCAGGGCTATTCTGAGCAGAACAATAGTGTAGACACAAGTCTCGAGACCAGATGGGATGCTTTTAAAGTTACTTTAAGGGGCGAGCTCATAGCCTTGCAGGCGGAAAGAAATAGGCAGCTAAAGGAACTTGAGGCGCAGTTGGAAAGAGAGGTAGAGGCCGCCAGAGTACGGTTGGGTAACAACCCCTCTAGAAAAGTATGATATATGATCTGATATGGCATTTGTAACGCGCCTATACACAAGCGTTTCAAGTGTTTCAAGGCGCGACGAGGCAGGGAGGGGGAAACGGGGGAAGAAAGACAACGATCCTACTAGGCCAGGTGTCATTCAGATCGCGCAAGTGCAGGGGAAGGGGGAAGGGACAAAGCGCAAGGGGAGGGGAAGGGGCAAGTGCAGTACAAGGTAAGTATATATAATAAAATGAATAGGGCCAGCTGGTGGCAAGTGCAAGGTAAGTGCAGCCAAGTGCTGGGAACGGGGGCTGTAGGGATACAGAGACAATCCCGCAGAGCAGGGGTTGCCGGCGAGGCAGTGCAAGTGCAGAGTGGCTGGGCCCAGGACTGAGGTCGGCGAGAGTGGCCCAGTTGCAGATTCGGTGCAGATTCAGTGAAGAATTAGCAGGGGAGAGGGAGAGAGAAAGTAGAAGCAAAGAGGAAGGTTTTGAGGTGCTTCCGGAACCGTAGATTGTTCTCCTCAAGTTTCAGGGAGGCAGGAAGGCTGTTCCAGAGGGAGGCCCCTGCCGCGGAGAGAGATCTACCCCCAGCTCGTTGCTTCGAGAAGCGGCTGACCCAGAGGGAGTTGGAGACGGATGAGCGAAGGGCTCGGGAAGGAAGATATTTAGGAAGAGAGAGTTGAAGGTATTTAGGCCCCAGGCCCCAGAAGGCCTTGTGGACAATGCAGAGGGTTTTGAACTTTATCCTCGCAGCCACTGGGAGCCAGTGTAGAGACTTCAGTCCTGGAGAGATACGGTCCCTGGGCTTAAGGCCAAGGACAAGTCTCGCAGTTCTGTTCTGGATGAGTTGCAGAGGGCGGAGAGTGGAGGCAGGCAGATTAAGATAGAGGCTGTTACAGTAGTCCAGCTTTGAGAGAACCAGGGCTCGTGAGACAGTGAGCTTTTGGGGGAAGGAGAGGAAGGGAAGAATACCTCTGAGGAGGTGCAGCTGGTAGTGTGACTTCTTAGAGACGTCAGATATATGAGGAGCGAAGGAGAGTGTGGAGTCGAAGATAACCCCGAGGTTTGTTGCCGTGCAGGTAGGTACAGGAAGAGGGCCAAGAGAGGCCGGCCAGAGAGCTGCAGGGAAGGAGGGAGTGGGTGTGCCGATGAGTAGAATCTCAGTCTTACTGGCATTAAGGCAGAGGTCATTGGCAGCACACCATTCCTGAATAGCCGACAGACAGTCAGAGATGAGGGAAGGAGAGGAGGAGGCCGAGGGTAGCCTGAAAATGAGCTGGGTATCGTCCGCATAGCACTGAAAGTTGGGGCAGAGAGCGGCGATGCGGTGGGCAAGGAGTGCCAGGTACTGGTTGAACAGCCAGGGGGAGATATTTGATCCCTCGGGGACACCACAGGTGGAGAAAAAGATGTTAGAGAGGAAGGACCCCAGTTGGACCTGGGAGGGTCGATTGGAGAGGAAAGAGGTCAGCCCCGCCAGAGCCTGACCAGTGATACCCAGGTTATCACGGAGACGGTTGAGCAGGATGGCATGGTTGACAGTGTCAAAGGCAGAAGAGAGATCGAGCAGAATGAGAACACACGGAGTGTTGGAGTCAAGGTTCAAGAGTAGGTCCTCACGGATGTTCAGGAGAGCACTTTCCGTGCTTCTGGCAGCTCTGAAGCCAGATTGATGGTCATGAAGACTGCCAACAGATTCAGCATGGAGGTTAAGTTGGGAGATGGCCAGTTTCTCCAGGAGCTTGCCCAGGAAGGGAGTGATGGAGATTGGGTGATAGTTAACCAGGCAGGAGGGGTCAGAAGAGGGTTTCTTAAGAAGAGGGTGCACAAGGGAGTGCTTAAGGGGGGATGGGAAGACTCCAGAGGCGAAGGAGTGGTTGCAAAAGTCAGCCAGGGCAGGAGCCAGGGCGTCGATGTGGCCCTTATATAAGGAATACAGGACAGCTGAGGGCCATTTGAGGGTCTTAAGAACTAAAAAGGCGGAGGCCGCTATGCTTAGGGTCAGACAAAAGTTCTACGCAAAAGCAAATAAGGCAGACTCGCTCCTGGTGCGCCTATTGAGAGGGGATCGGGAGCGTAAGGTTATAGTAGCTATGAGGAGCAAGGAAGGGGTTAGACTCACTAAGACCGAAGAGATAAAGGGGAGACTGGCAGAGTTTTATGAAGAATTATATTCCACACAATCCCCTCTGCCAGGTCCTCAAATGGAGTTTCTGGGTGCCCTTCCCCTCCCGCGACTGTCCAGAGACGAGGAGTTGGAACTTGGGCAAGCAATCTCGGAGGATGAAGTGAGGGCGACCACAGCGGCTCTCCCCCGTGGCAAGGCCCTGGGTCCGAACGGCTACCCAGCGTCATTTTATAAACTCTTCTCTCCCCTACTGGTTCCTCACCTAACGCAATTATTTAACTCCTTCAGGACCCGAGGTAGTATCACCCCCTCAATGGAGGAGGCCAAGATTACACTAATAGACAAGGCAGGCAAAGACCCCGAGGAGTGTACGTCTTATCGTCCCATCGCTCTTATAAATACGGAAGCAAAAATGTATACTAAAATACTGGCAAAGAGGTTAGAGAAGTTCTTACCCGCATTGATCCATCAAGATCAGTCGGGGTTTGTGGTTGGGAGGCTGTTAGGGAGAATTCTCTGTTTAGGCTGAATTTCCTAACCTAGTGAGTCCCCCAGCAGCTTTGCTGGATTTTTGGGGTTTATTTTTTTTCTCCTGCCAAGAGTGAGACTCTTTTACCCTCACTCTTGGACATGACTTGAGAGTGTTTCTGTGACTTGCTATGTGCTTATGGGCTAGGGGGTATTTTTTCCCCATAGGCCATCATTGGTTTTTGAATGTGTTTTACACAGCACCCTCAGTGCAGTAACACAGGGGTGTCATAGGGACCCCCAAACATAGACTCCACACCCTGGGACTGACTACTGTGTCCCTGGGTCTGTAAAGTCACCATTGACTTTACTAGTCTTAATTTAGGAACTTAACCAGTACAAACCATCTTACTGTGGAAGTACTGGTAGGGGCAATTAGATTGCCCCCGGGTCTGTTGTCGAGGGGGTACTGTCCCGTCCCCCCTCGCCGAGTTCTGGCTGGTGGCAGTGGATACCACGGAAATATTCCACCGGAATATTTCCCAATGGGATTTCCCATTGTTTTTGATGCACCACTTTTTGGTGCAATGTTAAAGATACCGCCGGTTTATTTATTTAATATAAATTCACCGGTTGGGATTTTTGCCAGAACTCGCCGCCAAAATGGCGCCTAGGTTCACTTCAGTAACCCTGAACCCGAGTCGAGCCTTTGTTCCACTTTTGGCGGGCTTCTGCACAGAAGCCCTCCAAAGTGGTGCCATTCTGTCTGGGTACCACAGAGGGTGTGGGAGGGGGTTTAGGCACCCTGGACTGAGTTGCCTTGCCAACTCATGTCGCACTCTAGTGTGATTGGCCCAAGTGGTGAGCCACCCCGCTCACCACTTAGCATGTTTGAGTGACAGCTAGGCTGTATGAATGGGGGTTTGCTGCATAAAAGCAGGGTTTTTGGGACTGGTTCTTCAGAAGTCGCCACAGGACCTAAGAAGCCGAAGAGGGAGAAGCCGAGCCGACCTGCCAAGACGACCCCACCGGTGGAGCCCTGCGGAACCGTCTCACCACTTTTCCCGACGACAGAGGAGATCCCCCGCCGGAGAGTCTTCTTCCCTTAACTGGTGGGGACAACCAGTTGCTGCCTTCCTTTCGCCGTCCCGAAGCATCTCGTGGCCGCCTTGCCTGTGCCAAGCACCCCGGCAACCGGGATACCACTTTTTACCTCAACCGCGAAAGAGGGGTAAAACCCTTTTGTGTGCGGAAAACTCCACGGCTGGCCTCATCCCTGGTAGTGTAACGACCTTCAGCTTTCCTCCACGTCGAGATCACCTCTTCCTCTGGACGACGCCGCGACTTGCACCCACTACCAGGAACGACTACCACCGCTGGAGGATCCTTTCCACTTTTAAAGGTACTGTGTTCCGCCCGGCCTCCCTTGCCACCGATTGTACGGGGTAGATTTAGTCCTCGGCTCTCGAACCTGGGTAGGTCTGGGACACCCTAACTAAACTTTTCAGAACCGTAGTAAAACCTTTCCTACTCACCTGCAAAGACTTGTGACATTGTGTGATCTTGGGCATATTTTCGCCTGGCTCCCTCTAAAAGCGGGCCCCGAACTAATTCTCCTTGTTCCACAATTGACTGCCTTTTCTAACCTTATGTGAAAAGTGTTTTACCTTACTGCTCTCTTTATTTCTGCCTTTTCCCTCCCTTTTTTAATAACTTGTTGGAGTACCATCTAACGTTAAGAGCTCACCTCTGGTTGGAAATAAGTGGTGTTAACTTAGAATTGTCCAACAAATGATTAGGGATGTACATATGAGTAATAGTAACTGTGTTTTGACTTTCTTACCTTTTCCTGTGTTAGTGTAATTTATGTGTGTGCCTTTAATAAATAAGTTTATACTTTTACACCTAGCTCTGGTCAGTGTTTGCTTGTACTACTGTGCCTCTGTATCTGTTGTGTATCCTCTGTATACTGTCTAACTCTTCTTGAGGGAAGTCTGACTGCTCAGCCACAGCTACCACAGTGAATCTGTGTGGTACAGACTGCTACCAAGTGGGTTTACTGCCAACACCTGTAGTCTTAAATCTTTTGCAGTGGTCCCAGAGGGAACTGCACAGGTTTCTGCCTAACAGAGGCAGACGGCTGACAACATCAGGCGGGTGGCCCATATTGTAGAGAAGACACGGAAAACGACCACTCCCGCGATACTCTTAGCACTTGACGCAGAAAAAGCGTTTGATCGGGTGGAGTGGTCGTTTTTATTTCAGGTTATGGATAGGATGGGTCTGGGGACGGACTTTATTAGCATGGTTGAGGCAAATTATAAGAACCCTCGGTCGAGAATCTTGGTTAATGGGGAAACTTCGAACCCGATCAGACTGCGGCGAGGTACGAAACAGGGTTGCCCCCTGTCCCCCCTGCTCTACGCGATTTATTTGGAGCCTCTCCTAGTGGCGATAAGGGAGTCGGATGGGGTCAGGGGTGTCCCATTTGGGGGGAACCAACATAAGGTGGCAGCATTCGCTGATGATATGCTGCTCATGTTGACGCAGCCGAAAGAATCCATCAAGGAGTGTATGGGGGTGCTGACCAAATTCGGGCAAGTATCGGGTTTGAAGATAACCTGGCAAAAGTCGGAGTTGATGAATTTATCTCTGGAGGAGAGGGAGGCTAGGGAGCTGAAGGGGCTCTCCCCGTTTAAATGGAGTCCAGGCGGGATACGATATCTGGGAATTCGGATTACCCCTTCCCTGGCTGGGTGGACCGGGGCAAACTACTCCCCTCTGCTGAAGGAGGTAAGGAGGGATCTGAGTCGGTGGGGGACCCTCGGGATCTCCTGGCTTGGAAGGAGGGAGGCGATTAAAATGGTGATCTTACCTCGTATACTCTACCTTTTCCAGGCAATCCCGCTGTCTGTCCCGGCAGGCTTTTTTAGAGAACTCGACTTGGTGGTCAAAGGATTTATTTGGAGAGGCAAATGGCCACGTTTATCATGGCGACTCTTGTCGGCTTCTAGGGGACGGGGAGGCATTGGGTTGCCAGACTTAACACGATACCACGAAGCGACGCTCCTCCGGGTGCTTAGGGAGTGGCTAGCAGACGACTATGTAAAACACTGGGTGCGAATGGACAGGGCAGTCGCCCGACACCATCTGGGTGAAATATTGTGGCTCCCGATGAGGCTACGACCGGCCCATGTCTATCTAAGCAACATCACAAAGGGGATGGTGTCGACCTGGGCCAGGATAGTGGAGAAACAAAAGTTCTCCAGCATGGGGTCTGGCATGGATTCACATGCTCATGAATATTCCCCGTCGTCAGGCTGGGAATCCTCGGTAAAGAAAAAACCAGTATCAGTTTCGTTTCTGATCTGTCTTTCGTAGTAATAACCAATCACTGGTCTCTGCGTCATACTGACCACAGCCAATGACTGCCCTCTACCTAAGCACCGCCTCTGGCAGCCATCTTCAGATTTTTACCGCACGTTCATGTGTTGGGATCCTCGTGCTATTGCTCTCGAGCGTTAGTGCTATTTTTTTTTTTCTCGTTTTTCTCAAAAACTTCGTTTTTTCGGTCAAAAGAGCCTCAAGCTCCACCGACTCTCCATCCGATCAACGGGGGCCCGTGTCGGATTCGTCTGCGCCCCTCAAGGGTGAAGATCTCGTCGAGCCACGCTTTTGGAGGACTCCAGAAGTTTCTCAGGCCCGGTCATGGCCCAGGAGAAGGGAAGCTCGACGCCCGGAAAGCTGTTCAGGGTCTGCCCTGGATGCCAGCTGCATAACGTCTTCAAGGAGGACGAACACTCTTTTTGCCTTTACTGCCTACATGAGGACAAGACTCACGTGGAGAAGGACTGTGCGTTTTGCGGCAACATGTCGGAGCGGACCATGAAGGACCGCCATCAACGTCTCGCCAACTGGCTGGGAGGGAAGAGCCCGTCCGGCGAGAAGAAGAGGAAGAAATCCGAGCAGTCTTCTAAGACCTTTGAGGACGCCCCGGCGACGGGGGTCCAACATAAGGCCAAGCACCGCGAGTCCGCTGGCACCGGGAGCGCTGAACGGTCGGGCTCTACGGGCGCCAGGCTGGGCGCACCCTCCCCGGCACCATCAACCACGAGCCAACGCTCTGGGTCGGGTAAGAGGAAGGCCGAGCACCCGGCGAGGCTCCTAGAGGGGCCCCGGTCGAGCTCGAAGGCGGAGGGGGAGCGAGGCACTGTCCCCCCCCTCAAGGATAAGGCGGTGAGCGCACCTAAGGTGGTGAAGACCTTAATCCATCCGGCCAAGCCCTCTATCGAGTCTGTCGCGGCGGCCCTGGCTCAGCCTGTGGAGGCTACGCCAGTGGTGGCGACCTCGGGGCTCAGAGTCTCCCTGCCACCTCGGAGGGAGTCCTCTTTTGTGCCCATCGATAGGACCCCCGTGAAATCCCCGGTGGGGAAGAAAAAGGGGGGGCAGGGCGTCGTCGTAGATTCGGCCTCAACCTCGGAGGAGGAGCTGGTCGAAGTCTTAGGCCACGGCCTCGGCGTGGAAGAAGACCGGCCCCTGATCGCCCGTCGGATTCCCCTCTGCCAGCGCCGCGAGACAGCTCGGCGGCCATTTTGTTGGCTATACAGTCCTTATGCTCAGAGATAAGGACGAGACTACCGTTGCCGACGGAACCTCTCCCGTCGGGGGACCCAGAACCGGGACCTTCTGGGGTTCCCCCTACCAAGAAAAGAAGGATCCACCCTCCTCCTCCTTTTCAGCCGTCGCGCCCCTTCCAGCCCTCCTCCCCGTCCACCCGAGGGTATGATACGGGGACTGACACGGCAGCGACGGGTACGGACGACGAGGTATACGACGAGGATGTACCGTCGTCGCCTCCCACCAGGGCTTCTCCGCCCGAGGAGATTGGATCGTTCCACTCCATGATCGCCAGGGCATCCGAGCTTTTCCAACTCTGCCCTGAGGAGAAGAAGAAGGAAAGTTTCCTTTATCAGCGGCGCGAGGCCAAGAGGAAGACGGTCCTCGCAGTGCCTCTATTGGACGACATTTGGGATGAGGGCCTCACCCTCCTCAAGAACCCTTCCACGACGCCAGCTAGAAGAGACCGGTACGAGAAAAAGTACCGGGTCCCGGACACGGCCCCCCTGTGCCTCCGGGCGCAGCCTACCCCGGACTCCGTCGTCTCCGCGGCGGCCAGGAAAAAAGCGGGGGGGGTGCAGCCTCCACATCGACTTCCCCACCGGACGGCGAGGGAAAGAAATTGGACGCTATGGGACGCAGAGTCATCTCGTCTGCAGCGACGACGATTAAAGCTGCCAACGCCTTGGCTATCGTGGCCCGATACGACAGGGAGCTCTGGTACAAACTGGCTCCCCTGCTGGACTTCTTGCCGGACGACAAGAGGGCAGAGGCCCTGGAGATCCTGCAGGAAGGTGAGGTGGCTTCGGACCACGCCATTACCGTTGCGACGGACATCGCCGACACTGGGTTCCGCCAGTTGGGCAACGGCGTTTGCCTTAGGCGGCGTGGATGGCTCAAGGCTACGGACTTCCGTCAAGACGTTCAGACCAGAGTCCTGGACATGCCCTTCGATGGGAACAACCTGTTTGGGGAAAACAGTGGACGATTCCCTTCAGGCCATTAAAGCGGACACCGAGACGGCCCGGGCCCTTGGAGTTCTGCAACAACGACGGAAGCCCTTTCGGAGCAGCGGAGGCAAGGGAGCCTCCAAAGGTTCCGGCGGCGGTTTCTCCTCCTACCGTCAAGCGGCCCGCTCGTCGTCTCAGGAGGCCTACAGAGGACGAGGCAAGTCTGGCGGACCCCGCCGTCGTCGCCAAGGACAAGGCGGCAAAGCCTCGTCGAAGCAGGATTGAACCGGCCGTGGGGTCGGGCCCCCACCGAAGCACCCCGGTGGGAGGCCGGCTGGCGAGCTTCGTCAGCGTGTGGGAGTCCATCTCCACCGACCGTTGGGTGCTGGACGCCTTGGCCCGGGGCCATGCGCTCGAGTTTCAAAGAAAGTGTCCGCGCGTCCCCCCCCGTGGCCAGGAAAGAACTTCACGTCCCTCAACTTCTCCTGGAGGTAAAGGCGATGCTCAGGAAGGGCGCCATCGAACTCGTCCCAAAGAGGCTTCGGGGCTCTGGAGTTTACTCGAGATACTTCCTCGTGAAGAAGAAGACGGGGGGATGGCGCCCCATCCTGGACCTGCGACGTCTGAACAAGTTCATCAAGGCGCAAAAGTTCCGGATGGTCACCATCCAGCACGTCCTGGGTCAGCTGGAGGAAGGAGACTTCCTGTCGTCGTTGGATTTGGAGGATGCCTACTTCCATATTCCCATCCTAAAGGGGCACCGAAAATTCCTCAGGTTTGTGGTCCAAGGGCGTCATTACCAGTTCAAAGCCCTCCCCTTCGGACTACGGTCGGCACCCAGGGTGTTCACCAAGTGCCTCGCACCGGTGGCGGCGCAGCTGCGCCGCGATGGGATCCACATCTACCCCTACCTGGACGACTGGCTCATCCGAGCCAAGACAAGGGAGCTCGCCGTGGTCCACACGGCAAGGACCGTCCAACTTCTCACGGACCTGGGATTCTCCGTGAACTACGCCAAATCCCACCTGGTACCCGCGCAAGACGCTCTGTTTTTGGGAGCGAGGCTCAACACAGTGTCCCTTCTGGCCTCCCCGTCAGAGGAGAGGACCAGGACCATCCTGGGCAAGGAGCAGCGGATGTTGGTGGCCGACGCGGCCAAGGTGAGGTCCATCAAGTCCCTCCTCGGAATGATGTCTTCCTGCATCTACCTCATTCCCATGTGCAGGCTCCGGATGCGCCCGTTGCAGGAGTTCCTGGACGCGCGCTGGATCCAAACGACCGGCAGCTTCGAGGAAAGGATCACACTCGACGAGAGTTTCCGACGAGCGATCCGGTGGTGGGGCACCCGCGCGCATCTAACGGCGGGCATGGACTTCCAGACCCCAGCCCACCAAGAGACAGTGACCACGGATGCCTCCCTGGAAGAGTGGGGAGCACACACCGAAAATCTGCACGCAAGAGGCCTTTGGCTCCCGACGGAGAAATCCTTACATATCAACGTCCTGGAGCTCCGTGCAGTGTTTTGGGCCCTGAGGTCCTTCCTTCCGTCCCTCAAGGGCAAGGTGGTGAGGATCTTCACCGACAACACCACCACCATGTTTTACATCAGGAAACAGGGCGGAACCAGGTCCCCAGCACTGTCCAAGGAGGCGCAGGACCTGTGGCATTGGGCAGTCGCCCAAGGGATGTTTCTGGTGCCGTTTCATCTGGCAGGGATAAAAAACACCATCGCCGACTCACTCAGCAGGGAGCTGCGCTCGTGCCACGAGTGGGAACTACGGCAGGATCTAGTGGATCGCCTCTTCCGACGGTGGGGCACACCCCAGATCGACCTGTTCGCGACGGCGACGAACTCCAAGTGCCGGAGGTTCGCCAGTAGGTTTCCCCAGGCAAGGAGCATGGGCGATGCTTTCTCGTTCCCCTGGGAGGGCCTGTTCCTCTACGCGTTCCCTCCTTTGCCACTACTAATCCGGCTCGTCAACCAGCTCAAGAGGTCACGGTGCAGGATGATCCTCGTCGCACCTGCGTGGCCGAGGCAGATATGGTTCCCGGACCTTCTGGACTTGTCAGCGTCCCCGCCAATCAAGCTGCCGGTGGACGCGGATCTGCTCTCCAGGGAAGGAGGTGCCATCCTCCACCACGACCCGAAATCGCTGAACTTGCAGGCCTGGCTCCTGCAGCGCTAGAGTTTGGAGGATACGACATACCGGCCGACTGCAGAGAGGTTCTTGCAAAGGCCAGGGCGTCCTCGACTCTTAAATGCTACGGACACAAATGGAAGAGGTTCTCTGTCTGGTGCCACGCACAGAAGATTAACCCTCTACGGATTACGGCTCCCCAAGTACTGCCGTACCTGCTGACGCTGGCCAAAGCTGGACTGGCACACGTGTCCATCAAGATTCATCTTGCTGCGATCTCCCGATACACCAGAACCACGGGGCGGACGTCCTTGTGGTCTCATCGTCTGGTGAAAGAGTTCATGAAGGGACTGTTCAGATCGTTCCCGCCGGTGAAGGCTCCGGCCCCGGCGTGGGAGCTCAACGTGGTGCTGACCAAGCTCATGGGACCTCAGTTCGAGCCTCTGCACTCGGCCCCGTTGAAGTTTCTGTCGTGGAAAACAGCGTTTCTTGTGGCCATCACCTCCGCACGACGGGTGGGTGAGATCCAGGCCCTTTCCTGCAAGGCCCCGTACTTGACTTTTCACGACACGAGGGTAGTGCTCAGGACGCACCCCTCCTTCATGCCCAAGGTGCCGTCGGACTTCCACCTCAACGAACCCTTGGTGTTGCCTGTATTCTTCCCGTCGCCTTCGTCGCCGGCTGAGAGGACTTTGCACTCGCTGGATGTGGCTAGAGCGCTGAAGTTCTACGTGGACCGCACGAAGTGTTTTCGGAAGACGTCACAACTCTTTGTGAACTTTGGACCTGTCAATCAGGGGAAGGCTCTCTCGAAGGCTTCCATTTCCAGATGGCTCTCCGGCTGTATCATGTACTGTCATCGGTTGGCAAACCGACCGCTGCCTGGGTGTCCGAGAGCCCATTCCACCAGAGCGATCGCAGCTACCACGGCGTTCCTTTCTGGTGTGCCCCTGCTGGACATATGCAGGGCTGCTACGTGGAGGTTGACGCACACCTTCACGAAGTTCTACTGCGTCGATCGGGATTCCAGGGAGGAGTCCAGGGTCGGCCAAGCAGTGCTGCGCAACCTGTTCGCCTGAGGTGAGCCTGGTGAGGAGTTAAGGTGCTTAATGTTGAGTTTGATGTAATGCTTAATGTTGAGCCTTTGCCACCTCCCGTGGTTGTGCATGTGTGTACTGCTATGTATTCTTTATTCATGAGAATGTGAATCCATGCCAGACCCCATGCTGGAGAAGGAACAAGTTACTTACCTGTAACTGTTGTTCTCCAGCATGGGTCTGCATGGATTCACATGCGAACCCTCCCGCCTACCCCTCTGCGGCTCTTCACTTGGTCATACTGCCACTTCACGTGCTTCCAAATCTGAAGATGGCTGCCAGAGGTGGTGCTTAGGTAGAGGGCAGTCATTGGCTGTGGTCAGTATGACGCAGAGACCAGTGATTGGTTATTACTACGAAAGACAGATCAGAAACGAAACTGATACTGGTTTTTTCTTTACCGAGGATTCCCAGCCTGACGACGGGGAATATTCATGAGCATGTGAATCCATGCCAGACCCATGCTGGAGAACAACAGTTACAGGTAAGTAACTTGTTCCATATCATCGTTCCCTTCCCCTTTTACGCCCATCTTTAACAATGGGGACTTTGCGCCGGGGCTGGAGAGTGGGGCTTTTCGAGCATGGGAGAACGGTGGATGTAGAACGCTGAGGGACATGCTCAGCAATGGAACGATCAAAACCTTCGAAGAATGCAAGCAGGAATTCGGGGTGGGGGAGGTGGAGAGGCATAGATATTTTCAAATTCGGCACTGGGTGCTGTCGATGGAGGTGAGGAGGGCTGCCACACGGGACCTGACACAGTTTGAACGATTCCTCCTGTCCCATGATGGCGCTAAGGGTCTAATATCGGACCTATATAAACTCCTTGAGAGTGCAAGCCCGATAATTGTGTGGCCATATATGAGAACGTGGGAGCAAAGTTTGGGGGTGGAGAGGGAAAGAGAGGATTGGGAAAGATTGTGGAAGGCAATCCCCAAAGTGGCCAAGGAAGCCCAGCTACAAGAAGCTTGGTATAAGTATATCTTCGACTGGCATTACACCCCGGCCAAGCTACAGGCGATGTACCCAGCTACATCAGGGGACTGTTGGAGGGGCTGTGGAGAGCGTTGCTCGGCCCCTCATATATGGTGGGAATGCCCGCGTGTCAGACCCTTTTGGCGCGTGGTTGCGTGGGCTCTCAGATCATGGGGCGGGAGGGCAGTCTGGACCCTAGGGAAATTCTGTTGGGAATGGGGGTGGCGGGAGAGGAAGGGGGCACGATAGGGAGGAGCAAAGCGAAATCAGTGTGCATCTTAGTAGCAATGAATTTAATTGCGCAAAATTGGAAAAGCCCAACAATCCCCACGGAGCAGGACTGGTTAAGGAAAATATGGGATGTTGTTTCATTGGAATGGGCAACATACGCAGTGGAGGGAAAGCTGGAGAGCTTTGCTGCTGAGTGGGGTGAAACATTGAGCTATCTGAGGGGGGAATTTTGGGAACAATGGTGCCCACAGAGACTAAAGCTGTTGGACCTTCCGGGTTGAAAGGCGAGCGAGGAGATCCTGAGAACGGTGGGCTTTTGGGGTGCTACGACTGGGGGGAGGGAGGGGGTGGGGGATATGGGAGTTGATGTGTTTATTTTTTTTTTATTTTTTTTTTAAGGTGATTGATTATATATGTTAAATTCTAATAAAAAGAATTATTAAAAAAAAAAAGGATGACATTTTAACCCAGGAAGCGGCAGAAGCAATTGAAGCCTTTTACGAGACCAACGGGGTGGGAGATACAACAGTGCAGGTCAGGTGGGATGCTTTCAAAACAACGATAAGAGGGAGAATAATGGCGATCAAAGCAAGAAGGTATAGGGAAATGAGGTTGGAAGAGATCCGCCAAGAGACCAAACTAAAGGAGATCATGGCTAAAATGGGAGTACCCCAGACCCTGGCCACTAAAAGGGAGAATAGGGCCGTCCGCGGCCAGTTAGACCTAATACAGACAAGCGCAGCGGAACGCAATCTACTGCATCTGAAGCAGAAATATTACATCAAGGCAAACAAATCAGACCGCCTGCTGGCCTGACTCTTGAGGAAGGAAAAAGCAAAACAATCTTGAAAATCAAAGTCAACGGAAGTAAGACCAGTGCCGAGAATAAAGATATCGAGCGTGAGTTTGTACAGTTCTATTCTAGGTTATATAGCTCAGATTACCCTCTGCCAAGGGGGCAGGAGGCATACTTGGACAAGAGTGCCCTGCGCCAAACAGGAGAGGAAATGCCTGGAACGGGACATAACTAGGGAGGAAGTGCGGGCTGCAATTATGTCTCTCCCGATAAATAAATCCCCAGGCCCAGTTGGCTTCATCGCTAAATTTTACAAGATGACAGAAATAGGCCATGTATCAGGAACACTACCAGAACCCAACATGAAGGCCTACCCTACATCCTTATTCCCCAACTGGACCGAGCAGTCTAGTGTTTTGGGTGTGGTCGGGTCTTAGGGTACAGCTGGCTATATAAGCCACGCCCCGGCCGAAATCCACGCTTCGCGTTATTCTGCATCTCTGCAGCGTAACGCTCACCGTGTCCGGCTCTGCTTAACTGATCTGCAGTCCCGAATCCAACCGCCGATCCATCTTGAGGAGAAAACAGTTCAAGAAGAATACCAACGCTTACCTGCAAGTTCACTGAGGATCTCGAACACCATCCAGGCGGTCCACTCGATCTTCACTCCGAGAGCCCACTGCAACCTGTAACAACGGAACGAGAAAAAAGGTTAGCATCGCGCACTTTCACCACCACCGCCCAACGCTCGCATATTGAAACTTACCTGTCAACTTGCCAATCTCCACACACTGGGTTCTGCAACCATCCATCTCCGGGCTACGGCGGCCAGCAGCCCACTCCACGAACTGCAACTCTGGAAATAAGAGAGACACAATATATTAGTTAGGCATGAAATGAACACGGAATAAAACATCAAAAGGAAGGACGAACACATAAGGACATCTCACCTTAAGAAGCTTAAGGTAAACACTGGGAAAAGAACTTTTAGAGAAGCACAGAAAGAGAGAAAGGAGAATAGAGATAGAGCGTAACGTAATTGAGGACTATACCAACCTTAAGACTGCAAAACACGAATTGAGTCGCAGCAGGTCTGGATTCTACGCATAGGGCCATGGACCAGTGAAGCAACTAGGTCCATTCACTGCCTGCATCCATAACGGCACCCCTGCAACAAGGAAAGCAGGACGGAGAGTTCATCGTTCATATATCCAAGGAGCGGTATCCGCATGTTTGACCATAGAGTGGCTCCAGGAGCAGTGCAACCATCGTTCAGCGCCCCCGAGGAGACCAGGTGAGTGTAACAGACTCTCGGCAACCCGAGGGCCAGATCAGACAGGATTCCTGTGTTTTCGCCATCGAATGGCTTCAACCGCTTTTCAAGCACCGTTCGACACAGGACCATACATAAACTACTGCCTGTTCCGAGAATGCCGATCATTCATCTTTCTGTAGTCTTGCAGTTCCTAAAGATCTGACCTTGTGGCTTTTGCATTTGTCTACCTCAAATAGGAGTTATTCAAGGAAAAATAAAAGATTCCATTAAAGTGCAACACAAAAACAAGTCATTTAGATGTTATGGGATTGTGAAAAAAGTGACATTCATTGTGTATTATTTTGGATCGCAGCTAGGGGCATACAAATCCATGAGTCGTCCTACACAGTCCTTAATACTTGTACAAACAAAAAGTGCAGCACTTCATTATCTCCATAAAATGCATATGAGTATTGAAAAAACATACACAGTAATAAAAACCATAAACATAGTTGACATAGACCGAATACTAGCCACAAGGAAGGCTCCTTAAACTTCTCATATTGAGTATACGTGTTAAAGAAAATATCGGTCCTCCATGCTCAAACAAGCTGAATATAAGATCAATTGAAGGCGTTAAAGTACTGATAACACTGGTGACATTCATGCTGGATATAACTGGGCAATACACAATGAACAAATACAAAGAGGGGAAACCAATTCAAAATAAACAACTCCTCCCCATCTATCTATATTTATAAAAGTCAAAATATTTTGTGGTGTCGCGAAGCGTTGTTCCTTATACAATTCCACACTGTTTCACCAATCTGCACCAAATTTTGCACAGTCATCTGTTTTGGCTATATGACATTTGGACACCCCACCCCTTTACCCACATTACAGCACCTTCACACATGAGACGGTTGCCTATAAACGGTGAAACATCAATGTGGTTGTAGTAGGACCGGTCTCGAAACGAGGAACAAAACTCAAGGTTGCTATAAGACCTCGAAAACCATGGTTCAGGGCCCTAAGATGCAGTATTGGTGATATTTGCACCACAATGAACTGCACCACACCAGGGTGATGTAACAGGTGGGGGAGAGCACAGAAGGTTCCAGTATGCAGCAGTACACCAACTCTTGCCTCCCCCCCAACATCTGCTCCAGGATATGTCAGCCAGCCACACGCGCTCATCTTCAGTACAGATTACTTCAGGGTGCAAAGCAAATCAAGCGATAAACTAATCGGAACCGCGACCTGCAGGATCATTGATTTTGAACAATTGGTGGGTGTTGTGATATCTGTCTACCGAACCAGTTAGGCGAATGGGTATTTTTGTTAGTTATAAATATTCATTTACCAATACTTACATTTTTAAACAAGGGAACTGCCTAATGGCATTGGCCACTACAGCCACTACGCAAACACTATCTCTTGCTCCAGGATCTGCACAAAAAAAAAATTAGATTTCACTAATTGTACCAACCAAACTTTCCTGACGTCTTTTTTCAAGGTACAGAGAAATAGTGTACTACTTTCTCTGTACACATTGGTATCCCAGATGGCTTTATTTATTTATGTTTGTATAGCGCACTTACAGCCCAGAGGCATCGAGGTGCTGTAACATGAGGTTTGTAGGAAATTTTGATTAAGTGGTTACAGGCGACCAAGGTGGTCTCTTGGTTACAGGTACATTAGTAGTAAGGTACATCATAGATGAACAGGTGAGGACCAACTTTACATACATCATTAAGTGTTACATGTCAGTCATTGTTACATCAGTCATCAAAAACAGTATACCTTCAGACAAAAAGCCTAGTTTTGAGTGCTTTGCGGAATGCTTGGGGAGACTCAATCATTCTTAGGTGATTAGGAAGGGCATTCCAGTGGGAGGCGGCCATTCTGGGAAAGCTAGTGCCCCTGGCACGGACTCTTCGTGTCTTGGGAGTGAGAATCATGTTGGAGTAACCCTGCCTCAGAGGTCTTGTGGCGGTGTGTTTTGCAATTCTTTGGACAAGGTAGGGAGGTGTAAGATCATGGAGGCATTTGTACATGAGGGAGAGCGTTTTAAACGCGATTCTCTCCTTGACAGGGAGCCAGTGAGCCTGCCTTCTCACTTCAGAAATATGGTCTTTCCTCGAAGTTCCTGTGGCCGCCCTAAGGGCGTTGTCCTGAACCAGTTGGAGTTTAGCCACATTTTTTACAAGAAGTCCCTGCAAGGAGGACATTGGAATAGTCAAGCCTTGAACCAATTATTGCCCTGGCAATTCTGGCGAGATAAGATGGGTTTAGCTGCGTTAAGAACTTTGGAGTAGTCGGCAGACGAGGAAGCAATGGCATTAACCTGTCTGTCCATTTTCAGATCCGAGTCAAGGTAAACTCCAAGTGTCTTGAAGTTATGGGATACCTTGATGGGAATATTGTCGATGGTGAATGACACATTCTGTTGATCAAGATTGCCCAAGGTAGTGGGGGAGCCGATAAGCAGAAGTTCAGTCTTCTCACTATTGAGGCATAACCAATTGTCCGCCATCCAGGATTGGATCGTGGAGTATATGGTGGTAAGGGTGTTCATATCTGCCTCGTAGTTGCCAGTGAGTAGTTGCCACTCTGGGAGGCTGTTCAATGTTTTTTATTGAAGATTTTGTGGTGCCTATGGCCGACCTTCTCATGAAGTGTCGAACCTACACCTTAATCTAGGCGTCCCTGACCCCAGGTTAGAAGATACAGAAGATTAACCCCTGCTGTCTAGTTCTTTCTTCTGCTAGGGGTTTGGACATAAAGGCTGAACGCATTATCTTCAGGGATTCCTTACTCTCCCTATACTATCCTGCCGTGAGTGTTTTATTGGGACTGGACCTGGTGCCTTGCAGGTCCCTGTTTAATTTAGGCCCTGTCTAATATGCTCACCCTTACCTCTCCCTTTTCTACTTTTTCTTCTTCTGCACTCTGCTTCACTCCGATATCTAATGCTAGCACATGACATCACACATAATTATGTCATGGCCCACCTAAATGTATGTTTTTAAAACTGGGGTCGACAAAACTCATTACATTGTGCATATCTTGATACATCTCCACCTCAATGTATGTTGTTTTAAAAAACTGATATCAGCAAAATGCATTGCAATGTGCATAACCTTCTACGTTTAAGCTGCTTTCTGTAACGTGGGCAAAAATGTATTACAATGACAGCACACGTTTAGAGATTTCTACAATGTAGGGTGTAAATAACCGGAAACAGAAGAAAGTTGGCAACAAGGGATTTACTACCTTGTGGTATTTACTACCTTTATGTGTGTTTGCTCGAACAATTGAGGAAGTAGGCAAGTTTCCTGTTACAAACTGCCAGGCCATCTGAGCAGGAAGTCAATTCTGACTTCACCAAAACATTATTTGCTAAGCTTGTGAATTAGTTATGATATGAATTTACATCCTTGAAAATCCCTTACTAGGCCAAAGTCTAGACATGCCCTACTAGCCTTTGAAACACATTTGGAATGTATAATCTCACAGCGTCACAATTTTGAAATCTCATTATATATGGATATGCCAGACCAAAAGAGGGTGTGAGAAACCAGAGGGTTCTGATCCCCAGAGATTTGTCATCCAGATGGCCATGCCACGGCCATCGCTGTTTGATCCAGTTCCTAAGGGGTGGACCAGTGCGGGAGGATCACCTGGGTGAGGGATCCTTGGGAAGTAGGGTAGGGGCACCCGATGGTGAGACGTGGTATCCCCTTTCCTTTCAGACCTCTTCTCCATCCTACTGTGCAAGATTTGCTGACTTTCCAACTCAAACCACCCCCTCCCTTTTCATGTAAACACTGAGACAAGGGAGGGAGGGACTGGGAGGATGAAGATTACTGACAGAAAACACAGGCAGACACAGAAAACAGACCCTTCCCCTTTGACAGTAGATTTTCCCATTAATGAGGCAGGCCTCCCTTTTCAACTTCTCACACCTGACTGCACGTTACTCTCCCATGAAGTGTAAAAGGCAGAGCAGCAGAGCACACTTTGAGCGAGCTGGGGATGCTGGAAGGTGCAGATAAGCCAGAGGAAGGCCATGTGAGCTGCAGAGACCCTGGGAGACCTGGAGGAGGAGAAAATTGCCCAGACACTGGCCCTCAGAGTACAGGGGAGGCTGCAGTGTGGAGAGGGAACTGTACCTCCAGAAGGCAAAACCAGGGGTAGCTGGGGATGCTTGGCGGTACCGACAGCAGCACTCCTCCCCTGGGCCAAGCAGGCAAGACCAGGTATTTGAGGGGTAGGCAGTGCGACCCTGGCCTCATATCAACATACCCTTTTAACTCTTGCAGCTCCCAAAGCCAGAGAATGACGTTTTGGGGAGCTGTGAAGTGGGAGCAAAAATAACCCGGTGCATGCTGGGACCCATAGCCCAGTGACATTTTATTTTACCAATGGAAGATAAAAAGAACTTGAAGAAGGATCCGTGGCCAGCAGAGGGAGACCCTTTGAGCAAGGTGAGGAGCCAGATGTATGTCCCAGCGGGAGTGACAGCAAACTGCTGGCCTGCAGGTGAAACCTGGTCAAGGCCCTCCTACGTGGCTGAACGAAGCAGGGAGGAGCTGTGGCCGCTGAAGCATCGTCCTTGGTTCGAGAGAATTGGATGCAGGAAAAGCAACTCCATGCAGCCGGTGAGTTGCTGACATCCTTGCAATACCAGCTGACATTGAAGAAAAGGCTATGAGCGGCGATAACATTATGAACTGATTGAAATATGCTTTGAAGTGAATTAATGGAAGTAGTGAAAGAAAGCCAGAAGTGATCCTTTAAACTTGTGGAGAGAGAAACATTGTCTCAGAGTACCAGAGTGTGCCTAGTCGAAGGTCTCGTAAAAGCAGTAAAGTGTATCGAATTGGTCCTGCACAGGTCAGACGAGAAACTGTGCACAATCGAAAATCTTTGAACTTGTACACTTAACAAATTATAAAGAAAAAGCAAAAGGCTTGCGCCCAATTGAGTGGAGTCTATCTTTATGAGAGAAAGGAAATTGTTTGAGACACTCGTTAACACATATGGTCTGAGCACGGCTGAGTGAGATCACTATTGTGTTCTGAAGAAAGGGAATCTGAGCTTGACTGAGGGGGATTTCGGGATCTGAACCCAACTGAGGAGGGGATCGGAGATCTGAGCCTGGGTGAGGGGGATCCGGGGTGAACCGTGAGTTACCCGAAAAGGGAGCAAACATTGTACAAAAGGGGGAATCCGAGCCCGGCTGAGGGAGACCTAGAGAAAAGAACATTGAATCAGTATATTGTTGTGAATGGAATAAGACATTGAAATACCAAGAGACTTGATGAGAAGTGAAAGGAGGCTATGCTGAGAGATCCTGTTGTCTCTTAGAGATTGCTTCCTCATAACAAGAAGTCGGAGTGTGCTCCAGGTGCTACACTGTTCCGCCTTGTCCCGTGCTGAAAATTTAGGGAAATGGCAGTTACAGTTCAGCAGTCCTGAACTACCAAGCCCCATAGACCGTGTTACTCAGTGTTTCTTTATACACATTATCATCCCACAACCTTTTGTTCTTTAGAGTAAGTTATGTCAATAGGTTTATTAGTCTAGGCCATCTTTGTTTTGACACAACACCACTAGGACAGCATTTTCTACCTGATGGTCATCGCTTTCTCCCATCTGTAGATTTAGGGTTAGATGGGCGTTTATATATATTTTTTTCATTCAATAAACACCCTTGAACTGTACTTATTGTGTCTGTCATACTTCTGGTACGATGCCTTTCTTTCAAGGGGAAGACACGCTTTATTTGGAAGGTGAGAGTCCCACAGCACAAAGGCTAGTGTGAGTACGGGGGCTGGGAAGAGCAATGTCTGGGCAGCTCTTGAGCACAAGGAAGGAAGCTGTTATCTTTGCATTTTCCATTGACGTTAGTAACACATTTATTTTTTATTAGTGTTTGGTTAATTAAACCTAAAACAAAACACAAACTACATTAAAATCCAAATTACAACATGCATAAAAACATTTATCCAATCTCATTAATATAAAAACAAGTTAATACCATTTTTTTAAAAAATATCTTGGCATATATTTAAAAAAGTGTAAAATTTGTTACAAGATTGGTACCAGCATAAATGTTACTCCAAAATTGACCACAGTGGATGAAACACAGGTCATAGTCCAATCTGCCGTCTCCCTTCAGTTATAGATCATGGAGTATTTTGCAGTTTGGCAATAAATGCCTAGATGTCTCAATAGTTAGGCCACATAACCTGCATAATCGTTGCTCAACGGGTATATGAAACCAAGAACCTCTACTAGCAGGTGTTGGTAATAGGCTAAATCTAAGCTGCATGATTAACCGTCTGACCCTTGGGTTTGGCCTATTTTTAACATAAGAGCAAGGAAAACCTTTCGGAAAAGATTACATTGAGTATTCAGTATAATCAGTTAAACTAGACGGCTTGGAAGTTCTCATATTTCTGTCCCATATTTTTCTTTTTTCTTCACTTCATTACCATTAGGGAGGAGTTTTCAAATTCTATAGGGTCACAACCAATATTAGTTAAAAAGTCTAAAATATACACCATCCATGGTCTAAGTGCCCTGGAAGGTGTCTTTGTGTCCAGTTGGCTATAAAAATAAGAATAAATAGGGTTACGTTGGTCACAATCTCCACGGATTTTAAAGAAAAGGAAACGGTTTGAGATCATTTTACGGTTTTGCAAAGATATTAAACCTAATTCACAACAAATCGCCTCCACACCCCATTAGGGAGGCCAAGCACACTTCTCCATAGGTTCCCTTCCAAGGTTTTTAGCCACTTCGTCTCTGCTGCAGAAAAGATCTCTAGGCCATACAAGATACTAGGAACAATACAAGAACAACAAATATGTATTAAGCCCTCTATGGACAAACCTCCACTTTTATAGAGAAATGACGGGACGGCCTTGAATTTTGTCATAATTCTGGTGACAACTGAATCGGCAATTAAATACATGTTTAGAGTGTTATCAATATGCCAAGTTACCAGTAACAGGTAACCACCTCAATAGGGATCTTTTGGATCATCCAATTATATCTTCATATTTTTCCTAGATTTCTGGAAGGTCATAATCTTGGTCTTATCCAAATTAATATTAAAACCATTACAACTGGAGAACTGATTGAACGCTTGAAGGCTATGCTGCAGTCCAGTAGCTGTCTGGTCCAATACCATGACATCATCCGCATAGGAAAGCCAAGATATACAATGTGAGCCAATACAGGGCGGATTATTCCTGCAATTTTCCATATCAGAGGACAGATCTGATTTTTTTATTTATATATATACATATATATATATAATCAATACAGGTGTCAAAGTGCAGCTTTGTTTGAGGCCATGATTTACTTTAATCATTTTTTCTTCCGTCCTGATTAATTCTTACCTGGACCTCCTGGTTTGCTATATAATGCTTTTACACAATACAGGATTTGAGGGTGTAGAGCCTATTTTTAAATGTTTCCATTTTTCCCCACAAAATGGAACGGTTCACAGTGTCAAAGGCTTTCGTGTTTTCAATGAAACATATAAATAAGGTATTAGAGTTGTCAATTAAAGTTTTCCAAATCAAGTAGGCTAATGACCACAAGCTAGTAACAGTGCCACAACCTTTTCTGAAGCCTAACTGTTGGTTCTTAAAGATATTTTTTCTTGAATCCATTGATTGATGTAGTGCAAACGTAATTGGGAGAAAATCTTTGCACTAGCATCAGTCCTTTCGTGAACCTTTTTTATAAACAGATAGCAATATTGATTGGTTCCTGCTTATCATCAATATACCAGATTTTACTAATTCAAGGAAAATATCCATGAGTACCACTGCCCAATTTTTTGGGTCTTTCTTAAATATAACATTAGGCAATCTATCCGGCCTGGTGCTCTGGATGGTTTTAATTTGTTTATGATCAATTTGATATCCAGATCCGTAAATTTTCAAAAACTAGCTCCGTAAATTAAAAAAACTATCTATCTTGAACATTCACATAATTGCAGATGGGCCCTGTCATCTGTGCTTGATAGTATAATTTTAAGATGTATTCTTCCCATTCATCATGTTGGATGGGGTTTATTTCACGTTTCACCAGCTGGATATTACCATGTGTGTGAAAAATATGCCAAAGTTAGTAATTTCCCCTCAAGGCGCTACCCATAGTTTGCCATTGTGCAGCAGCTATGGAGCATCTGTGTTGCCTAATCCAGTTTTTATATTTCATGTTTGTTTTCTTAATTAGAGTTTGCTTTTCCAAGCAATCGCTAGTATATTTTCTTATTTATCGAATATTTTGCCATATTTCCCTCCTTTTCAAGATCACAGCTTGGTCATATAATTTATTCTGTGGATGATATACTCTTGTAGGACCACATTTGTTTTTCCGGGCTAATTTATAATCAAATTGAGCTTTAACAATCACATTAAATTGATTTTAATTCCTTAAAGTTTGGGAGATCATTTTTGACCAATATTCTCAGTGAAGTTATTAAATGTAATACGGTTTGCTTCACACCACTTTAATCTATTAACTGCATTATTTATTATATATAATCTATTTAAAGGAATAGGCGAGGGAAAAGGTTTGCTGTGAAGAAGAAATTCCACTATTTCATGGTCATTCAGGGTGTTTGGGATCAAGCTAAATGCTTTAACATAAGAAAAGCCCACTGTATTTGTTAGCACAAAATCGATGCAGGAAAACGAGTTCCTATTAGTCCAGGTATAGTTACAAATGTCTTCATCAATCACCACCAATTGTAACAGCTGGTTAAGGTAGATCAATCTTAACCAGCCCCCACATTTCCTTTTTAAGTTCCCCCTCATCACAAGATATGGACCATATTTTGTGTTAATTTTTAAACAGGTAATGGTCTTTTAGCATTTCGCAGAGAAATCCCTTGTTTAGGTCTGTGGTAATTCAAATCTCCTATAACATAAAAAGGACAATTATCATGCTCCTTTACCCATTTTTCAATTAAGTGGTTGATGTGCTCAATTATCGCTTTATACTGAGCGTTACCAGGATGTTGATAACTAGAAAAAAAAATGAATACCTTGTTTAAAGCCGATTGCACACAAACCCTGAAAACATATTTACGTGTAAAATGACTTAAGAACACAGTGGCCCTAAGGTGAGATGCTAGACCTACTAGAAGTCCCCCCATGCTGGCGTCCAGATGTATGTTTTTGCGCAAGAGCCTGAAAACAAGAAAAGCCATCAATATAAAAAACACTTGTCATCCAGGTTTCCTGTAGGAGAAAAATGTCAGGAATTAGATAATTTGCACCCTCTGTGTTTTTCATAAAGGAACCAAATCCACGTGTGTTCCACGAACAAAGTGTTATTTGAGAATGTGCATCCTCCAGTCACTCAACCTCGTCCATAACCGAATGAGGTTGAGGATGGACCATGTGACAAGTCTGGGTTAAAGATTTTAATCGCAATGATTCACATATCTTAGAAACAATAGTTCTAACTGTATCATCGGTCAAATGTTCCCAAGCAGCGTTATCCTCAATGTTTTTCATTATGTGCTTTTGCATTTTTGGTTTGTCCACTGGTTTGTGCATTTAATTAGCTCGTATCCCATCTGCTGGAACTTGGAAGTTTGAGACATAATGAACTACGTTAGGATTGGAGAAACAAGATGAATCATTGCCCAGTTTGCGCCAAAAGGATAATTAGTTAATTCAACCAATGGCAGATCTGCTAGGAACTAAATGCTAAGGCATTGACTTGATGGAGCAATTCAACCACATTAGCACAATTTAATTACGGGCTATGCGATGTTGCATACCAGACCAAGATTTGTATCCTTTTGGATTTCACATTTATCCAATCCAATGATTCGATGATGGAGGAAAAGTTATTTACATGTTCAATGAGATCTGATTTAGTGTTATTTAATAATGTGGGGCAGGCTAAATGTGTTGTCATATGGTGAACTTCGTCATTATCCTTGTTACAAGTCAGGGTAGCCTTTTCTATTGGTATACTGCCCTTGTCAACTAATAATCCTGAATCACTTTCATAGATATACAGATCTTCATTGGCTAAATGCTTTCTATTCTTGGTTTTATTAGTGCACGTTTTCCATTCTAGTGTTGACAATCTTTTCAATGTTTTCCCAACTGATGGATCAATAGGCACAATGTCAAATGCTTTATCTGTTTCCTGACATTGTGAGTGTTTTGGAAAGGCCAACCACAATGCTCGAGTTACCACTGGGTTTTTGATTGACTTATTTTTACATTTAGAAGAGGGACCAGGTTTTTGTGTAGGACCCTTGTACTTTTTCCGTTGTCGTGGTTTGGGTGGGTCACTACTCGGTTTCTATGCCTTGGTCTGATTGCCTTCATTAGGATTAGTGTCGGGTATGACAACTATAGAAGTAACAGATGTTTCAATTAAATCAGATATCATTGGTTCCTTTTCTGACAACAAATGATCATAGGAAGATAAAACTACATCTATTCATTTTGTAAGGCCATATGAGATTATTTGTTGATACTCATAAAGCATGTCACACAAAGCAAATAATGCCTCAAGTATAGTTAGTGATTTTGAATCTGCTTTTGTGTCACTAAAGGAGACATCTGGGGGAAAAGGAGGCACAATTGTGTCTTGAAGTGGTTTGGGCATGCGCCGCAATCTGTGTCAAATCAGGTGTTTTAGAGGGGCTTTGTGATGGTAAATTCATAGGTTCAATTAAATGAGAGGGCGGGCGCCATGTTACACAATTGCTGCAGACCAACGACCAGATTAAACAAAGAGTTATTATCAATTGGGTTATCACACGATACATCCAACGAAATATTAGCAGAGGTCGTGGGGATAGGCAAGATTGTAGAAGTGGAGGGTTCTGCGGTGGTAATGTTCTAATAGAATTTTTCGAGGTAAAAAAAAAAAGAAAAGCAGTAATCTTACCTCTAACACAACAATCAGTATTGGTCCCACTTTGCAAAGTCTCTGTGGCTCCAATAATAATGGTATCCGGAGCGCTAGCTATTTTCTTGCAATTTTTCCTCTTCAGATTTCGAGAGACCACACTGGAACCGGGCTACCCTTACTTCCGAGGGGATACTTTCGAGTTACAGCAGGCATATTTTCCGCAACTACGGCAGCACAAAGGCTTCCCGGACAGATCAAAGCTGAACCGTGTAACTCTTGGTGTCTTGTACGTGTGGAAATGTGAGCAAGTTCAATCAATTCCAACAACAAGCCGGCGAACCACGGCAGACCACGAGCCACTCTACCCCACTCCGCTCCGCTACACGGTCCCAGGGGCTGAAAAGGCTTTGCTGCAGCCAGCGTTCACGGTGCTCTGCCTCCGGCAATGACAATAGTAAAGTCACTCCATGGCAGACCACAAGCCACTCTAGCCTACTCCGCATTGAGTAACAAATGGAAAGTTCTGTCCCTTGCATTTAGACTGAGCATGTAGTGTAACATGGAGGGCAATGAATGTGCACTTTTAAAATTGTGTAAGCACACAATGATTATAATCTACGCAACCTTCTTGTGTTTTTTTTTGTTAGGCCTATTCTACGGGTTAACCACCATTGTGATTCTTTTCACGACATACATATTCTTGGCGAGTCTGCCTTATGCATTACACTACAGTGCATAAGCACTTGCTCTGTATCATTCATTAAGTAGAACGATCATCTGAAAATTAGCAGACTGTTTCGTTATTATTTCCTGACAGCATGTTAAATTGTTCTAACATGCTACATAAAGCCATACTTGTAGAGCACCAACATGTGTAATGGCTGGTTCGTAGTTTTGAAATATAGGAATGATGACCACAGCAACTAATCACAGTCCCTTATGATGATTGAAATGCAGAGCTGGGGTCCCCATAAAGGATAGATCATGTCCACTCCTTCCACCAATCTTCGGTCCCATTGATGTTCTCACTCACCAAGTCCATCCACCCTTTGATGTTACTTCTCCTTGCTCCACAAAGCTCCCTCCTACCTACTCAAAAACTCTCTTGTAGCCCAATAACATCTGCTTTGCAATCACTCCTTACTCTAAACCAGCAGGATTCAAACTGTTGGGCGTGACCCTCTTGGGGGCCATAGCCTCATGCCCAGGGGTCGCGCACCCACAGTCTGAAGGGGGAAAAAACACTTTTTTTTACACCGTAGCGTCACGTCTCCTACTTTTGCTGACAAATGAAATTGCAAATGACCGTAGCCCACTGTATCCCCTCTCCCCTGCCATTACCACATGCATCCTTCACACGGCTCCGGCAGTGTCGCTGCCCGATGAGCTGGGAGCTCACAACCATGCCAGCCATCGAGAAGCATTTATTACTGCAATTCAGTCCCACACAGTCTATTGATAACTGTCGCCACAGAGGCGACTGCTACTACACCAGCTAAGGCGCCAATGCACCAGAAGGTGTGCTACGGTCACACTGACGTACAGGAGTCATTCACAATCGACGTGTTTTCTATAATGTGATGCTTTAACTACAGCAGCCTTGTTTTCGTGAGTCTGCAATCACCCCCATCCTTCTGCTTTCCAATTAGATAACTATAGTTAAGTAGATCTGGTGTTTGGCTGCTGATTCCCACAATGCATTGGCTTCAGTGATTAGGCCGGATTACATAAACCTTTTGGCCAGCACCTAGCCTATGTTTTGCAGAAGAATCTTTTTTGGGACGGGTGCAAGTTTCTTTGCCCCTTTTATAAGACCTGAGAAAATATACCTGCAGAAAACCTGTCCTAGGAAATAGAAGTGTCACAGCGCTGACCTGAATCATGTTTTGACTGTCAGTTTATTTTTCCACGCTCTTTATCTGACAAGCCTTTCATGGCCGATCTAATTTGTGGCGGGTGTATTTTATCACTAGTGTTGTCATAGGTCAGGGGTAAAACAAGCAAGATAGCCCACTGCCTAAATGTGCCAAATGACACTCCAATAGATGCCAGGCAACTATCGATTTTGGATTACCTTAGGGGCGTTATGTTGAAGCATGTGACTTCTACCCTTATCCAGGTGACACAACTACTAGCTGAAAAAGGATACTCTCAGTTCCAGACCGCGAGAAAGGGTAAGTCCTAATAAGAGGACCTATAGACATGAATGGCGTTAGAATTTGGAGGGGCATTGCGGAATCCCCAATGTACTTCCGCAGTTAAACAGTAATCACAATGGTATCTGTTCCTGGTCTCTTGATGCCTTCTGAGTACCAGAGAGGGATCCCATAAGGTGACTTTGTCTCAAAACTCTGAGAAAGCCAAAATATTTTGGAAGGCTGCAGCTCGGTACTATGGCATCTAAGTCTATATTAACAAGATTGACAGTTTCTTGGATTTCACATTGTTATTCTGAAATATGACAATTCATACCCCAGGATTTGCATGCACATATGATCAGGCTAAAAGCTGCTTCGGTTGCACTCACTGCACAAAGATATAATCCCATAGACCCCATTTGTAAAGGAGCCACCTAGATGGTATTATTTTGTAAACATGGGTAGTTCCAGAAGTGATGAGAAATGCGCTCAATCTCTTTTGCAGACTATGGGCAGATAAATTAAATGGCATTTTGTAAACCACCTCTTGTTTTCTGTATGCCTGGGAGTCAGTTGATGAAGTATGGTGACTGTGATGTGGGAGAATGTTAGACTGCAGTGGCTACTTTTCACCTAGCCTACGGTCCATCTTATTGCCATACAACACTCTATCCAACCGCCTTCCACCTGTTCACGGGGATGCAGGCTAGTGAAGGGTAACCCAATGAACGTGGAGGATGGGCGTCGGCAAGTGAGAGTCTTTGCATGTGTGTGTTCTTCTACTCTAATCTATATCATTGCTCGCGTAAGTGGTCTCTGTCGAAGAAGCAGACATCTCATAAAGTGCTGTATGGGGAAAGTGAGACCTTGGATTACGGGAATAGCAGTCCACATGGTGAATTAACTTTCTTTTTTTAAATCCAGTTTTGAGAGTTCAAACTAAACTCTGCTGGATGAAATTTTGTCAAGCAAAGCTTAGGAGTTGGTCCAAGCACCTATTTCTCGTTCATGTTTTCTGTCAATCTGTTAAAGTTTTTACGCTACAGTTCATCAAAAAATACCTATGGTAATTGTAAATCCATTTTTCTTCTTGTGGTTCTCCTACACGCATTACTTTGTTCCCCCAAGGCAGAACTTGACCACATTTTCTATGCAATTTCCGCTCACAGAGACCATGTTTTATGCTTCCCAAAAGAACTGGCATTTGTTTTTCGCTTAGTCTTTGCATCAGATTTTTTGCATCGAAAAAGATTCATCGAATTCCCATACATTAAGTGCAAAGTGTTTATGTAACAAAACCCTATTTACATTTTCTGCATGCAAATTCGATGAAACATGCCTAACGTTATAACGTTAGAGGGAGCTGTCCAGTGCTGAAATCTTTAAAGTATTTCAACACTGGCCAGCTTCCTCTAACTTTATTTTGGGGGGTGGGCGGAGTTCGCCCAAGCCCCCACCCCCAACCCTTAAGGGCACCAACCCTAACTCTAACCCTAACTCTACCCTAACTCTAAAAATCCATCGAAATGTATTCAATGAATATGCTTTTTGATGGAAAAGCATTTCAATGAATACATTTCGATGGATAGTAATTAGATGCAAATTATTTCGATGTAAAGACTGAATACCTTGAATCTCTACTATCTTTTTTTTGCGTTTGAATTCAAATGTAAGAGTGTTTTGGGCAGGTGACTTTTATTTTCTGTGATAGGTTACCTCCTTTTAGTTTAAATGTAGACACCGCTAATTAGTGTGCTGATGCACAACAAAGGGTTTCTGAAAGTTAATAACAGAATACTTTACTAATATAGTGAGGGTATGGTTATTTCAGCTTCTGTGCACCGTTGTGGAAAGTGTGAACTCTTGTCCTTATTGTCAGCCAGAGTCTTTACTGTGATTTTTCAATGGGCCGGTATACATGAGTTGCAGATTGTGTTTTGCAGCTTCTCCACTCTCATTTACTGTTTTAACATTGATGATCTTTGTGAATACAGTTGCTAAATAGGACTGTGGTGAGTGCAGGCAGAGCCCATTTGGGATGGGGAGTGCATTGCAGCAACTATCTGGATATTTCCGTTCGGTGTACCATGTTGTGAGCGGCAAGCCCCTACTGCCTTGTGTGCATGGCTAGGGCCCTTGGACCTAACAGTATGGCCACTGGTTGGAAGTAGGTTTCAGAATGTTGCCTTCTTTGGGTCCGTTCCTATACTCGTATGTAACTCCAGCGTATACTGTTGGAAATATGCATCTCTCCTGTGGGTGGTCACGATTACAGAATGGTTGTGGAGGACATTTTATACTTGGTACACCACCAGAGGTGGCGTGAAGTGCCTGGAGTTGCATATGGTGTACGTCATTGGACTTGTTGCCATTCACGGACTGACATGCCATCATTTGTGTTTGGTATGGTGTGCCCCTGATCATACCATTTGCTTTGAGAGCGAAGAAAGACATTGCAACATATCACCGACCCACATACATTTGCACCAGAGCAAAAACCATCTACGCGGTGAAGTCTCGCCATATACAGAACGGCAGGCCATATCACTGTTGGCTTTCTTTTGAGTACTTTTTGAGATGGCCAGTGAACGCGGTTGGCGTTCCTATGTTGTGCAATCGTTGTGTGCATCGCTTGCATTACCTTTACTTGTGGGCGCGACACACCATCGCAACCCGGACTTGCATAGCAGCCATTAGTTGTGGACAGTCGTTGCTCACGGCGTGCACTCCGGCTACTTTCATAATGTGCGTGCCCAGCGTAGCCCACTCTGTCATGTGAGCTGCCAGGTCTGGAAACCAACAACATAAACAAAAGCAGACATGCACACACAGAGCATACGGTTCCAGAACATTTCCATAGTTTACGCACAACACTGTGAATTGTTGGAAGTGCTTTATTTTGCTGCAGAATGTTCATGAGAACGTGTAAGGTGGCTGCAATCACCAGTCTTTTATTTTGCTAACAAATTCCAGTGTCCAATGCAGTTTGTGCACTTCTGTACTTCTTTTGTTGTCTGGCAAAGTGGGAAAAGGATTACTTTGTGGTCCCTGGTGGGCTGTGTGGAAAAACAAATTTACTTTGAAAGGTACGAAAGGTACCAGCTGTTGCCTCTGTGATGCCTTATAGCATAAAGGTTTGCAGGTTGGTTCTTCTTGCCGGAACCGCAAATGGACATAGAGGCCCATATCGGTCGGTCCAGATAATGATTGAGAAGACATTGCTTATGGTAATCTTGCAATGATTTGTCCACCACCCGTCTGTTGGAATGTGGAAGGAATAACACACGCAGTGAGGTGCAAGGTATCTGAGAAGAAACGGGAATAAGAATTACATGTAAGTAGCCGTTATTAGTGGCAGCGTACAGGACAGCAGCTTACGGGAAGGATGTCATAAACGGGCTGTAGGTGGCTGCCTCATGGACGTTTGGGTGACCTACTGTGTGTAGTGTCATATGTTCACCCACTGCCTTGCTCTCTACTTTATAGGTGATACTGTCTTTCTACGGCTCCACACATGCGAAATGTCTTTCAAACGTTAATAACAAACTCTCCTTTCATGTGTTTCCTTTTTACTAAAAATGACAGCGCTAGCGAGTGTCGTTAGATCCACGGCACAATCTCTGTGTGTGTGTGGCCAAAAACATTTTTTTTTTTAAAAAACCTCATGGCGGTCCCCTCCGATTGCAGGAAAATGCAGGAGCTGTTTTGCTAACAAATGCAAAAACAAGGGGGGTTCTGGGAGTTTCTCTACTACCGGCCTATATCCCAGGTTAGAGTCTCAACCAGAGGCTTAGCTCACCATCCTTTCACAGAAGAGAAATGTCCACTACATATCAGTCTTTGTCCTGCCCAAGGGCAGTACAGCACCAAAATGCCTGCCAATTCTCAATCGAAACAAGAGTACCAACAGCAACCCCAGACACATGATGTTTTGGCCTGGTTGGGCCTCGTCAGTGAGGTGGAGCTGTGACTCTAAGAACAGTGAGCAAGGGTTCCACGTCTGAATTACCCTAGTAACTTGCAGTGAAAACCAGAGGCTACTTAATATGCAGAAACAAGGGGGGTTCTGGGAGTTTCTCTACTACCAGCCTATATCCCGGTTTAGAGTCTCAGTCTTTAGCTCACCATCCTTTCACAGTACAGAAATTTCCACTACATATCAGTCTTTGTCCTGCTAAAAAATGCAACACTAAAATATCACATGTCGACGTTTGTGTGCCGGTCGAGTGCTATGTACACCTCTGGCTGTTATTACATTCAATACAATGAGGGTGCATAGAACCGGTAACTGTTTGAAAGGGCTTAGTAAGTACAAAACGGGCAATGTAGCAGTACACAATTGAGCATAAGGTGTGCTGTTTCACTGCACGAGTTGCGTTCCCTCTCTGTCTTGTCCTTTATGTCTGGATTTGCAGGGGCAGGAGAAGCATGCCAACAAAACGACCTACAATCATAGCTGCCATTTACGCTGAATGGTGGCGACATGTCACTGTAATGGCGCGTGACTACTGCTGTTACAAACCCCGTACAATGCACACAGAGAAAGTGTGCGGTAAAGTAACTTCATAATTATGCATACAGAACTGCAGCCTGATAAATATGAATCCTAATACACATGTAATTTTAAGTTGTGCTTGCATAACTTCGGCAAATTCCATGCTAGTATTGGTTGGATGACAAATTGCTGTGTACGGCGTATTGAATTGTTACAGACTACCTTTGGGGTACATGGGCAGAGCAACTGCACTGTAAGTTATCTTTCCTTTTTATCTACAATTCCTTACAATGTTTGCCCTTGGAGCTAATCATGTTTCCCACACAAGACTGTTTTACAATGAGCATTTGTCCTGTTGAAGGAGAGGTATGTTTAGGTTTCGCTTTCCGGAGACCATGCTGGAAAAAAAAAAAAGGATCCAGGTGGTAACATGTTTCGATTTTACCATGTGTTTCCGAATGTTGATAGGGTCGTTACGGTGAAGTTAGTATGATGTTTAAGGAGAGATGATGGTGCCGTAGACATGCTGCACTGAATACACAGAGGGCCACAGACATTAAATGTGTATTTACAGGCCCTAAGGAACATTTATATGTGCAGTGTGTGAGGCAACAGTGTACGATGGCAGACTGTGTGTGTGATAGGTCAGCATACCTGGGTGGCTGGGCCATTTTACGCAGTTTGGTGTCTTGCAGCATGAAGATGGTTGGGGGCTCTCGTTGATCAAAGAAAAGGAATTACTTCATACCTCCTTCAAACACTGGGGTATGATTTTCAAATGGTGTTTGCATTACACATTAAAATATGGCTGCCGCGCTATGTACCATGTGCTCCAGTTAAATCTGTGTTGTATACCTTCTTTTGAAATGGTGTAAATAACAATAAAGATGACCTAATGCCCTAAAAGGTGCCAGTGACATGCAAGGAGGCAAATGTTGCAGCAAATAGGACAATTACGTAAGCCATATGGATATATTGTTCAGTTTGCATTGTTGTGATTGTGCAGATTATGTGGTAGGTTACTGTACCATAGTGCATTCAGTGGGTCCACTTATTATAGGCTTAGGTGAATAATGTATGTAGGAAAGAGGTTATCCATTGTTTGGAAGAAATGTCATGCAATGTGAACTGCACTGGCTATGGGGTAGGTGGCTGTGTTTTATGTGTGGGGTTTGTGGTACGATAGATGTTTGTATGCAAGGTTGTATCGTGCAGCAGTAGTTGTGGGCAGGGTCTACAATATTGAGTGCGTGGCTGGAGCCCCTACACTTTACGGGGGAAAGTAGTGCGTCGTGTAGGGCATAGGCACAAGGCACATAGTGTAATATAGGTTTACATTGCATATTGTGGCATTGCTATGTGGATTGCAGAAATATGTGCGCACATTGCACTGTGGACATTACAGAGAAGTATAAAACCAATAATGTCAGACTTACTGTTTGAATTGTAGAGGGCCTGTGCTGTTTTTTGTGTATGGGATGTGAAATTTTGTACTAATCGTTGCTGCATTATCTGTGGGAAAAGAGAACATGTTAGAGCAGGGATTTCGTTACTTTGCAGTCCACTACATTGCATATATGTATTTACTTTGTGGACCCTTATAACTAGTACTTCATAAGTACTATGCTTTGAACAGCGGCAATGTGCTCGCCTTGGAAGCAAGACGACACAGAGCAGCACTGGTTCGATCCCCGGGTCTGCGCTTAGAAACCTCTGAGTATTAAGCGCGTTATAAATAACCAATCATATCATACTGTGTAATGTGTGCAGTTCCTGTGTTTCTTTGCATAATCATTGGGTCTGAGGGGGAAAAAAACCCATGCTGGTTAAAAAAAAAAAAAAATCTGAATTTCTTTGTTGCTATGGTGCACAATGAATAACAGTAACGTTTGCAGTAGTATTCTGATTGCAGTTGGATACCAGGTGGCATATTCTAAATGTTTACAGCGTCCCATTCCGATAGGGTACGTTTACAAGCTCCTCCATTCCTTTCACTACTTTCACATTTGTGTACATTCAGAAGTGGTGGTGTACCATTATGGGTTTACATAGTGACAGTTGCATATGTATTGTATTTGTATGAGTATTCTTACAGGTGGTGACTCATTTGCGTACTTGCTGGTTTCAGAGGTTACTGAGGATAGGTTTGATCCCTCATACTTAGTACTTTCCCTTTTACGTATGATGTGGAAAATACTGCTGGTGTCATTTCTGTACACGTATTGTTTGTCTGAGTGTACTCATTGGGTTCATTAGGAATAAAATTGTTCAACACACACTTTAATGCATTTCTTGCATACTTGCTGTATGCTATGTTGCTTTAGGTCCACAGTGTGGAAGGTAATTCTTTTTTTGTGCACTTACGCAGGTACTGGTGGGTGCTGGGGAGTAGGGTATAGCAGGTTTGTACATCAATGACTAAATCTGGGCTTGAAGAATATTAAGTAGGCATTTGCAAGATTTGCAGGTAATCTCTGCTTTGGAATGATGGAAGTATCATTGCATTCCCACCATGACCATTGCTTTCTAATGTATGCGGTATAGTGGCCTGCACTGGTTGTGTCGCCTGTGTGGTAGATTATGGCTACTGTTGTGAAGGTTTTCTTGCCAAGTGATATCTGCCCATGTGTGAAGGCAGTAAGTTTGCTGTTGTTTTTGGGTCCATCTGCTTTGTATCTTAAGAGCATTACATTTACATATTGACTATCTGAGTGTTATATGTAGCATCGAACGATTATCAGAATTGCACGATGTACAGAATATGCTATGGTTGGCATTTTGCACCAGTTGCTGAAATGGAATGGAGTCACAGTTAGGTATGGATACATACACAACACATTCATTAGGGACTTGTTCCTGAATGACATGGTTTCAGAGACTGCATGTATGTTTCCACATGTAGGAAATCTGAACAATTTCATTTATGAGTATGTTTTTCTTTCAGTATTTGTAGTAAGTACATTAGAAATTCCTGTGGATCTTCTTGTTTGTTTAACTTGAATTTCACCATTCCAGCACAGTAGTCCAATTCTTGTCTTACTCCTGAGACACTTTAAATGTTGTCAGGAATACTTAGTGCATTTCTGTGAAGGACGAGCATTTGTAAACACAACTGGTCTGCGCCATTTGCATAGCAATTAACACCTGTTGTATTAGAACATTTGAATGGACCAGGTACTTCTGTGTCTGAGTACTTTGATGGAAGGGCACGTGGTTTGTTTGAAGAGGCACTTTTTTCGTTGTTTGTGCAGTTGGGTACGTCTTGTATTTTTTTACTCCTTTTATCTCTGCTTTCGGTAGTTGATGGAGTATGAGCTGATTTCAATTTCTTTGGTGGTACTGTTGCCAAATCATTTAGAACTTCTGATTGAATGAGCTTTCTTTTGAAACCTTTGGGTTTCTGAGGAACAGGGTACATGTTCAGATGGGGTGTGTTCAGTGCACGTAGTCTATATGATGCAAGGAATGTCTGCGCTGACTGCAGTTGCATCAAATTTTTCTAGATCTATCCTTCCAGTATACGTAGCCGTGACAGTGCTATGTAACTCATGCCTTCTTTAAACACTGTGCTGCCAATATCAATCAATGCTTAATCTAAGGTTAGACCTTGCGATTTATGAATAGTTACTGCATAAGCTAGCGACAGAGAAAACGGTTCTCTGCGTTCAAAAATGTCTTTGAAAAGAAGGATTTGAGCCGTTGTGCGTCTTTTTAACTTCTGAAAGTTTGACGTTTGACAAACTGGATGTTGACAAACTGAATGATGTTGTCCCATGGGTATGTCTGGAAGCCAACAACTGTACCAAGTGCTCCATTAATTAAACCTTGGCTATGTCAAGGCTACGCTTCAGCATTACAAACCATCTGTGTTGGTGATACAGGTTTCTAAGTTATTTAGTTGTGCTATGGCTTGTTGACACATAGGTATTGTCATACCATGTACGTCCAGTTTGTCTGTGGCGTGAATTTCCACTAGTGGTGGTTTTCTTTTTTTCAGCACTGTTGCATTGAATTATGCACAGCTTGCTAGAGTTGGCATTAAGGACATACAGGTGACATTTCTGTGGGCTAATTGTTCCATGACATCAATCGCACATGTGTTATGCCCGTACAGCTCATGGATGCATCTAGTATTGAGGGTAGACTGTGCCTCCTTTGAAAGTATACCAATTTGTATATTTTTTAAATGTTGGCATAGGTGAGGTCTGCAGACTGACGCATGTTTTGAGCTAGTTCTCTGTATTGGAAATGTTGCCAGAGATTTACATTCCTGATGCTTCCAAGACCTTTACGGCACACTTTCTGTCCTAAGGTTTTGAAGATGGGTTCCCTTTCACTGGTGTTAATTGAAGGAGCCCTCCGAAAAACAAGGACATGTTTTCCTCCAAACAGTTCTTCGTAGTCTGTTTTGAGGAGCTCTTGCAATCTGAGGTGAATCAAAGCTAACAGGTTAGAAACCATGCTCACCTCATCTATTAGGGATATTTTCATTTGTTTCAAAACTCTGCATAGCTCCATAGCAGCTTCTGCTGGAAGTTTATAGTACTCTACTTTGTTTTGGTGTCCTACTGGAATGAGTAGCAATCGGTGTAGAGCGACTCCACCTATGTTGTAGGCAGCTAAACCGGCGGGGGCGGTTACAACAGCTGAAAGGTTGTTGTTTGTTAATTGTTGGAGGTATTTATTGATCATTTTTATTAAGAATGTTTTCCCTGACCCAGCCTCACCACTGGCATACAGCAGTACAGGTTTGTAGTTGTCACAGGTACACGTTTTACTTTGTGCTGTATACCATGTTCAATTTTTTCACTTCTAGAAAAATGGTACGCTGCTCATTGTTTAGTTGGGATTTCAGCACAGCCAACTCTTCTGCAGATTGCTCATACTAAAACATGATGGTGGTTACTTCCGTCATGGCTAATTCTGCCTCATTTGCTAGGAGTGGCTGTCCAAGTGGTTCTTGGCTGCCTGTTAGAGAAGGTTCACTGCTCTCAGAAGTGTCTACATTTAGTTTTGCTAGAAGTTCTTCTTCTTGTTGGCGTTCATTGTCCAATATGGTTTTGTACCGTGTAAGGTTTCCATCTGTAATTGTACTTTCACTTGCATTGAAAGCATCTTCATTGAAGGTGTGGGTGGCTAATAAATCTTCTTTTCTCCATGGTTTGAAAAGTTGCAGTAGAGCCATGTAGTACAGTTCTTTGTGTTGAGGAGTTTTCAATGACAATTTCATATGATTAATTAGGCTGCGTTTGGTAAGTTTCACCAGGCTGCCTTCACAGCTTTCCACTCTGTATCTACTTTTTTCTCATCTGGTTTAATGTTATTTTTGTATGAGAAGTTTTGGGCTATCTGGCACATGTACATGGCTTCTAAAGTAATACTGCTGTTTGGGTAGTATGTGTTCAATAAGTTGTTCTTCAAAATGTCCTGGCTGTTGGGATCATTTTTGGCTATTGTTTGTAAGTCTTCGTATGATTGCAGTACTCTTTTTCTGGATGCTGCAGGACCAAGGCTTAGCCACAATGTTTTCAGATTTCCCATATAAGGTGTTGCTGGTTAAACGGTCTGCGGCTTCGTAGCAGCCGCATTCTCAATGGGGACAGCATTTTTATGCCAAAGCTGTACAATATTTGTGCCAGTGTTTTGTCAGAGGATATGTCATCACAGACGTCTTTGAGCTCTGTTTTCTCTGCTTTGGTTAAGTAGGCTGTGACATATCGTGCAACTGCAGTGGAATTGTCTGCAATGTACTTTACATCAGCATTAGCATTCCATAGGAGGGAAATTATTGTATTGTAATCATTGATGTACTTTGATGCTTCACTCCTTTTTATGCAGTATGTATTCTTGGGAGATTTCCCTTTTACACTGTTTTGAACTGAAGACATGAAGCTGTTTACTTACCCTGTTGCCGAAACTGGTCTAGGGAAACCAAAGTGGCATTTGGTGTAGTATTTGCCTCTGTTCTAATATTTGCGCTGACAATACTTCGCACACTTGTGTCTTTGGAATTGCAAAATTTGTAACAGTTTCATTACTCTCCTCACCAAATTTAGGACCATTTTTAATCCACAAAAGCATGTGGATGTGTGGTGCTCCTCTGCCTTGATAATCTTTTCTCCAAAAGAAGTGTTGCACTTCTCAGAGGGGAGGAAGTGTTTTATTGCAAATGAAGTGCAGCATGGCAAGGAAGCGATGATGGAAGTACAGTGAAACATTTACAGGATCAAGAGAACAACGTTCTCCTAGTGTTTTTTAATGTCTACACCTGTTTTGTTTTTGTTTGCTATGCATAGGAAAGTGTGCAAGTCTTCCCATGCATACTCTGCACAACTTAAAGTGACAAACCATGTGGGTGGGCCAAGGTTGCATAGCATATACCCTACATCTGCGTGCCGTCGGAACCAGTACTCTTTGCTACCGCGCATGTTTGCCAAGAGATTTGTAATACTTGACTGTAAAGCTTTGTCCTTGTCTTGCACCTTTTGAAGTAGTTGTGTAGCAGACATGTTTTCAAAATGGGACCCTGTTTTCAATGTGTGTGCAACTCCATAACATAGCGTTGCCAGCTCACTTTCAAAGAGGTGGAATATGTACTACACGTTCTATCTAAATCTAGGGTCTTCAGAATACATTCGTAAACATCGGTATTCTGATGCTGTTATTTGTGTGCATCTTTCATCATATCTTCCACCTTTTCCAGTCAGGAAGAGTAGAGGAAAGGCTTGTGCTTCTACACTTTTTTCCCATATACTGATTGGCGCTCCTTTGACTTTGCCGCATTTTATATGTTTCTAGGCCATCATCTATGGTGTCATTGGAGTGCAGTGGGTGAATTGTATAGTGATATAAAATATTGGATGCTGCGTTGCAATTGGCCAGTTGTTGAGGAGTCCTGAATTATTTTGGTGGTTTCTCTCAGGTTTTCTTCAACGTTTAATTCATTGGTTTTTTTTTTTTTTTAAGGGATTGCAATGCTTCCCTAACTTTGTTTAAAAGTCCACCAGGTGCTGCCACTTTTTTTGTCTTTTGTAGGTACACCATTTACCAGGATAATCAAAGATTCTTCTATTGGCCTTTGCACTCGTAGAATGTCTACATTTTCTTTTAGATCTAATGGTAAATAAACTACTTTCCCACGAATGCCTCTCAGTAATTCGGTGGGAGGCAATTTAGCAGTTTTCGATTGAAGTTGTATTATTGCTTGAAATGGGTACACTATTTGGATTAAAATGTTCTCATACAAATTAAGCTGCTGCAGTGTGTTTGGCAGTGGAAATACTTCCAAATTATTACTGACCGCCCGTGAAGGCATTTGGTTATTGTTAAGTTTTGCAGTGCAGTATGTGCACAGTATGGAGGTGTTAGTAATTTCGTATTTGTTTTCAGCTATAAGGTACAGAGCTAATTGAAACCATTGAGATTCCACATTATCCTCTATTTTCTGCATTATATCTATAGTTTTGGTGCTCTTTCTATAGAAAGTTCTACGACAACACACACATACATGGTTTGGCATTTCAGCAGATGTGCTTTTGAACTTTTGTATTTCTTTTTTGTATGCGTGACATAAAAAGTTGACATCTGCAATGTTGTCAGTACTGTTGACTGAAAATGCTGGCGTTTGTAAGCGCTCTTCAGTTCCACAATATTTCCTTTGAATGTGCTGTTTCTTCGTGCACTTGTTTGGCTGTACTGTGTAGGAGAATATCATTTAAATGTTGCAGTGCTAAAGCTGGACTTTTTGCATAGTACAATGTGTAAACTAGATTTCTGACAGTTGAATGGTGGGTTGCTAACATTTTGATATGGTGGAAGGTGCTTTAGCAAGCAGTTCCAGAAATACAGGCTAAGGAATATCCTCGTATTCCTGTGTAGTTGCGCACTGGACAGGAGTCCATAGTTTGTAGTATTTTCATTTTTCTTTTCTCGTTGCCTTTCACATAGTGATTGAGGAACTGCTGCAAAGATTTGATTAAGCATTGGCGAACGTTACACATTGATGTGCAAGGCCATTTGTAGGTGAGGCGTGTTGGTTTGGTAGAATGGAGAGTGACATCTAAGTTTGATGGGGATATTTGTGAAAGCAGTATTTCTTCTTCCATTATGGTATTTTGTATCTTTTCATACCCTCGTCCACTCTGATGTAAGGCAGTTTGGTTTGTTTGCTCTTGTTTTTATGATTCCTCATTAAGTATGGCTCTGTGTTGGTGGTGTGACTCCACTCACCTGTACAGATGTGGACAAAGATATCAGTGCTGTTATTGCATTTGTTTCAAAGCACTGCTTGTAGTTTACCAATTAATGTTGTTAGTGGTTTCATTCTGTTTAAATTACTATAAACAATTTCTGTTTCACAATCATTGCACTGTCTACAAGAGCTTCGAGGATTACTTTTCTGCAGTAAGTTGTGAGGGTTGCGCGTGATTTCTCCTATATTTATAAGGTTCTGAAAGACTGTGGTGGAACATTTTTTGTAAAAGTAATTTTTTTGGAATGCTTGCTTGTGGTTACCTTACCATTTGTACATGCTCTGCTAGCAGTAGTGCAAGATGCACAATGTTTTAATGCTTTTCTTTTCATTGTCACATTTTGAAAGATGAATTACACTTTCTTTACTGGTCGGTGCATCCGTTTTACTTAATGACTGCATTAGCTCTTCTCTTTCAACTTTCTGTAGAAGTTTTGCTTGCAGTGGATGGCTACTTTCTATGCTTTTAGGTTGCCTGGCTCTATTTCTCCGTTGCTTTCTACGCAGTTGCAGTTTGCTAGGCATTGTGTAGTAGCTGTTGGAGAAGAAGGAAAGTGTGGGTGTACAGATTTTCAAATGTATATGTGTGCAATGTGCATGAGTGGTTGAATAAGACGGTAGTCATATAAATGGAAGTGTGTCGCTGTGTAATGGCCTCTAAATTTCGGTTGGGGACAGTATTGTGCTATGTGGGGATTAGTCTAATGGTGGTGACATAATAAACACTGAGCACCTGTAGAGGTGTCATGAGTAACAATGAAGTACATACTGGTGGTTTGCCGCAAATCCATATTCTACAATACAAGAATAGTGCACTCTCCCAGTAAGACGTAAAACACTACGGTGGTATTGTACTTTGTTGCTTGGTGAGGTTTGGTTTATTGCAGGTTATATTTTGAAGTGCACACGCCAGTGGCTTTCAGGAGAGAGGTGGGTACTGCACCTATATAAGAAGATGGTAAGAAAATGTTGGCTCATGGCATAGTGATTGCATTTGTACAATACATTATTTAAAAGTGTAGGGGGATGTATTGGCAGGAAGTGTGTGTGTGTGTGTGTGTGTGTGTGTGTGTGTGTGTGTGTGTGTGTGTGTGTGTGTGTGTGTGTATATAAATGGATAGCTTACTATATGAATGGGGACTTGGGAGTGTAAGCATGTTTGGTAAGGGGATAGGTGGGTTATTTGCAAGTGTATTGTATGACGTCCTATTTAGCAAGTGTGTGTGTATTAGTGTAGGAGTATTCAGTGTGAAAATGGAGTACTTCTCATTGTGGAAGCATGACAAAAAGGTACGGAAAGATGTACAGACAGCAAAGCTGAATGGTTTTGTGTGTGCATTTGCATGTACTTTTCTACATATATAGGCTTGCTACATGAGTTGAGCCATTGTTTACATTCTTTAATGTCCTTATGTGCATTTATGAATGGTACTGTTGTGAATGCACACATAAATGTCTTTCTTTTTTAAGTAATGTTGCAATCTATAAAGCGTCAAAGGTAAGTGGCAGGAAAGTGTTGTTATGCATGCAGTGTATGCACTTGGCTTAGTTTGGTGGGATACGCTGACAGATCCTTTTCTGTGCGATTTCTACAAATTTCATAGGAGGTGCGTTAATGGGGGGTAAAGCATTGTAAAATTGACGGAACGAAAGAACAGAGTAACCATTTGCATATAACAATGGCTGCTATGGGCAAATGCCAACTTTGCCAGCACCTACCACTGTAGGAGCCATTTCATGGTAGGTGATTGGAGAAATAATAGTATGCATTTTCAGTATGTTATGAAGATTCAGGGCCAGGTATCCTGTTGCGACAGACTTATAACACAGTTGCAAATGTACTGTACAAAAAGTAGTGCTACCTGCAGGGCGTGGTGATGGGTGACGATGCTTACGAATGTGGATGCAGAACTCGTAGATCGTTTTACAGTACTTACCAGTGCAGGTGCTTTTGATTCACAGGACACTTGAACTCTGCGTGTTTAACAGTTCGTATGGACTGTTCAACAGGGATAATAGCGTTAGATGCAGAAATCTTGGATGTAATTGGTAGATGCGTGTGTGACTGTTTAGCAGTGGCCAATGAAGGAGTGCAAGAAAAAAGACTACTGGAAAGGGAAGAAGGACTGCCACTGTTTTACAGGGCGCGGCCCTCACAGTAGTTGGGAAAGTGCACGTGCTAGATGCTGTCCTTCTTAATATGCTTGCCATGGAAATGGGACTACGGATTGTCAAATCAGGTGTATGTCTGCTTTTCTGTTCCATCCTGGGATGTTCTTCTCTGCCCATGAGAATTTAGTGCTTTTAATGTGACGTTTGTAAGTGGAGCTGATCTTTTTTTTTTCCCCTATTGAAATTAGTCTTGTGTGCCACAATGTAAAATGTAGTTTGCAGAGGTTTGTGCAATAATGTAAGGAGGAAAAGCAGAGAGCAATCCCCAACAAATACCAAACAAAAAGGTGTTTCTTTACACGTCGCTTTACAAAAAAAAAAAAAACACTTTTTACAACTACCAACAAAGAGGGGACTCTCTATCCTGCTTCAAATGTGTTCGCGCACCCACCCACACAGGGCAATATGTTTGCCAAAGCCGCATCATTTGGAGGTGCGCATGTGCTACATCCGGGTCTTTTCAGGGTGGCTGGCATGGAAATGGGGCTGTGCAGGAGTTGGAATTGGTCAATAAGATTTCCTGGGTCTGAGGTGTAAGAACAGATTGTGCCAGAAGGTGTGTTTGCAAATAGGACTGCACATGGCTACATGCATGGGTGTGCCGTTTAGTAGGTAGACTATATGGCTTTTGGGTGACTCCTGATACATTGGTTAAACGTTGACGCAAAACTCTGTGCAATGGCTGCACACCTTGGGTTCTGTAATGTCGATGTCCACTGGTACGGAAAACGTGGGATGAAGCGGCTGCATGTGGGTCCTTTTTGTGCCAGTTTGGTGACGCTCGATCATCCTGACATTATTATTGTTCATTGTGGAGGGAACAGTTTAGGACATGTTAGCGGCATCTCACTGCAGTTTGCGATGAAGGAGACATTTTGCCAACTCATGGCAATGTTTCCAAAGTCACACATATGTGGCCACAAATGGAGAAAGCGCGGCGCAATGTGAACAAGGCTGTTTGTGCTTTTTGCAAGACGTTGGCATGTTCTCCTTCCACAATGATAACATTACGTTTCGTAGTAGCAACATTTTTTGTTCAGATGGAGTTCATCTGACTGATGCTGCCAATAAACTGTATCTGTGTAATATCCAAAATGCAGTGCAGCTCTTCCTGCAAGTTTAGCAAGCATTTCCCCTGTGGGTGTTCACCACTTCTAACCATACAAACACAAACATCACAAAAAGGCTCTTTTCACATCCACCACTTAGTTTTGGGAATGCGTACATTGTTTTTGACTGAGTCGTGCCGCCCATTGTTCACCACCCTGTACGCCGTGCATATAGGCTGCGGGACCGCCTGCATGCTTTAAAAATAGAATTTCAATAAAACAGTGCAAGGTGGCTCTGAAAAGAGTCTTTTTGTCACGCCCCCTCCCCCAACCCCGTTCTGGTTGTGTTGCATTTTTCATGTTGTTCTAAGACATGCCACAAAAGGAAAGGAAAGGAAAGGAAAGGAAAGGAAAGGAAAGGAAAGGAAAGGAAAGGAAAGGAAAGGAAAGGAATGGAGGTTTGGCAAAGGGTACCAACCACAGGGATTAGAAACTGCAAGTGGAGAGCAGAAGTTGTTGGGTGGACCTTACTTGGGTAGGGGGCACTCTTTGTCATGCTCCCGGACCGAAGCCTCAAAAGCACTTTGAAGTTGTTCCCTACTGCACAGTACCGCGTTGCGGTACATACACAATACAGTGACCTTTTGAAAGGTGCGGGTCTGCTGCAGTGCGTTTGGCCTGCAAGGCTGGTTTCGGTATGTGCTGGTCCACTGGAGTGTCCCTAGTGGTGGCAGATGCGGAGGATGCTGCAGAGAAAACTAACCTACTGCCTTGTTCGAAGGGGACAACCCTCCGAACAGCTGGTTTGTGGTTCGATTTCAGTTGCCGCCGCCGCCGCCGCATGGAGATGGTGTCGTAGCTCTACAAGCCAGGTTTCCCGTAACTCAGTGAATTTCACCTTGTTAGCATGGGATTTGGGCACATCTCCTACGGTGGTAAATAGTTTCCACACCCACGACTCACGCTGGTTGAAGGCAATGAGGAATCGCTCTACTTAATCCTTGTTTCTTCTTGACCTCCATCTACGTTATCACGCCTGTTCCCTTGTTCAGGCCCTTCAGAAGGAGGTGGGTTGTGGTGGTGTTAAGGGTGTGTGTGCTGCTGAGTCAGAGGTAGCAGCTCTGGTGGCCATTACTTGGAAAGGTAGTTTCGAGGCACAGAATTGGTCGGAAAGCAATTTCTGCACGAAACAATGTGCACCGCTGCTCTGTTCTGGAAAGCCAAACACGGATTCCAGCGCAGCTGTGAGGTGCAGCCTTTTATAGGACTGTTGTGGAGCATGTGCAACCGGAAAGTGGCCTTAATTCATTCCCAAAAATAAGTAGATGCAGAAGGGAGAGTCTAGGACCTCTGTAGGAGTGGACTTTCATAGTAACACTGCATACGTTGCAGAAAATAGTATTTTCGATGTGCACAGGCCCGGATCGTGTCAGCCAAATAAGGGCCCACGCGCAGCGTGGTTCCGTTCCCATGAGGATGTCGCCATTGTTCTCTATTGGGACCGCGGGACGCATAGTGGCTGGAATATTTTGTGCATAGGTGTCCTATGGATACCCTTGGGATCCCCGGACTACTTAAAATTACGGCACATGTGCCCCGAAAATTTCTAAACAAGCTGGGTGTGTGAACAGTACAGTAGGTGGGATGTTCACATGCAAAGGTACCCGCAGTACATGGGTGAGCGATTCCTCCTACTAAAAGTACATCACACGTTTCTTCGCATATCTTGGCCAGGGGCGGTGTTACCAGGCGTCAGAAGAAGAGAGACGCATGTGCGAAGTTGTGCGACCGACAAACGTACGGTCATACTACTATTTACAGGCGGTTCTGTGGATGCGGACATGAGGCTCATAGTGGCGTCCTACGGATGCTTCCATTGTGATTACGCATAAGCCATCCACGTGCGACGGTCATAGGACTCCTACATTTTCCTCACTTGCGATCATCCCCACCAGTACTGTGCGCCTCAGTTATAAAGGGCTTGTTAAAACAAAGGAGAATCCACATATAAATTCAGCAACAATTTACATATCAACCTTTATTTTCTCACATTTATAGCCACTATTAGGAAAGGGAAGGGGCACCAAAAACGGATACATATACCAGGGATTTCGGCATTTCTATAAGTTGGTCGTGCAGGGATGAAGGGATTGCAGTCTTATCGATGCATCTCTCATGACACGGAATTAGCGGGGATGGCGGGCTGAAAAATGGGGAAGGGGGGCATGTGCAGGTGGGGCAGTAATATCTTATTTTCCCCATAATATGTCCTTGTACGAAATCTTTCCTGTGGCCATATGTTGCTGTGGAAGAGGTGCCGCTTGTGGTGTACTCCTTTCTATTCCTGTATGTTCTGTTAAAGAAAAAGAAATGTGTTTGGTATACATAAAGTAATCTATTGTAATTGTGTTACTTTTCACTCTGCATTCCCTACCTATGGGGTTACTTTGGTCACTCATTTAGTCATGCAGGAAATTCTCTTCCAGCCATTCTAGGGTGCTTGCTATTGCAGTAATTCTTTTACTTTTCAAACTTGCCGTGCCTACCAGTGGGGTTATCGTCCTCACTCATTTCATCATGCAGGAAATTCTCTTCCAGCCATTCCAGGGTGGTTGCCATTTCTGCGCACAAAAAGAAATCATCATGCTTTCGTACTTTTGTACACTGCAGAAACTGTGCAATTATAAGGTAAACTTTGGTGCGCTTATCACGTTGCAGTGACGTTCTGCTCTCAGTAGTTTGCGGGCCTAACTCTGCTTCTTTGTTCCTATGTAAAGCAGCTGTGCGGTACAATTGTTGAAGGCTTACGTTACTCATCTTGTTGGTGCATTCCATTATGCTGCATACCCTATGCGTTTGCGCTGTTTGTTTCAAAAGTACAGAGTTTGTAACCTACTGCATTTTCCCTTCCAATTCACGTACTTGCTGCTGTTTGTATATGTTTCTTGTCTTTGCTGCATGGTACCACTATGTATGATCACCCCCTCCATTTCTCGGCAAGGTGGACGCCACCCGATGTCCGCGAACAGACGCACTGTTCGCAACCACTGTGGCTATTAGTATGGAGCCACCGGTTTCAGTATGCTGTACAGTACACCTATACAAACTAAGAGTATCGTGGTAAACATCTATAAAATTCAGTGACAAATCGTTGTTAAAAGGATGTTATGGTTAAGTTGGGCTACTAAAACTCTATCCCCTTAACTGAAAAAATTATGATAAAGGAACGTTATGGTTAAAGTGCCCTACTAAGAACCTATGAAATTCACTGACAAAAAAACATTGTTAAGGGGACGTTATGGTTCGGGTGCCCTCTATCAACTTCAGTGCTGCAACTATTTGAAAGGAAGTTTTTGGTTACTTTGCACTAATAACAACCCATCCACATTATGGTTGCAGGTAAAATCGAAAAACTCCAGAAATTTGGCAGTTATTATGGCAAGCTAAACAACCATAACTTGCACCACCACCGTGCACTGCTAAGACTAACACCCAGGACATCAAAGATGACATCACAAATGGTGAATCGAAGGACAGTGCGCTGGTGGAAGGGTCTGGAAAATATACCGTACGCCATGTGATGGCGGCAAGAAGGGAGGGATATGGCGGGGGAGTGAGAAGTGGTTCATGTGACATATGTAAATAGGTGGAAGAAGACCGAGGAGTGCCTGCAGTATTCGTGCGTATTGTGCCACTTTGCGGTTACCTAGACAGGCTACTACTTTGTGTGGTGATTGGAGGCAGCTGTCGTAACGGCCCGATAGCTTGTGCCGTGACCTGTTTGCGGCAACCTCTTTCTGTGGTGAGTGGTGGCAGATGAATTTCAGAAGGGGAGTAAATTGCACATGACATAGGTTGGGTCGGAGCACGGGTGGCTATGCTCGGAGGATGGATTGCGGTAATTGTGCACATGGGGGCATGCATGGGTGCATGAAGTAGCAACAGCTCGGTTGAAGGATAAGACTATTGGGTGCATGGCCGAAGGCCGTAGGGCATGCACTCAAGACCCTAGGGCTTCAGCACACCTACCGCAGCAATGCATGCCTGACTCTCCATCCGGTGGATGGTGGTGCTTGCATAGTGTGGTGTGTGCAAATTGGTTGGAGTAGGGCCAATGTTGCGAACAGTATGTGGGTAGGTTGACAGTGACACCATACTTTGTGAATGGAAGTGGGTACGCCCATAGTATGTGAATGAAAGTGCACAGGTGTGCAGGAGACAGTGTTTTCTTTCTACGTTATGGTAACTGTTGCAATTTATTACTGCATAGCTCCATGGCGTTGCACAGGTTGAGTAGGAGTGCTGGTGGCAGTGGTGTATATGTGGATTGTCGTAGTTGGTGACATGCATGGTGGCATTATGTTGCAGTGGTTGTGTTCAAGGCCCAGACTATTGGGTGCATGGTCTTAGGCCATGCACTCAAGAGCCTAGTGCTTGAGCACACTCACGGCAGTAATGTATTTTTGACTCTGCATCAGTTAGAGGGTGGTGACTTGTACGGAATGCTTGTGGAGCACATTTTAGACGCAATAGAGCAGCAGGAGTCAGCTGCCATGCGTGTATGTTTGGTTTCGCCGGTGAGGTCACTGTTAAAACATGGTAAAGTTTTTCATGTGTGGGTGGAGATGGTGCAGTGAAAAGTCACGCAGTCTGGGCACTGGGTGCAATGTTTGCGTACTATCAGTATGGAAGAGGGTCTGGTTGAAGTGCAGCTTATATGTGCTTGGATAGTGTGCTCTGTGCAGATTGCTTTGAGAAGGGGCAATGTTGTGAACATTTTGTGGTTAGGTTGGCATAGACACAATACTTTATGAGTGGAAGTGGGTAAGACCATAGTATGGGAATGAAAGGGCGTAGGGGTGTAATGTTTGTAGATCATGGTAACTGTTGCATTTTACGCTGTGTAGCTCCTTTGCAGTGCAGAGGTTGGGTAGGAGTGCTGGTGCTAGTGCTGCATATGTGCATAGTGGTAGTTGGTGACATGCTGACATGCATGGTTGCCTTACAGTGCGGGGAATGTGTGCAAGGAGCACACCCACTGCAGCAATGTAGGTTTGACAATGCATCAGGCACAGGGTGGTGATCTTTGGAGAATGTGTGTGCAGCACATTGTAGACATGCTACAGCAGCACAAGTGAGTTGAGAAGCGTCTATTGTGTGTTCCATGGTTGTGGTGATAGTTGCAACATGCTACAGTATTTGGTGTACGGCAGGAGATGGTGCAGTGAGAAGTTGTACAGTGTGGCCACAGGGTGCAGTGTTTATATAATGTGAGTCTGGAAGACGGTATGGTTGAAGTGCAGCTTATATGTGCTTGGTTACTCTGCTGTGTGCAGATTTATTGAAGCTGACACAATGTTGTGAAGATGTTGTGCTTAGGTTGCCAGTGACGCAATACTTTGTGAATGGCAATGGGTAGTGGTGGTGCGGGCTGTGGTATGTTTGTGGATTCTGCTAATTTTTACATGTTTTCGTGAATTGGTGTTTTATGGTGTGGGGGGAGTTTGGTACAAGTGCTGCTACGTATGTTACGTTTGTGCATAATGTTAGATGCCCACATGGTTGCATGCATGGATCCATAGTTTTGTTGTGGGTGTAGGCAAGGGCTGCACTGTTGTGGGCATGGCCAAAGGTGTGCTGGGTGCGCCTCACAATCTTTGTGAATGCTGCAATCGTGCATTATTTAGCAGAAGTTTCTGGTGGAGGGACTTTGGAATCAAATGAAACGTGCACTGAGAGTGTTTAACGGTAAATATGGGCTGGTGTACAGAAATGATAGTGTGCAATGCAGAGGTTTTGTATGTGATTGCTGCATGCGTGAACATTTGACAGCACCCAATGAGGGAGCTCTGCAAAAAATGTGAGTGCAAAGGGACGAAGTATTGTCTTCTTAACTGGGCCGTGGCCCTCACTGTAGCTGGGAAATTGGACGTGCCACATCGTGCCATTATTAGCATGGTGGCCATGAAAATGGAATTGTGGGAAATAGGCAAATATGTGTTTAGGGTGTGGTTGACCGGAAGGGACAGTACCATTTCTTCCCAATACTGTGTCGTGAGGTTGGTCGAGATGGAGAGACGCACAGTGATTATCGTCAGTGATACCTTTTGTGCGCCATCTGCACAGGTGTTGTGTGCAAAGAGGTGTTGCTGGTAATTTTGGGTTGGAAGGAGTGGACGCTTTTTTTTTTTTATTGAAATTTTATTGACATTTTCACAACATTATGAGGAACAAAACATGTAAATATTAAAGACAAGTAATTGCGATATGCATTTGTCTATCCTATTCCCCTCATCAACTTATACTTAGAACATTTCAATCAGTTTTCCCCCTCCCTCCACCCCGTTCCCTCCCGGAGCAGTGTACCCTCTTGTCGTACATGTTAGTTCACTTCTTCAGATTGTGATCAGTGTATATAAGTTACGTTTTACGGGTTACATTGAGCGTTGTGCCCTCTTTGTATATTCTTTGGGACAAACATAAAGATCTCCCCTAGAGGCGTACATCTCACGTTTTCTATGATCGCGGAAGCAGGGGTATACCAAATACCTTGCTGTAGGCCTCGTACAGTCTCGGACATGTATTTATTCACAAAGTCACCCCAAATCGTTTCACACTGTGCAGACTTTGCATGTAAGGCAGCAGTGATTTTTTCCATAAGACAAATATTCGTGGCTACCTGGACCCACTCTCCCTTGCTCAGTACAGTTTTAGATTTCCACTTCGTTATTAGGGTGACACGGGCAGCCAATAAAAGGAGAGAAGCAAGTCCTGTGACTCTTCTCCATTCATCCTCGCATCTCTCAAACCCAAATAGAGTTAGAAGGGGGTCTGCCACCCGTTGAATTCCATCAAGGTCTCTGATCCACCCCAGGACTTCATCCCAGACATTTTTTATACGGGGACAGCTACACCACATGTGCCAGTAATTCGCACTTTCACCATATTCACGCCAACATAGTGGGCTGATTGATTGGAACATCTGAGAGAGCCAATGCGGGTAGTATTGCCACCTGTGTAATAGTTTGATGGCATGCAGCTTATATTGACTTGCAATCAAAACCTGGGATGCGGCCCTGCACATCCTTCCCCACATCTCCAAGTCGGTCTCTTTGCCAAGGTCATCCTCCCACCTATTCCTCAAATGCAGAGTGGATCCCTTCCCAGCGTCTATCAGTTCCCTGTGCACAGCAGATATTAGGCTTTTCATTTCTGCTTTGGAGTTCAAGAGCTTCTCGAACAGAGTAGGATCCCTACTAAGTTTGTCTTTCCACTTATCCCTCGATAGGATGCCTTTTAGCTGCAGGATGTGAAAAACAGATAGGGGGTCTAGCCCCAGGGCTTCCTCCAATTCTGTGATTGTAATGAAGGAGCCGTCTTTCCACAGCTGGCCAACCCTCTCCAATCCAGCCTCATACCAGGATTGGAATCTCTCCATGTTGGGGATGGCCTCTCTGATGCCTGGAGACCATAAATGGCTCAGGGGGGATGGCCACGATATGATCTTTTGCATCCCGCTCTTTTCCCTCCATATTTCCCATATGGTGCCCAGAATTGGGTGGTCTCTTAGTCGCCGTAAGAGTTTGTTCCTCGGTACCCAAAGCCATTCGGAGACTGTTGCAGGGGCTAAGTAGTGGTTGTCTAGGGCTATCCATTGGGGTTCTTTGCAATTCCTTAGATGAGGAATCGGGATTCTTATTTGGGCGGCCTCGTAGTATTTCTTCAGCTCCTTGAGGCCGACTCCTCCCCTATCTTTGGGTAGTGTTAAAGTCTCATAGGATACCCTTGCCTTCTTCCCCTGCCAAAGGTACCTCAACATTGCTTTTTTAACTTCTTCAAAGAAAGGTTTCGGCATTCGTATAGTGAGCATCTGGAATGGGTAAAGGATTTGGGGAAGACATACCATTTTAATTTCATTGCATTGAGCCTTCCCATCCAGAATATCGCGAGGTTTTTCCATCTGGCCAGATCCGCGTGGAATCTAGCCAGGAGGGGCGGGGGGGGGGAATTGGCGTCATACAATTTGTCAGCATCCTGCGTGACCATAATCCCTAGGTATTTCAGACCCAGTGGGGAGAACCTATCCAAATCATCTTGTGTGGGATCGTGTAGGGGGAACAAGATGGCCTTGGCTCTATTCATTTTAAAGGCAGAGAGTGTACCATATTCCTCAACTAATTGGACGGCTCTGGGTATGGATGTCGTGGGGTTCGATATGTGTGAGAGTAAATCATCTGCGTACAGGGCCACCTTATACTCAATCCCCCCCCATTTGGAGACCTTCCACCTGATGGTCAGTCCTCAGCCTCTGGGCTGGGGGCTCTAAGGAAAGTGCAAAAATTATCGCTGACAGGGGATCTCCCTGCCGCGTTCCCCTGCGCAGCTCAAACCAATGGGAGTATTCCCCGTTCACGAATACCGAAGCCTTGGGGGACGTGTATACGGCTTGATCCCCTTCCTAAACTTTGGGGGTTGTCCTACATGGAGGACCGCCATCCAAAAGCCCCATTCGACTCTGTCAAAGGCCTTCTATGCATCAACTGACAGGAGGACAGGGTCCTTGGCCATTTTCCGATATTCGTAGATCAAATGTAGAGTCTTTCGCATTGTGTCAGCACCCTGTCTGCCCATTATGAATCCCACTTAGTCAGCGTTTATCAGGTGAGGCATGAATGTCTCTAGCCTCGCGGCAAGGACCCTGGTGTAGATCTTCACGTCTATATTTAGTAAGGATATGGGCCGTATGAGCCTCATTGTTTGGGATCCCACCCTTCTTTGGGGATCACAGAGACGAGGGCTAGAACAAATGAATCGGGGGGGCCTTCCCAGTATCGAGGATCTCATTGAAGAGTTTGACCATAAAAGGGAGAAGGGAGGAGAGCAAGGATTTATAAAACCCAGCTGTATATCCGTCCTCGCCCAGGGTTTTCCCAAGAGAGGGCCTCTTCACTCCGTTTTTGATTTCCTCCTCCGTAATAGGGGCATCCAAGGCGAAGGATTCCTCACACAAGAGTTTCATCATCTCTATAGAGACAAGATAGTCTTCTGTTCCCAATTGTCTATGGTCTACCTCTGATCTATATAAAGTTTCATAAAAAGCAGCGAAAGCTTCAAGAATGTCCTCCCCTATTGCCTTTTGGGGGTTCACCCTCTGCTCTATTTCCACGACCCTTCGTTCTGTACGTTGTTCCCTCAATCTGGCTGCCAAGAAAGTGTTGGCCTTGTCCTCTTTTCCGTAAAAGCTCTGTCTTAAAAGTTTTCATTTCCAGACTATTTGCCCCTCTTCGAGTAGTCCAAGCTCCTCCCTTTTCCGTCTGGCCGGTAGAATCTCGTCAGTCCTCCCAGTCTCAGTTCCCCTTACTTCCTCTTCCAATTGACATATCTCCTTCCTAAGTTTGCCTTCAATCGGGGTCTTTCCCCACTTCTTATCTGCACCCTCTCTGATTAGAATACCCCGCCATGTTGCTTTTCCTGCTTCCCACCCCGTCAATCTAGAGACCTCTTCCATATTGTTGGCCTTAAAATATTTGTTAATCGCGTGTTCCAACTCCGCCTTGAAGACAGGGTCTTTCCAAAGAAATTCATTGCACCTCCATCGTCCTCCTTTTTTAGGTAGGTCGTACCAGTGTATGTCGACCGTGACTAGTTCATGATCGGACCAGGTGACCGGGATAATCTCGGAACTGTCCACTGCATCTTTTATTTCCTCGGATAAGAACACGTAATCTATCCTGGTGAATGTATTGTGGGGGGCAGAATAGAAGGTGTACCCTGTTTCTCCCAGATGGATCAACCTCCATGCATCGTGTAACCGGTATATGCTCATCATATCCATGTCCTCCGTACGACCCCCTTCAACTGGTTCCTTTGCATTGGGGTTACCTGCCCTTCTGTCCCATCTGGGGTCGGCCCATAAGTTGAAGTCCCCCACTTCCCCAGAAGGACATGTCCCTTTGCTTCTAACATAATTTTGGAGACAGTCCTGGCCAGGAATCAGGACTGACCCGAGTTCGGAGAGTAGACTGTAGCCAACGTGATGGATACTTTTCTTATGGTTCCTACTACAAGTACTGCTCTCCCCTCTACATCTGCCCATGTCTTAATAGGTGTGAAGTCCAACCCTTTCCTAATGAGTATCCCAAATCCCCCCCTTTCTCAGAGGGCCCGACCCCCAATGCCCCGTCTGCATTCGGGGGCTAATCTTTTGTTCTTCTCCGCGGGCAAACTTTGTCTCCTGCAGGAACAGGACATCAAGCCTCGCTCTGCGAAATTCTCTATACCAGGGATCTTTGGTAGGGGAGTTCAGCCCTTTCGTGTTTCGAGTCCCCACCCTGAGGAGACCTCGCCTCTGCATTCCTGAATTATCCGCCATTCCTCATATGGTGCATCAAATGACCTCCAAGCGGTGGTCGGCGGCCAAGCTCACAGTAGTCCATCAGCACCTTCACCATTCTGTCCCATGACAGGGTTTCTGCTCCAACCCTTCCCACCCTAGATCCCCCTCACTCCCCCCCCTGTTGGCGTCCTTTCAAACCCAGTTGAGTTCACCGTGTTAGTGCTGGACCACTGACGGAGGCCATTACCTCATGGCCCCTGCGTAGGAGAATCACAATAACGTTTGAGCCACCAGTTCCGCCCCCTTTTCCCCCACACTCGGAATAACTTCACATGATATTCTTCTGTTTCCCACTCAAGTTCAGCCACAGAGACCCGCTCACCCTCCTCACCGAGGGGTGCCCTATTGGTGAAATCATACCTGTACCCAAGTTTGCTGACCACGGGGCAGGGAGAGTTCCACCCGATTCTTGTCAACAAAAGGTCTTTATTTTGGTGTCTAAAGCATGTGAAACTTCGAATTCCCATGGTTGTGGGATAGGTGCTCCCTGAGAGGGCCTGAGCGAGATGGGGCCCCGGCAACAGGATCAGGGCACGGCAACGGGATCAGGGCAGTAGCCATCTCATAATAGTAATATATGTCTTCGAGAACACGGGCCCCTTCCTAATTGAGTGGTGTGTGGCGTCTTGGAAACACATTACAGTTCCAAGCCTTCCTGCTCCGGCGAGGCATTCCCTCTATGGAATTTCCTTGAGCCTTGAACGCGCTTTCGCCTTGGTCCTTGAATGTGCCATTGTCTTCCACTTTGTTCTTCGCCTCCTTGCACTCCTTCTTCGTCACAATTATCCAGTAGTTCTGATATACAGTTCTTAATGTCCCTCTCAGACCTGAGCTGTTTTTTTTTGCCTTCATTCTCAAATGAGAGGGAGAAAGAGTAGCCCCATCTATAGTGAATGCTGCGTTGCTTCAGCCATTTAGTAAGTGAGAGGCACATGCACCTCGGGGCAAGGGTCAGGGAGGATAAGTCTTGAAAAATCATAACTCTCGCCTAACCCAGGGCGAATGGTCCGCTGCTTTTGGCCTTGTCGAGGATCCTGGCCCTGTCCTGGTAGTTGTGGAAGCGGGCCAGAACCGATTTGGGTCCTCCTGATGGTCCTCAAGCTCTATGTATTCTCTGTTTTTGGCTCATCAATCGCCTCGTCCTCAAATGGGAGTTTCATTATGTCGTGGAGCTTTCTCTTAAAGTCCCTCTCCGACTCCCCATCCATTTTTAGACGGAACTCTTCCTCCCTTTGTTCTATTTCTGCAATTCTTTGGTCCATTTGAGTTTCAAGTATACTTAGGGATGTTTGATTATTTTCAACCCCATTGAGTCTCTCTTCTACCTTATCCATTCAATGAGTGATCTTATCAATTTTCCCTTCTATATTGGCTCCCATGTTCTTGATCACATTCAGTAAGGCCGCCACATCTCCTTTGGTAGCTGCTGCTTCAGATCCTGTGGTGGCCATGCCTATGTTTTGGGGTGTTTCAAGTGGAGAAGGGAGCAAACTCGGCTAGTTTTAGTTTTATGTCCATGGACTTAAAGGCAGGCTCTGTGTTCGGAGTTAGAACCCAGTCATTGATGGTGTAAAGCGGGGACCCTGCTTTATGCATTAGGAGGTGGGCACAATATATTTGTCCACTGGCGATTTGCTCTACAATAGGGGGTGTTTGCCGGGGAGCACATGTCTGGGTCGGTATTCCGTACAGGAGTCGTGGAGCACATCTGTAAGACTGCTATCCTCTAGGGTCTTTCGAGGGGATTGGGTCCTCCAACGTATTCCATATCTATGACAGTAATCGCCACAGCTGTGCTGCTTCGGAAAATCTTTTGGCGTCTGCGTCCTGCGTCGATGACGTCGATACGCCGTCCTCAAGGACCTCCTCCGACGGCCGACGTCACCGCATGTTATAAGTAGGACGCACGACGCCCGTAGCCTCAGTTCCGTTTTTTCGCGAACGTGTTTGCTTCGGAGATCTCGGCGCACCTCGACTCTTCTGAGTTCTGTTCTTTCGGTTCCTCGAACCTGTTCGTTTTGTGAAGTTCGTCATGTCTTCCTCTTCTTCTACCCCACGGCCAGGTTTTAAGAAGTGTCGGGACTGCGGGTCCAAGGTGTGGCTGACGGACTCGCACAACGCTTGCCTTTGGTGCCTTAGGGAGGCCCACGACACGGATGACTGTGTGGAATGCCAGTCGCTTACTTCGAAGGCCTTCCGGGAACGTAAGAAGAAGCTTTCTGTAGGTAAGGTGGCCAAGCCTCGGTAGCCGAGGTCCTCTGGGCTTTCGACAGACGATTCGAGGGGCGACTCTCTGCATCGTCGGCGTCATCGGTCCGGGAAGTCTCGGTCCCATAGTAGGTCACGCCATTCCTCTGCCTCTTCGAGGCACTCGCAGAAGTGCCGTTATCGGTCGCCTTCCCGGTCCTCTTCTGAGGATGCCGCCCGTTGGCAGGTTGCTTGTCCCAACAAGCATTCGACTCCTGAGGAATGGGTTTCCTTCCAAAAGGAGATGTTGGCGATTTTTGAATCGCAGGGCTCCGGTCCGTCCGCGCCTCCGAAAGGAGCCAGCCATGACCGTACTAGAGACACCGCTCTTATGCCTTCGGGCTCGGGTGGTTGGCACGATTCGCTGGAGAGGTCCCGCTTGGACAAGGGGAATTGTTCTAGTCATGCCCGTTCCAGGTCCCGGTCCTCGACGCCCTCGAAACAGCGAGAGCCTGTGAAGTCTTCGAGGAAGAAGACGTCGATGCCTTTGGCGCCAAGGTCGTCGAGGGACTCTCCCGAGGCTACGCCTCCGAGGAAGTCGTCGACGCCATCAGCGCCCAGGTTGTCGAAGAACACGCTCGGGGCTCCGCCCTCGAGGACTGTGTCGAAGCTGTCGGCGCCACGCTCGATGTCGACGTCGATTCCATCGAAGCCCTCAACGCCTTTCGAGGCTGTTTTGTCGGAGGTACCCCGTGGCACGGTGGAACCTCCTAGAAAGGCTCTGGCCAAGGCAAAGAATGTCTTTATCCCTTATTCTGTGCCCACATTCCAACCTCTGGATTATATTTCTGAGGTGGATGAGGGTTCTGAGGATGAGTTGGTTCCTGATACGGTACCAGACGAGATTATTTTTGGTCATAGCCAGATTGAAGACCTGCGTCAGTCACTGCACGACGCCAGTGGTCTGGACACCTCTCCGGAGGTGGAGTTGTGTAGGCCTGAGCCTGGTACCCATGCCGAGCCCTTGTACCGGCACCTTATTTCAAAGGTCACAGATTACTTGGGGTGGTCTGCGCCACCAGTGGATTTTCTGCAGGATGACCTGACGGACATCCTCGACCAAGGTCCACCAACTGACCCGGTACTGCCATTCCATATGGCCTTGCAGAGAAGGGTGACCGCGGCTTGGACTGCCCCGGAGAGTCTCCCGGCAGTGAGCATGTCTTTGCCGCGAAAATACCATCCAGCCAGTTGCGACCCCTGCTACTTGACCACGCACCCCACTCCGGGGAGTTTGGTGGTGCAGGCGGCTACGGCCCCAGCAAAGCAGGCATCGTATCCTACCATCCCTCCTGATAGGGACGACAAGTGTTTTGATGGCTGGGCGAAGAAAGTGTTTTCTTCAGGGGGTGTGGCTCTTCAGGCAGCCAACTCCGTATGTGCCTTGTCACGTTTCACGCACACTCTGTGGAACTGTATTTCCTTAGCGGCTGAACATATTCCCGAAGGGGAGGAACGGGATGGTTTTCTTGCTATTATACAGGATGGCAAGGATACCATGTGTGAGTCCGTTCAGTAGGGTCTGGACATGGCAGATTGCGTCAGCCGGTCCATGGCGGCAAGCACCGTAATACGCAGGTTTGCGTGGTTGCGGAAGTCGGGGTTTGCTCCTGATGTGCAAGCCCGGCTCCTCAACATGCCCTTTGATGGTGAACATCTTTTTGGCAGCAAGGCTGACGAGCGCCTTGAGCAGTTGCAGACCTCAAAAGCTGCAGCACAGTCGTTGAGCGCTGCAGTTCGCCAACCTCCGCCTTTTCGTCCTAGGGGACAGCAATGGAGGGGAGGTTCCTTTCGTTATTACTCATCCTTTAGTAAATCGAGAGGAGCTGCAAGTCAAAGGGGCCACCGTAGGAGTGCCAGAGGTGGAAAACAAGGTACTGGAGGTGCCAAGGCCGCTCCGGCAGTTGCCTCTTTGCCCTCAGGCAACGCCGCAGCCGCTTCAGCTCAGTCATGAGGCCGTGTCCCATGGTTCGCCGGTTGGGGGGGAAGGCTGGCGCAGCATCTTGTAGAATGGCGTGCCATTACTTCAGATGTGTGGGTTCCGGAGATCATAGCCCACGGCTACTGTCTTCCCTTTCGGCAGAGGCCTCAAGACAATTCACCAGGGGATCTCTCTTTGAAGAGTCTCAATCTGCTCCTTTCGCAGGAAATACAAGCCCTGCTGGAGAAAGGCGCCATAGAACTGGTGCCTGTAGCGGAGACGAACAAGGGATGGTATTCCCCTTATTTTTTTATTTCAAAGAAAGACGGAGAATTGAGACCCATCATGGACTTGCGTGGTTTGAACAAACTCCTCAGGAAAGACAAGTTCAAGATGGTTACTCTCTCTCTCAAGTCCTCCAGGCCCTTCAACTCCAGGACTGGTTGGTGTCTCTCGACCTCAAGGACGCTTACTTTCATGTGCCGATCCATCCCAAGCACAAGAAGTACCTGAGGTTCGCGGTTGGCGACTCGCACTTTCAGTTTTGGGTCCTGCCGTTCGGATTGACCTCCGCCCGAGTGTTTTCACCAAGCTCATGGTGGTGGTGGCAGCATATCTCGGGAAAGGGGGGTATTCACGTCTACCCCTACCTGGACGATTGGTTGATCAGGGCACGCTCTCCCGAGCAAGTCCTGGATCATCTGTCAGTCACCTGCCACTCCCTTCACAGGCTGGGCTTCTCCCTCAATTTAAAGAAGTCCCACTTGATGTTAACACAGCGGCTCCAGTATATCGGAGCAGTCCTCGACACATCCCTGGGGCAGTGTTTTCCTCCCTAGGTGAGGGCTCTTCACATTCAGCAGATGGTATACAAGTATCGACATGCCCAGGATCTCCCGGCGTTCGAGTTTTTGAGGTTGCTCGGCCTCATGGCATCCTGCATTCTTCTGGTGCCAGAGGCTCGACTGCGGATGAGATCTTTGTAGTGGGCTGTCAAGATGCAGTGGTCACAGTCCTCCGGCAGGATGTCAGACCCCGTTCAGGTACTGCCCTCGGTCGGCCAGGACCTTCTGTGGTGGGCCGTTGAAGGCAATCTGATGAAGGGGGCTCCGTTTTGGCTACCCTGGCCAGAGGTGACGATCGTGATGGACGCATCCCTCACGGGATGGGGAGCACATGCCAACGAGTTGACAGTTAGCGGTCGTTGGTCTCTGTCGGAGTCCAGACTCCATATCAATCTGTTGGAGCTGAGGGCTGTCAGGCTTGCCCTGAAGGCTTCTCTGCCGACTGTGCGAGTAAAGAATGTCCTAATTCTGACGGACAACACAGTGGCCATGCACTACCTCAACAAAAAGGGGGGGGGGCAGGGTCACTGCCTCTGTGCAGGGAGGCGATGCAGCTCTGGTTCTGGGCTATTCAGCAGGAAGTTTCAATCTTGGCAGTTCATCTGGCCGGAGACGTAAACAAGACGGCGGGTGCTCTGAGCAGGCAGAGCGCGATCTCTCACGAGTGGGATCTGGCTCAGGAGATTCTCCTGGAGATCTTCACCCTTTGGGGGACCCCTCAAGTGGATCTCTTGCCTCTTGTGTCAACCGGAAGTGCGAAAGGTTCTGCTCACGGGAATTTCCTCCAAGAGGTGCCTTAGGAGATGTGTTCGTGGTGGAGTGGTCCTTCCGACTGTTGTACGCGTTTCCTCCAGTCCCCGTCATCCCGCAAGTGCTGCAGAGGTTACGGAGGTTCGGTTCCTGGATGATCTTCATTGCTCCGGCATGGGTCCAGAGGACGTGGTACCCGGACCTTCTCGACTTGTCCATCTGCCCTCCACGTTGTCTTCCCTACCGAGACAATCTGCTCTCACGGGAGGGGGGGGGGTCAGGTTCTCCATCCAGAAGTCAGATCCCTCAACCTTCACACTTGGCTTCTGAAAGGTTGAGGTATAAGGATTGGGATCTCCCTGAAGACGTGATGGAGGTGTTGCTTTCAGTCTGACGGCCGGCAACCAAGTCCTTGTACCGTTGCCATTGGAGAAAGTTCTGCGATTGGTGCAGGGTTAAGAATGTGGATCCTTTTTCATGTGACATTCCTGTGCTTCTGTCTTTTTTGCTTTCTTTAGCCCACAAGGGCCTGCCAGTGGGTACCATTAAAGGTTACCTGGCGGCGCGGTCCATATTTAAGCGCTCGTCTGAGGAGTGTTCTTATTTAAAAATGTCTCCGTTTCTGAAAGGGCTCACTGATGTGTTCCCTCCGTCACCTTTCCAGGTGCCCGGTTGGGATTTGAACCTTATTCTCAAGTTTCTAATGGGTGCTCCGTTTGAGCCTTTACATTCTTGTCCTTTGAGACTGTTAACCCTTAAAACTGTATTTTTAGTTGCGGTCACTTAAGCTCACAGAGTGAGTGAGTTACAGGCACTTTCAGTTAAGCCACCCTTCACTGTGTTTCATAAGGACAGGGTTGCCCTTAGGGTTCGTCCTTCCTTTCTTCCGAAAGTGGTGTTGGAATTTCATTTAAGCCAGAAGGTCATTCTTCCAGCATTTTATCCTCCTCCGCATCCTGGTTAAGGACGAGGAGAGGCTCCATAGGTTAGATCCTAGGAGAGCTTTAAGTTTCTACATTTCACGCATGTCCCGGGTCAGAGTAGACGATCAGCTCTTTATAGGTCACGCTGGAAGGCATTTGGGACAAGTTGTTACTAAGCAGACTTTGTCTAGATGGATTATCTTGGCAATTTCTGAATGTTACCGCTTGGTGTGTAAGGACCCTCCGGTAGGCTTACGGCCCATTCTACTAGGGGTATGGCTGCCTCTACTGCCCTGCAGAGGGGCGTTCCTATTTGTAACATCTGTGAAGCAGCCACTTGGGCTTTGGTCCATACTTTTGTACGTCACTACTCCCTAGATTCCATCCATGGACAGGATCTGGCCTTTGGCAAGGCGGTCCTTGACTCTGCAATTTCATTGGCCATTCTAAATTTCTATATTCTAAATTCTTTTCTCACCTCCTTACGTTGGTACTGCTTTGGGAGTCTGTCATAGATATGGAATACGTCGGAGGACCCAATCCCCTCGAAGAACAAGTTAATCTCTTACCTGGTAACATTCTTTCGATGGGATGGTCCGACGACATATTCCATATCGCTCCCGCCCTGCCTTCCCCGCATGCGATTGCAGCTTACGTTTCCGCAAGGCATTCTGTGGTCATACTGGCAGAAGATTGGTGCCACACGTTCTGGGGAAAAAACTACAACTGAGGCTATGGGCGTCGTGCGTCCTACTTCTAACATCCAGTGACGTCGGCCGTCAGAGGAGGTCCTCGAGGATGGCGTATCGACGTCATCGACCCAGAACGCAGAAAGATTTTCCAAAGCAGCACAGCTGTTGTGATTACTGTCATAGATATGGAATACGTCGTCTGACCATCCCATCGAAAGAATGTTACCAGGTAAGCGAGTAACTTGTTCTTCTACTTCTTATCCCACAGTGCATCCACAGGTGTAGTAGAGGACTTACAATTCTTCTGGGTCACTAGATGTTGGCGTGACCTGGGAGTCTTGCCTCTTTCTATCGTATTGTAAATAGAGCAGGGCACACGCCCCAGAAATGGGGGCCCAACCCTCTCATTTCGGGAAAGAGATCAACGACGTAGGGCCCACGTGTGGGCTTCTTGGTGTGTCGGGTGACAGTCTATAGATGTATGGTCACAGGCCTGCGCTTGTTAGATCTCAATGGTAGGGGGAGGTGCATATTCAATGCTTGTGGGACCAATGGAGGTTTATCCGCTTCCAGGGTCGAGTCTGTTACAGTGGTCTTGGGGTTTTGTCATAGAGGAGGGCACACGCCCCAGTGTCGGGGGCCCAACCCTCTATTTATGAGTCACGTTGCACATTACCTTGTATCCGCCAAGGTTTGTGAGAATTGTACTCTGCTTCGCAGCTTACAGGATCACATGAGTGATGTGGACTGTGCGGTCTCTATGTGGGGTGGGGTCTCGCCGCCAATGCTTTCACCATTGATTTATAGTGTGGTCTATATTCCCCCCCCCAGTGTTAACTGGTGTCTGCTAGAATCAGATCATGCCCTTCACCATGATTGGCCCATCAGTGTCCGTCTCAGATGCCCTCAGGATGATACCAGGAGTACAGTGACAACACAGGCACACTCACACACCGCAGAGCTCACTTCTGCGTTGAGACCTTTCAGCTCACCTCACAGGTCTGTGTAGTGGGCAGGGCCGTGGCCCCGTTCTGTCTTTTGTAGTTGCGCCTGATTTCAACTATGAGGGAGTGTGTTGGTGCTGCTGGTTTACTCTGGGCAGTGGCCAGCGTTCCTGCTGGGTATGGTGACCTCTTTGTCACACTTCTGGTGCTGTGTTGGGGCTAGGGTTGAAGTGGGCGCGTTTTGTACACTTCTCCAGCATTGGATCTTTCACAGATTCAGATGCTTGAATATTCCCCGTCATCAGACTGGGAATCCTTGAAATCCTCGGTGATTAAATATGAATTAATAACATTTTTAATCTACATTCATTGACTCCATAGAAGTGCATGTACATGGCCCGTAGAGGCCCATGAGCCATTCTATTGTGTAGTCCCTCCACCTCACTTTGGTCCTTTATGACCCCAACCTATGAGGTGGCAGGGCTTAAGCTCCGCCCCAGGCAGCCATCTTCAGATTTTTCACAGCAGTCTAACAGACACAGGGAATCCTCCAGCTCTCTGAGCTGTTCGAATTTTTCCTCTTTTTTGTGTAGTATATATTCTTTGAATATATTCTACTTCATTCCCCTGGCTAGGGTCTTTCTCCTTTGAATTTTTTCTAACCCCAAATTCGTCGAGTGAATTTTCTCTTCAACATGGCTGAGCTCTAGGCTACCAAGAAGCCTTCCCTGTTCAGGGACTGCACGAGGTGCAAGAAAAAATTGGTTTACATGAAGGATCCTCATGAGCACTGCATCTACTGCCTTTATCCTCATGACATCTCAAAATGTGTCATTTGCAAGTCTTTTTTTCCACCAAAACCCTGCAAGACAGGCATAGGAGACTCTTCTACATCTGGAAACCAAATGTCAGTCTTCTGACGAGGAGTCTGTCAAAACAACTCCTGTACATTCCAGCAAACCATCTGAGAGGCAAACTTCAAAGAGAAGGGCCTCTTCAGTGGAAAGGAGTTCCTCTCCCACTCAGAAGAGGAAGCTGGAAATAATCTTTCTTACCTCGCCTGGACTCTGGAAGTCACAAAATGCGACATCCGTCAGCAAAAACCACCTCCAAAGGTAAGGAGGTGTTTTAAAAAAAAACCAGGGGGGCTGCAGTCGTCCACGGACAGGCCGTCCACGAGCGGCAGCAAGGAGAGAGAGGTCCATCGACGACCAGGCCGTCGACGAAGACCTCATCGACGACTACGACGACTCTTCAAACCTCGTCTACGGCAAAATCCTTGTCGAAATAGTCATCCACGAAACGAAGGAAGCTCATCACTCGTCCTCTAAGCTCTCGTACACGGAGAAGGACCGTTAATAGTCTTCAAAGTACTCGTCCAAGAATCCACCGTCGACGAAGCCGCCATCGACGAAAGCGACGACACGGCAAACTTTGTCTGCGGAGGATATAGGGCACAAAACGCCCCTCTCGGACAACACTGATATGCCATCCAATGAAAACAGTCTTCCTATACCAACAGGAACAATGCCTCCATTTTCAGAAGCTCCTGAACCAGTGGGTGCACAATTATCTCCTTTAAGAGAGATGACAGAACCTCCCTGACATCATTCTTCAAGAGGAGTTTTCAGACTCGGAGTTAGTTGGTGAACAGCCTTGTCTCGCACTAAAGGAACACAGTCCTCCCTGGCAGCCGACTACAGAGGTGAACACTGATCCCTATGACCCTTTGTTATCCATGCAAAGGATCATTGAGGAATTCAACAGACGGCAGAAAGAAATTAATAGGTCATCTGTACCGAGGGAACCCAGATCCCCACAGAGGGACGTATCGCCTCGACAAGGTATGCCTAGATATCGCCTTCCAGGAGTAGGCCGTATAAAAGAACACAATCTCTTGAGCCTCCACGCAGATCCAGGAGCAGGGCACTCAGTGTTTCACCGACAAGGGTCACATCTCTGGCGCCGTCACACAGACCACAATCTCCGGCTAGAGATCCAACAATGGTACCATTGTCGGTTTTGGTCTCGGATTGGCAGGAAGATCCTTTCAGGGATTTCTCTGATCCGGAAGAGGGTGAGATCATGCAGGAGCCTGATGCGCCCAGCGAATGGGACGATTATATTGTGGAGAAACCCAGAAAGAAAGATTCTCCAGGTGACTCTTCACCACCGGACAATCTAGTATCGTTTCACACGATTATCGGCAAGGCGGAAGACTTGTTCAAGTTGCAAGTCACATCGGAGGAAAAGAAGTCTGTGCTTTATGAGCACCGGGAAAAGCGGAAGAGAACAGTTACCACCATTCCTTCCTCAATAAAGATCTGGGAATCAGGGTCGAAGATACTGGCCACGCCATTATCCACTACGGCTCTGGTTTCAAGACCTGAGAAAAAATACAAGGCGCCTTATACTGCACCTCTTTGTCTAAGGGGTCATACGAAGCCGGATTCAGTCATCACGGTGGTAGCCAGAAAGAAGTTAGCAAATCCTTCATCACCTCTGTCAGCTCCTCCAAACAAGGACGGTCGTAAATTAGAGGCCATGGGCAGGAAGGTTTTGGCATCAGCATCCCTCACTACTAGAGCTGGCAATGCGTTGCATTGGCCATGACAGCGAGGCTTCACCGCGAGTTATGGTTTCGCATGTCTGAGCTGGCTGAGCAACTGCCTTTGGAGCTTCAAGAAGAAGCCAGGACAATTATAGCAAACAGAGAGACGACGTCTGACCACATGATTGACGCGGCAGTAGATGTGGCTGAGTCAGGCTTCAGACAGATGGCACATGGCACCGTTCTGAGGAAACAGGCCTGGATGAAGGCCACGAATTTCAGACATGAGGTCCAAGCGCAAATATTGGACATGCACTTCGATGGGCAGGAGTTGTTTGGTGAAAAGATTGATGACCACCTGAAAGCAATCAAGACGCATACGGACACAGACCGGGCCATCAGTTCTTTAAAGGACAAAGATAAAGACCATAGGTCTTTTCGGCCCTTTCGAGGCTCATCCTCAAAGTACAGCGCATATAACCGTTCTTCCTTTGGTCAAAAGGCACAAGGAAGCACATTCCGGGACAACAAATATCAATCCTCCAAAAAGTATTCCCAGAGGGGTAGGCGTGGCTCCACCCAAGGGAAGACTAAGAGCAAACCAAATTGACAGTTTTGGTCTTTCCCCTCAACGTCACACCCCTGTGGGGGGTGGGGGGTGAGCCAGTTCTACCAACGCTGACAGTCAATAACATCGGGCAAGTGGGTGTTGCAAGTGGTCCGCGAGGGTCACACCATAGAATTTATAGACCAAACTCCTTGCCTGGCTCCTACCACTTGCAAGGTGCATATGTTGGAGCACGTCATGTCCGAAGTTCAAAGGTTGCTGCAGAAAGCAGCAATAGAGCCAGTACCTTTACCCTCAAAGAGGAAAGGGTTTCTATTTCTGTTTCTTCCTGATCAAAAAGAAAAACGGTCAATGGAGACCCATTTTGGATCTCGGAGCTCTCACCAAATACATCAAATGCATCAAATTGAAGATATCCCTACAGGGCGTGCTTCCGTGGCTAAACAGAGACGACTTCTTAGCCACTCCAGACTTGGAGGATGCATATTTCCACGGCCCGATCCACCCTGCCCACAGGCAGGTCCTCAGGTTCACTGTAGGAGTTCTGCATTTCCAATTTCGGTGCTCCCGTTCGGGCTAAAATCAGCACTGAGAGTGTTCACCAAATTTCTGGCTCCAGTAGCAGCGAAACTCAGGAGAACAGGATCAGCGGTCTTTCCATATTTGGACGATTGGTTGATAAGGGCAAGCTCTGCCAGAAGCGCTCACTTGGCAGTGTCCAGGGCGATAAACCTCCTAAAAGGGTTCGGTTTTTTGATAAACGTCATGAAGTCCTGCCCTGTTCCCAGCAAGAGGGTCCTCTTCCTGGGGGCCGAGTTCAATACCTCCATTCCCAGGGTAAGACCATCGGCAGAAAGAGTACCAGCGATTCTCCACTCAACCTCGTGGTTCCTAGGAAGAGAGACAACTTTGGTACGCTCTTTCAAATCCATCCTGGGTTGTCCTCATGTATATTACTCATACCAAATTGGAGACTTCACATGAGACCGGTTCAGGAGGCACTGGACCACCAATGGAAGCAAGCTCTCGGCTCTTGGGAGGGTGTTGTCCAGATTCCAACGACAGTACACAAGGCACTCGGATGGTGAAATACTCTGCGGAACCCGTTACAAGTAATGCCGTTTCAAATGCCTACATCTACCCTGCTGTTGAGGACGGATGTGTCACTATCGGGTTGGGGGGCTCACCGTGCGGACCTCCAAACCAAGGGCACCTGGTCAACCAAGGAGGCACAACTCGGTGTCCGGTCAATTGGTCGACAACAAACTGGTCGACTGCAATTTGGTCGACACCATTTGGTCGAATGCCAAATGGTCGAATTTTTTTTTTAAATTTATATATGTGTTTTGTGGGTTTTCGTGTGGGGAAAAAAAAAAAGAAAAAAAAGGGGGTTGGGGTGGGGACCCCCCCAAAAAAAACCAAAAAAGGGGTAAAAAAAAAAAAAAAATCGACCATTTCGCATTCGACCAAATGGTGTCGACCAGTTGTCCCGTCGACCAAATGTTTTCGACCAATTGGCTGGTAACCGCACAACTCCACATCAACGTGCTGGAGCTCAGGGCCATTCTTTGGGCGTTGAAAGCCTTCCTTCCTGTAGTAGCTTGAAAGGTGTGGACTGTCCAGACAGACAATACGACCTCCATGCACTACACAAACAAAGAAGGGGGCACGAGATCAGAGATCTTGTCGCAAGAAGCGCAGCTGCTATGGGCATGGGCCTTACACCACAGAGTCCAAATCAAGGCGGAACATCTCCCGGGAGTGGACAATGTTCTAGCGGACAAGCTGAGCAGGGAGTACACGTCATTTCACAAGTGGGAGTTAGACGAAGAAGAAGTCCAACAGATCTTCTCAATATGGGGCCGTCCACAGATCAACCTTTTTGCTACCAGAGCCAACAAAAAGTGTCGAACATTCGCTTCAAGGTACCCAGAGCATCAGTCGGTAGGAGACGCCTTCTCAGTGGATTGGACAGAGAAATTCCTATATGCCTTTCCTCCTATTCCCCTCATAATGAGGGTTCTACGCAGGCTGAAGGAACAGAATTGTTCAATGATCCTTATAGCGCCAGACTGGGCGTGGCAGGTCTGGTACTCGACTCTACAGCATCTATCCTTGTGGCCCCCGATTGGCATCAAGGCGCATCAATATCTATTGACTCAGCAGAACCACAAAGTCCTCCACCACGTCCCAGCGAGCCTGTCCCTCAAGGCGTGGTTCCTGAGCAGCGTAAGATGATGAACCTGAATCTCCCGATGGACTGCTTGGATATAATCAGGGCCTCAAGAGCTCCTTCTACACGGATCACCTACGTCCGGAAATTGACTCTTTTCTCTAACTGGTGCGAGACATCTGCAATCAATCCACTCACTGCATCAGTCGAAAAAATATTACCTTACCTATTACACTTGGCTAAAACAGGGCTTTCACTGTCCTCCATCAAAGTCCATCTATCGGCCATAGCAGCATACACGACCACTCCAGAGACAGTCGTTACTCTCTCTTCCGGCTGTCAAAATCTTCCTAAAAGGGTTGTTGCGTACTTTTCCACCTACGCCCACACCAGTCCCAGCATGGAGTCTTAACACAGTGTTGACAGCCCTCATGGAACCACCCTACGAACCCATTCACAAATGTGATATAAAATTCTTATCGTGGAAAACGGCCTTCTTGATAGCTATCACGTCGGCCAGGAGTATCAGTGAGTTGCAAGCTTTGTCTTCCAAGCCTCTTTACTTTGTTCCACAAGGACCAAGCCATTTTGAGAACACATCCAAAATTCCTTCCAAAAGTGTTATCAGAGATGACACTCGCAGAGCGCATTGTCTTACCAACTTTGTTCCAGAATCAGACTAATTGACTTGAAGTGGATAGATACTTGGTCCTGTGCACTATTCACCCGGCCTAAATTATTACAATTAGCAAATGTAAAGCATCTAGCTGCGGGAGTCTCACAACCTGAGAATCCTCCACAAAAGATTCATCCTATAATGACAATGGTTTTCTATATGTTGCAAAGCTATCACCGCGATATTGAAGATCAAGACAATAGGATAAGGCCTTGAGAACGACCGCAGAGGTCGAAACACGTGTCGGCTATACCATTGTTGTTCTGCACGACAAGAATATAAAGAAAACAACATTTTGATTCCAATGTGTGGACTTTAATTGTTACTAAACAGAATACTATGGATGTGGACTATTAGTTCCAAGCGCGGTGATAGCTTTGCAACATACAGAAAACCATTCTTCCAGAATCACACCTCTAAGGCAGAAAGAAGACTACATTCTCTAGATATAGCTAGAGTTTTGAAATTTTATTTGCATAGAACTAAAGAATTGCGCTCTTCAAACAGAGTGTTTATTGCATTTTCTGGCCTCACTAAGGGCCAGCATATCTCCAAACAATGCCTGGTGCGCTGGGTTTCGTCATGCATCAACCACTGCCATCATGCAAAACGGTGACTCCCCTCATCAAACCACCTTCAGCGCACTCCACCAGAGGGAGAGCAGCGTCGGTAGCATTCCACGCAGGGGTAGCCTTGAAGGACATTTGCAGAGCCGCTACCTGGAGCACTCTGCACATGTTCGCTAAGCACTACTGCCTGGTGGAAGATACTAACAAAGAGTCTGCAGTGGACAGGCAGTGCTCCGCCAACTCTTCGAATAAGGTAGGACCAGCCTCCTTTCCCACCTTTCCCTGAATATGTAACCGTTGTGTTGCTGTATGGTAAAGGTTTGTCAGAAATAATTTTGTTTCTGCATTTATGGTTATGTACATGTATATATATGATGGTGGCATGTTTTAACTGCTTGGTATTCTATTCAAGCATCTGAATCTGTGAAAGATCCAATTTGGGAGAAGTCTTAGTTACTTACCTGTAACTGTACTTCTCCAGCATTGGTATTTTTAATAGATTCACATGCTCCCACCCGTCTCCCCTGAGAGGCTGCTCCTGCACTCAGCACCCATCATACTGTAGTTCCTACGGTTCAAAATCTGAAGATGACTGCCTGGGGCGGAGCTTAAGCCCTGCCCCCTCATTGGTGGGGGTCATAAAGGACTAAAATGAGGTGGAGGGACTACACAATAGAATGACTCCTAGGCCTCTATGGGCCATGTACATGCACTTCTATGGAGTCAATGTATGTAGATTACAATTTTTATTAATTAATTTTTAATCGCCCAGGATTCCCAGTCTGACAGGGAATATTCAAGCATGTGAATCTATGAAAGATACCAATGCTGGAGAAATACAGTTACAGGTAAGAAACTAAGACTTTTGGAGGGGGGGGTCTTAGATGTGGTGCTATATACAGCACCCATTCAATTCCAGGACCAGTGCCGACCATATCTAGCAGTGCTAGTCTCTCCACTCTGCGCTTGAGCTATTCCGGTGCCACTGTTCATATGGGGCAGCAGCCTTGTAATGCAGGCGTGGAAGGGGGTCTGATGCCTAGCGTGATCTGTGTAATACGGAGCCCACACACGTTTTTAGGGCTTGCACAGGTTCGCTCACCTGGACGCCTCCACTCGATTAGTCAGGTGGTCCGACGTGGGGTCGAATGGAATGGGGAGCGTGTATCTGGCTCAGCGCATGGCTCACCCATTTGGTGCCATATAGGTACAGCACTATTCTGCAGTGCACAGGTTGGCCCGTCTCTGTGCAGCGTCCTCTTGTTGAGATGTCTATGGCCTGAGGCTCCACGGACAGCTGGGTAGGGGGGCACAGGCTTCGGCGGGGATTCTGCTGTTCGGAGGAGTCCGACCAATCGTCTGTTCTCTCCTCCAGCTTTGGCAGTGGGCCGCATTCGTTGGACTCTGAACGAGGCACTTATGGTCAGATTTGATGCTGGTGATTTTTAATAGGGTGGCAGTCCAGGTCTGCGTACCTCTTCAATGACATCCACAGGCTTTGTTGTCCTCCGTTGTGTCTATACGCGCAACGGCACCTTCCACGCATTCCACATTGGATTCCACTTTCACTTTCAGTCTGAGGCGACGTTTTCAGTTGGGCAGGGAGGCTGCCTTCAATGTCGTGTTTCGGCATCAAATCTTCTCCGATTTTGATCGGACTTTAGCTCCCTTGGTGGGGGCCCCTTCATTAAGCAGTTTTGTCAGTTTTTCACCTGGGGGGGAGTTTGCTGGTGGGGGCTCAAGTCACCTGTAGGGCCGTGGTGCACAGAGCTCACACAAGAGAGGAGCTCATCCATGGGCCCCCTGGTGACCAGTCTGAGTGGACACTTTCTGGGGCTGTCAGGGTGACTACAGTTTCGACAGGATGATTCATCTTTGCAAATATGTGGCATCCGTCACAAACGTAGACTCTGTTGTGGTGCACTATGGAAGTCTACATTTGGGTTACATGTCGTGTGGACGTTTAATCCAGTGATGTGGATTTTTCCTACTGCCAAGGTGGTTTTCTCATGCATAATGCCAAGAGGAGTATGGGCCCATGCCGGTGTAATTTGTCCCCAGCCAGAGGTGGGAAGGTGTGTTATAAACAGAAGCATGTGTGAATTTATGCAGACAGCTGGCATGTTCACCCCCCACTATGAGATCATGAGGTCGCAAAATATGCAGTTGTTCCGTTGAAATGGCATTCATTTGAGCGCCATTAGCAATGCCGTTTTCTTTTACATTGTGCAAGAAGCATTGACGAGAATGTGGTAAAAATGTGAGGAGAGGCAAACAAATGCATATAAAGAGAAAAAACGAAAAAGGTTCCTCGCACGCACATAAATAAAAAAACCTCATTACATCTACGATCGAAGACCCAATCCCCTACCCCGCATGATATTACTTCCCCCGCCAACTCCCTCACTATCACAAAAAGATAGCGGATTCTGTGGTACTTTCAGGATTACAGGTGCCACATCCTGGTTGGCCATGTGGATGGAGAAATCGTGCATACTTTTACTGAACTTTGTAGTGGCCATGCTCTGGAATTGGCACGACACTTGTACCGTTACACATTTACAGTACATTTGAAGTGTTGTACAGGAGTGACCGTGTTGGATGATGGTGGCTTTGATGCGATTGGTGGATGCGTGTGTGCCTATTTACATGTAACTCAATGAGGTAATGCTGCAGAGAAGATAGTGCAAAGGGAAGGACTGCTCCAGCTTTACAGGGGTGTGGCCCTCACGGTACTTTGGGAAGTGCACGTGCCAAAATCTGCCCTTTGCACCATGTTGCCCAATTGACATGGCACTGTGGGGATTATTATCCAATCAGGTACTGTGGGTATCGTTCACAGGAAGGGGCGATCAAACTGTTGTGCATTATACTCTGCGTACTGAGGGCGGCTGACATGGAGAAACGCATTGTTGACTGTAGGTGATGCCTTTGTTATAGATCTGCACAACTATGCCCTGGAAAGACACTTTGACACCAATTTTGGTTTGGAAGGAGTGGACACATTATGGAACGTTGTGTACGAGTGCAACTTCATCGATATGCATGCACTTTGCGAAGACCTGGCCACTTTTCCTTCTGTGGATGTTATCGTCATCCACTACGGCGGCATGCATATGGGTTACGTGGTTTGCTTAGATTTGTTCTGTCGACTGACTAGATTGCTGGATGTCGTGAAGACGCTTTCTCCCACTGCCAAGGTGCTTTTCTCATCCATTATACCACAAAGAGTATGGGCCACTGCTCATGGATGTTGTTCCGAGCCAGACACAGGAAGGTGTCTCATCCGCTCGTGGAATGTTCTTCTGCAACAATAACCTCATTAGTTGTGGAAATGCTGAGTTTTTCCAAGAAAATGGCATTTTGTTGTCACCCATTGGCAATGCAGTTTTGTTTGCCCGTCTACTGGATGCGGTGGAATTACTGTAGTAATGTGAGCACAAGAAAACACAAAAGCAATTAAAAACTGAAAAAGGGTGTTTCTCCAGAAGTATCTAAAACCCCATGCCGGCACGCTGCACAAAAGCCACAACCGGGGATTTTCAGGATGGCGGTAATGGAAATGGGTCTGTGGAGGCAGAGGGATTGTGCAAGAACGTTTCTGGGCGTGGCGTGTACGCAGAGGACTGGTGTACAGAACTGATACCGTTACATGGCGAGCTCTTCAATGTTATTGGTGGATGTGTGTGGAACCTTTTCACAGTACGCAATGACAGCGTGCTGAAAAGAAGACAGTAGAAAGGGAAGAATGGTTTCTGCTTTATTGGGGCATGGCCCTCGCCGTCCTTGGGGAAACACACGTGCACATACTCCCGGTTTCAGCTTGCTACCCATGACATTGGGACAGTGTGGACCATCGCACCTGCAGGTGTGGGTCACAGGAAAGGCCGTTCTTAATTTTCTACATTACTGTGCACACTGAGCTGGACTGACATGGTTGCAATTACTTGCAAAAGCAGTGTAGCACAGCCCATTTGCTCCAACATCACTTACACGCCAAACCTATGTGGCCTGCTACTGTGTTCTGAAAAGCTGCAAACAGATTGCGGAGCAGCTCTGGGGTGTGGCCTTTTGTAGGCCTGCTGTGGAAAACTTGCACCCGGAAAACAGGCCTACATTGTTCAAAAACCTACATACATATACAAGGGCCCATGGTGGTGTGTTTGTAAGCGTGTACTTGCCGAAAAACGCTCCTTACGTTCCTCAACACTGTACTTTGCCACTGTCCATGGGTCCGGATCAAGTCACCGAAATAAGGGCCCACGTGTAGCATGGGTGCGGTTGCATGGTGACATTGCCACTCCTCTCCTTTCGAACCGCTGTCAGCATGACGTGTTTTGGGCGGAATACATATTGCGCATGTGCATACCGTTGCCAGTTCTATACTGAATAATAGGGCGCCATACGCGTGCCAATCATTTTGGGAGACGCTGGCTGTTTATAGGGTATAGCAGGTGGGATGTTTATCTGTATAGGTACCTGTAGGCCGTAGGTGGATGCCGCGACCTAATTAAAGTTCGTTTGCATTTGCTGCACATTGGCAGTGTTGCCAGGACACAGAGGAACAGAAACACATGCGTGTACTTGCACAACGACCAAATGTCCCCTCCCACACGTCATCATAGGTGGAGCACAAAATGCTGACATGCGGAGCGTGCTGGCGTCATACCGATGCCTCCATTGTCATTGTGGATAGGCCGGGCCACTGCGGTGTCCATAGGACACCAACCTTTTCCTTACTTGTGGTCATTCCAACGAGGACTGTGTGCCGAACGGCATTTCAACAAAAAAACATATTACATACACACGCAACAACCTTTCACTTATTAACGTTTACTTGTACACATTCATACACACCATTAGGAAAGGGAATGGGTAGCATAAGTGGATACTTATTGTGGGGAATTGGGGATTTCCTCAAGTTGGTTGTGAGGGGAGGAAGACATTGAGGTATCACCTTAACGTCTCTCATCACACAGATTTTGAGGGATGGTGCCCTTAGACATGGGTAAGGGGTACACGTGCAGGTCTGCCAGAGCTGTTTCATTTTGTCAATAATACATCCTTGCACGCAACCTTTCAGCCGGCACAATTGTTCACCAGTTTTTCCACTTTGGCTTCCTGCCTGTCCTTTTTTGCTATGCACAGAATGTCTTTCCTTTGCTATGGCCGTATCCTGTTGTGGAATGGTTTTCGCTAGTGCTGCATTGCTTTCTTTTCTGAAATGTTCTCTCACAGAAAAGAAAATCTGTTTTCTGTACATATAGCAATACATATTACATGATGTATGCTTCACAGTACTGTGCGTACCAATGGGGGTTAGTATTATTTTTTTTAATTATTATTTGTCATTGCGTCATGAGGGGAATTTTCTTCCAGCCACTCTAAGGTGCTTGCCATTGCTCCGTTATAAATGAGACATTATGCTTCTCAACTTTGATGTCATGGGTGTTAGTCCTTGCAGTGCACACTGGTGGCGCGAGTTATGGTTGCTTAGCTTACCATAACTGGTGAATTTCGGGGGTGGGGGTTCGGTTTTACCTGTAACCATAATGTCCCTGTAACAACGTTTTTCCATTGAATTTCAGAGGTTTTTGCTAGTAAAACTTAACCATAACGTCCCTTTAACATTTTTTGTTAGTGTGTGTGTGTATATATATATATATATTTTCCAAAAGCAAGGCGGTGAAGCCTTCGTTCTGTGGAGCTGCACTCCCATCAATCTCGGATGTCACCAGAATGCGGCTCCAATTGCCAAAAACATCTGGAGGTTGTATTGACTCATAGCAGTTTTTAAAAAGGCTTCCCAATGTCAGAGAGGCTTATAACTTCGCTCCCCCTAAACCAATCCTCACCAAACTTTGCAAAAAAAGTATATGGCTGGCTCGGAATTTTGTTGGCAAGTTGGGTGAGGTTTCATGCGGGGGGGGGCCCGAACGGCTGGATTGATTGTCACCAAATTTGTGCCAGGAGCAGGGGCTTGGGCCAGAAAGCGTACTTTTGTGTGTTTGGTGGAAATCAGAAGTAATTTCTTTGTAAAATACTGAAATATACGTCCCAAAAAATTAGTGATATCTGGATCCGCTCCGCGGACCCATTTCCCTGTTCGCTCCGCATACAGAAGTGTCATTGGATCGTGGTACAGCGTGGTGTCTGAGAAGTTTGGACGCGGCCAGTGGTTGGCTGGAGGGAAGCGTGCTGTGCGTCAACATTTTTGGGGAAAGCCACCATGGTGTATCATAGGACAGTGCGGCGGCGGAAGGGTCTGGAAAATGTACCGCACGCATTGTGTTGGCGGCAATAAGGGAGGGAATGGCTGGGGGACGGAGAAGTGGTTCATGTGACATATGTAGGCTAGTAATTTCTGTGGTGATTGGAGGCCGCTGTTTTACGGTCCCTTAGCTTCTGCCGTGACCTGTTTGTGGCTAACTCTTTTAGTGGTGAGTGGTGGCAGGTCATTTGCACATGACATCGGTTGGGTGGAAGCGCGGGTGGCGGTGCAGATGGAATGCGTCAGTTGGGCACATGGAGGCCTGCATGGGTGAATGAAGGTGCAGTGCGTCTGTGGAAGGATTACACTATTGGGTGCATGGCCGAAGCCCGTACGCTTTGGGCATGCACTGAGGAGCGTAGGGCTGCAACATACACAATGCAGGAAGGCATGTTTGAGTCTGCATCTGTTACAGGGTGGTGCTTGCATAGTGCGGTGTGCGCAGGGTTGGTTGCAGTAGCGTCAGTGCTGCAAACTGAATGTGTGTAGGTTGGCAGTGACAAAGTACTTTGTGAATGGGAGTGGGTACACCTATAGTATGTGAATGAAAGTATATAGGGGTGCAGGAGAGAGTGTTTTCTTTCCACATTGTGTTAACTGTTGCAATTTGTTGCTGCATAGCTGCATGGTGGTGCGTAGGTTGGGTAGGACTGCTGGTCCAGTGGTGTGCATGTCGATGGTCGTAGTTGGTGAAATGGTGAAATGCATGGTGACATTACGTTGCAGTAGGTGTGTTCAATTGTTGAAGTAGGCCGAATGTTGTGAAAATGTTGTGGTTAGTAACACAATACTTTGTGAATGGCTGTGGGTAGAGGTGGTGGAGGATGTGGTATGTTTGTGCATTCTGGTAAGTGCGACCTGTGTTCGTGATTGGGTGTTTTATGGTGTGGGGGAGTTGGGGTGAATTTGTGCTACCTACGTGTGGCACGTTTGTGCAAAATGGTAGCTGCCCACATTGGCATTGTTAACTGTTGCCATTTGTTGCTGCGTAGCGACATGTCGGTGTACAGGTTGGGTAGCAGTGTTGGTGGCAGTGGTATCTATGTGGATTGTCGGAGTTGCTAATATGGAGACCTACATGGTGGCATTACGTTGCCGTGAATGTGTTCAAGGCCTAGACTATTGGATGCATGGCCGAATGCCGTAGGCCATGCATTCAAGAGCCTAGGCCTTCAGGACACGCACAGCAGTAATGCATTTTACAATGTGCATGAGTTAGAGGGTGGTGACATGTAAGGAATGGGTGTGGAGCACATTGAAACCGTTATAGGCCACTGTTGCAAATGGATTGTGGGTAGGTTGGCAGTGACACAATACTTTGTGAATGGTAGTGGGTACGCCCATAGTATGTGATTGACCATGGCGGTGCCCTGTGGTTGGAGATGCTGCAGTCAAAAGTCACTCTGTGTGGACACTGGGTGCAATGCTTGTATACTGTCAGTATGTTACATGGTATGGTTGAAGGGCAGCTTATATGTGCTTGGATAGTGTGCTGTGTGCACAATGCTTGCAGTATGGGAAATGTTGTAAACATTTTGTGTTTACATTGCCAGTGAAACAATCCTTGCGGAGTGGAAGTGGGTAAGACAATAGTATGTGAATGAAAGGTTGTAGGGGTGCCGGAGACAGTGTAATGTTTATACATTATGATAACAGTTGTATGTAATGATGTGCATGTCCATTGCGGTGTCAAGGTTGGTTAGGAGTGCTGGTGCCAGTGGTGCATATGCGCATAGTGGTAGTTGATAATATGCTGACATGTATTGTTGAATTACGGTGGGGGGGGATGTGTGGAAGGAGCAGACCCACTGGAGCAATGCAGGTTTGGCAGTGTATGAGGCACAGGGTATTGATCTTTGGAGAATACGTGTGGAGCACATTGTCGATGTACTACAGCAGCACAATTGAGTTGAAAAGCGTGTTTTGCGGCGATAGTTGGAACATGCTACAGTATTTGGTGTGCGGCAGGAGATGGTGCAGTGAGAAGTTGGGTAGTGTGGCCACAGGGTGCAGTGCGTACATAATGGGAGTATGGAAGTGGGTATTGTTGAAGGGCAGCTTATGTGGTTGGTTACTCTGCTGTGTGCAGATGTATTAAAGTAGGCCCAATGTTGTGAAGGTGGTGTGCATAGGTTGGCGTGTGAATGGTGGTGCGTAGGGGTGGTGCAGGCTGCGCTATGCTTGTGGCTTCTGCTAAGTGTGACACGTTTTCTTGAATGGGTGTTTTATGGTTTGGGGGAGTTGGGTAGAACTGCTGCTACGTATGTACCGTTTGTGTATAATGTTAGGTGCCCACAAGGTTGCTTGCTTGGATGTATAGTGTTGAGGTGGGTGTGGAAAGGGTTGCAATGTTGTGTGCATAGCCAAAGGTGTGCTGCGGGCGTGTTATGATGTTTGCGGATGCTGCAATAGTGCATTCTTTAGCAGAAGTTTCTGGTGGAGGGGCTTTGCAATCAAACGGTACGTGTACTGAGAGTGTTTAACGGTAAATAAGGAATGGTGTATAAAAATTAAATGTGACAGCGCCCAATTGGGGGAGTGCTGCAAAAAGTGACTGTGCAAAGGGAAGAAGTATTGTCAGAACAAGTACTGGGCCGTGGCCCTCACTGTAGATGGGAAAGCGCACGTGCACATCCTCCCATTATGAACAGGGTGGAAATGGAAATGGAATTGTGGGGAATGGGCAATTAGGAGTTTAGGGCATGGTTCATAGGAAGGGGCGGTAGCATTGCGTCACAATACTGTGTCGTGAGGGTGGTCGACATGGAGGGACACACAGTGCTTATTGTCAGTGATACCTTTGTGCGCCATCTACACAGGTGTTGTGTGCAAAGAGGCGTTGCTGGTAATTTCGGGTTGGAAGGAGTGGACGCTTTATGGGCTTGTCAGGGTGACTGCAGTTTCGGCGGGATGGTTCGCCTTTGCAAATATGTGGCGTCCGTCACGAACATGGACTGTCGTGGTGCACTATGGAAGTGTACATTTGGGTTACATGTCGTGTCGACGATTAATCCGTCTCCTGAAGAAGTTGCTGACCGCAGTGATGCGTATTATTCCTACTGCTAAGGTGGTTTTCTCATGCATTACACCAAGAGCAGTGTGGGTCCATGAGGGTGTAATTTGTCCCCAGCCAGAAGTTGGAAGGTGTTATAAACAGAATTATGTGTCAGTTTATGCAGACTGCTGGCATGTTCTCCACCCACTACGAGATCATGAGGTTGCAAAATATGCAGTGGTTCCGTAGAAATGGCATTTATTTGAACGCCATTGGCAATGCCGTTTTCTTTTACACTGTGCAAAAAGCATTGACCAGAATGTTTTAAAAATGTGAGGACAGGCAAACAGAAACGCATATAAACAGAAAATACAAAAACACATAAAAGAAATAAAAACACTTCATACATACACGCTGGAAGACTGAATCCCCTGCCCAGTTTCATATTGTTTACCACCCACCCCCCTAAAATCCCCACCTTCACCATCACGAAAAGGTAGTGCACTACGTGAAACTTTCAGGATTGCACATGCCACATCCTGGGTGGCTATGTGGATGTATCCGGATGGAGAAATCGTACATACTTTCATTGAACTTTGTAGTGGACGTACTTTGGAAGGGCACAACATTTGTACTGTAAATTTGTAACTGTACATTTCAAGTGTTGTACAGCAGTGACAGTGTTTGATGATGACGGCTTTAATGCAATTGGTGGATGCGTGTGTGCCTATTTACCAATAACCCAATGAATTACAGCTGCAGAGAAGATAGTGCAAAGGGAAGAAGGACTGTTCCAGTTTTACAGGGGTGCGGCCCACACGCTACTTTGCGAGGCGCATGTGTCAAAATCTGCCTTTTACACCACCTTGCCCAATTATCATGGCAGTGTAGGGATTAGCCAATCAGGTAGTATGGGTGTGGTTAACAGGAAGGGGAGGTGACATGGTTGCACATTATACTGCGCGTACTGACGGTGGCTGGCCTGGCGAAACGTATTGTGTTGACTGTAGGTGACCCCTTTGTAATAGATCTGCACAACTATGCCCTGCATAGAAACTTTGACAGCAATTTTGGTTTGAAAAGGAGTGGGCGCATTTTGGAACGCTGTGTATGAGTGCCAGTTCTTCGACATGCATGTACTTTGCAAAGACCTTGCCACGTTTCCACTAGATGGATGAGTGATGTCATGAATGAGATTTGTTATACCATCTTTGAGGTCATGGGTGTTCGTCCTTGCAGTGCACACTGGTTGCACGAGTTATGGTTGCTTAGCTTACCATAACTATCGAATTTTCGTGGGTTTTTCAGTTTTACCTGTAAACATAACGTCCCTGTAACAACGTTTTCCCATCGAATTTCATAGGTTTTTGCTAGTGCAACTTAACCATAACGTCCCTTTAACAATGTTTTTGTTCGTGAATATATATATATATATATATATATATATATATAAAAAATCGTGGTGACGCTGCAGAGTGCCACTCACTCTTTGTTGCTCATGCAGCAGAATTATATATATATATATATATATATATATATAATTCTGCTGCATGAGCAACAAAGAGTGAGTGGCACTCTGCAGCGTCACCACGATTTTTTCAAACCAGGATTCGGTGTCCAAAAAGTTTGCAAATAGCATTTAATCGTGCATCATGAACAATTTAAATACCATAAGCATATGGAGTTCCCACAAGCAGTGGTATCCGTAAATTTCGGCAGCATTACACGTTTCGCGACTAGCACGTCGCTTGATCACATATTCTACCGACCATACCAGTGTGCATTTATAGGAGGATTTACATGTAGCTACAATAGAGAGCATAATAAAGGGACTCATTCCCTTTAGATTTGCATTCAGCCGTGTTGCATTCTGTTCACTGTGTTGGAAGTGGTACATCTGCCCATTCAGATATATGTGGATCAACGTTAACAACATTAGTCAGTGCAAGTGAGCCGTGATGGAAAGACAGACATGGATTTACAATATACATCCACTCTCGGGCATGGTACAGAACAACGTGCGTGGCAAGCGTCATTCAAACTTTCTTAACAATCTCACTACGTTCCCACAAAGATCTATTTGTCCATTTGATGCTTGAATGCACATGGGACACATTTTGCAAATCGAAAAGCCCCCATCACGGAGATGTCTCCACACAGCGAAGTCCTGTGATTTGATTCCACATAATTAAAAGGCAAAGTACCACAATGTAGAAGGCCGAGAAACAGTTGTTATAAAGTGCCATGCAGTACTGTGAAAGTGCATAAACGCACATTGTCAATTTAAAAGTGCATGATGCTAAGTAACAAGGAGTAAAAATGTAAAATTCAAACCTTTCACAACCCTGAATGGCTGTCGGAATGAGAGCATGACAAGGGCTGATCCTCGTGTGGGCCACATTGTAAAGATATATGTTGTATCCAAAGTCCCATAATAATAAAGTGCACAGTGCCTTTACAGTCACAATGTATATAGGACACGAGGTGATACGAAATAATGTAGAAGGCTCTCAATCTCTCATTGTGCAGTGTGCCGCGCAAAGTCTGGTCCTCAAATGTGTGCCGATGTGTATGTAAATATGGAAGATAACCTGTCCCTGTGTGCTTAAAGTGCAGTGTGCCTCAATATAATGTAAAGAAATGAAACATGAGGCAGTGTGGGACAATGCAAAGAGGCCAAAAATGGTACATTCGACTATAAGCTGCGCAAGGCCTGTAACCCATGTGGGGTCCACTAACTGCAGGAATGTGTATTTGCAATATGCCATAAGTATAAGGTGCGATGTGCCCCAAAAAAATACATTTCAGGAGGAAAAATTGCTGTGCAGAATATTGCATACGAGTAAAGTGCTGGTGCAAGGTCATGGCGGACCGAAAGCGACACCTGCTCCTAGATAAAATAAAACAAAAGTGCATGGTGCTGTGCAACTCGAGGCATGATAATAAAGTGCTAATGCATAGTAAACATCATATCCAAGACACTGATGCATAAACATTTGTGTCTTCGTGCGGATCAAGCTTCATAGAGAAAGGGATTCTAACCATAATACATGCCAACCGCATCAGAATGATGAGTATCGAAAAAATATCTTATGTAAATTAACAAGCACTCAAGTTGAACAAAGTCACCAAACAAGCAGTCGGTACCCTAGCGGTTTCACAGCCTACATGTTATGAACTAAACACATTATGTCACAATACGTCCCATTAAATTCCTATTTCTATAACGACTTAAAACAACAATAGAATAAAGGTGAGTTAAGACAGTGATAAGGGGCCATCAAATATGAGCAGCTATATAACATCACAATCAAATAATGAGTCGCACACAGATGAATGTCCAAATCAAATCCCATAAGACATAAATCCCATGTAGAGAAAATACAGGAAAAATCCCTGATTGGCATTCATCACATCAATACAATTTCTGGATGCATGGAAAGAACCACAGGGTTAGAAGAAAATCAAAGAAAAAGAAAAACAAAGAAAACAGGACAGATAGCAAACAATTTATTTGGTTCTCTATGTAGACACTATCATAATAACAAAAGGGCATAGATCATTCACCCAAGAAAGTATAGAGTTCCTCAACAATATTGTGACGCTTTGGATATTTGCTCTAAAAGTCCAAATTACAACATGTTTCTTGTTGTCTAAAGGCCCGTTCTCTATCGTCTCCACGTTGTCCAATGGCAGTCCTACCGATTCCAAAAAAACTGAAACCCTCCAGAGTACCTAAAAGTGCTTGGCCATTGGATAATTAATATCATTGTTGATAATGGCTCTTACATGTTGCTGTGTTCGTCCTTTGAGCTTGCACTTAGTGCTTCCCAAATACTACTTGTTGCATTTGCATTGTAACACATACACAACATATTCTGACTTGCATGTAATTCGATCACCTATGGATATGCTGTGCCCCAAAACATGAGTAAATGAGACACAATTATGTGCATATTGGCAGATTTTACATCTGGTGCATTTAGCAAACCCCTTTCTGGAGTCCTGTAGCCGCATCCTATTGTCTCCCTTCTTTTCAGATTGCATGAAACTGTTGACAAGAGTGTCCTTAATGGAATGATTTCTTCTTAAGATGATGTCCGGATAGAGATTGAGTCTGGTACACAGATCAGTGTCGGCCGAAAGAATCTTCCAGTATCTTTTTAGTATCTGTCTGATGGATTGTCCGTAGTATTAAGTTAGTATAAGTCGAGTGGCTGTTATACCTTAATCTGACTTCTGGAAAGTTTTGGAGGTAGTTATAAGATTTGCTCTGTTCGATAGACGTGCTTTGATGTAACCTCGTTCAATAATTCTCTTTGGGTAGCACTGCTCTTGAAAGCCCCACGCTGTGATTTTGCTCTCCCTATCAAAGGCTTCCAAGGTGGAACAATTTCTCAGGAGTTGGATGATTTCGCCATAAGGTACACTCCATATTAAATTCTTGGGATGCTCACTCATTGCATTTAAAGGGGCATTGGTCCCTGTGGGTTTTCTATGCAATTCAGTAGGAAGTTTATGATCAACTACTCTGAGTGATGTCAAGATAGGTGCGGCTTTGTGTTTCAGTGAAGCTCAAATTATTGTCGTTGGTGTTGAGCAGCTTAACAAAATCTACCCATTGACGTTCACTTCCCTTCCAAATGATGACCAGGTCATCAATATACCCGAGTCAGATAACCAAATTTCTGTTACTACTTCATTTTGTTCTGCCCAGACAGTAGACTTTTCCCAAAATCCCATAGTCCATAACGTAGGACGGCGCGAAGGTCCTGCCCATGGTGGTGCCATCTAGCCGTCTGAAATACTCATTATTGAACATGTTGTTGTTGAGGCAAAGTTCTATCATAGCAAGTATCATTTATGTATGTTGGAGATAATTCAACCACCTGGTATAGAGGTAATGGTCACAGGCCTTCTTGCCAAAATCTTGTTTATGGAGGTGTATAGGGACACTACGTCTATGGTCGCGAAGATGTAATTGGGTTCCCAGAGTAGGTCATCTATGTGAGAGAGAAAATCAGTGGTATCTCTAACATAGGAGAGGAGAGACGATACACATGGGAAAAGTACTTTGTCAATGTATTTGGACACATTTTTGAGAAGAGAGCCAGATAGAGTAACGAAGGATCTGCCAAGGGGTTTAGAAGTACTTTTATGTATTTTGGGGAGAAAGTAGATGGTTGGCATAACAGTGTTGGTGGTGAAAAGAAATCTACAGTTTTCATCCTCCAGGGTGCCCTTATTCTCCCATTCCGTTATAAAGGTTTTCACCTTAGTCTCCAGACTTTTCATCGTATTCTGAGTGGCATTTCTTATCGTTAAGTTGTGTCTAGGCTTCTTTCCCATAGTCACACTTATTCATGAGGATTATATTATGTCCCTTATCAGACGGCTTGATGATGCAGTCCGATGGATCATGTAATTCCTGCAAAGCTATTTTGTTAGCCAGCGACAGATTTTCATGAGGACTCTTATTCTTTTTTGTCCATAAGTATTTGAGAATGATGAATCTGAAAGGCCTCTATACTGCTACTTGAGGCAACAGTGGAGTTGAATCTAGACTTCTGTTTCAAAAATCTTTTAGCAGTCCATTCAGTGTTGATATTCAGGGCAGCAAAGTCTATCTGCTCATTAGCCCCAGTGACATCCAATTCTTCCTCCAAACCAACTTAGATGGAAAGGGTGTCTAGTTTGCCTATTGTGATGTCGGTTTTCCCTTGAGGCTTTTGGGTGAGGTTTGACATAGGTACTGGTGGCAAAAAACCTTAATAGCCTAATTTTTTCGTATATATTGATCCAAATCTATATTGCACGTAGTCATAATGTGCACTGGGACAGAAATTAAGACCCAAGTTCAAGACTTTTAGTTGGTTGTCGGTGATAATATGGTCGGATAAGTTAATGACCTTCATTTGATTCTTTCTCGCTTCTATGGGGTTATCTATTTTCCAGAGCGCAGTGATCTGACCGACTTGTTGTTCGTCACATCATTTCCTGCCCCCTGCTTGTTTTTTTTCTGACACCTCTTCCTCGTCCCTGTACAGAATTTTCCCCTCTGTCAGGCCATCTTGGCGTAAAAGAAGCATCTCATCTAAAAAAAAGTTCTTTCATTGAATTTCATAGCTTTTTATAAGTGTAACTTAACCATAACGTTCCTTTTAACAATGTTTTTCATTTATATATATATATATTTCTGAGGCTTGTGGAATCTGCTTAGATCACATGCTGTGCATAGGCCGACATCTAGTGGAAGCTGCGGAGTATTACAGTTTGTTTTTCGAAAGTCGAAAATGGGCGTCGACACAGGCGTGCCAGTAATACTATCCCTAGTGTGACGTCCACTGTACCCAAGATCCCTCACGCGTGTAGGATCCTCAGATTGTTTTTTTCCGCCATACTGGTCGGAAGCATCTTGCGGAGTTCCCTGGCCTTAGCCATACTTTTGCTGTTATTATAATTATAATTCTTATTCATTCCCTTCCCCACCCCAACGTCGACCCTCAACCTCGACGACGGCTGGAGAAGTCATCGACCGTCGACTGCTGCACGACGGATCTGGGCCTCGGGAGGCCGCTGGCCTCGGCCCGGGCCTAGTAGGCCGCTGGCCTCGGCCCTTACAAGTAGGGAGAGTGGGGGGTGGTACATACTCTTCACTCTTGATATATAGTTACATTTATATATTCCTACACTTAGCAGCCCGCTGCCTTAAGGTGCGTATGGAGGGTACCCCTTTTCAATTCTGCCCCAAGTGCAATCGCAAATACCCTTGGGTCGACAGGCACGCCACGTGCAATCTCTGCTTGCCGAGGGATCACCCCGAAGCGAACTGCAGAGCGTGTAGTAGGTTTAAACCTAAGACACTTAAGGACCGTTCGACAAAGCGTTGGGCCCACCACGCCAGGCAGGAGGCCATGGCAGCGGAGGGCGCCTTCAGCGATGGCAGCGACGCCGTACTTTCGGACGGCGAGGGCATTACGGCGTCGAAAGACAGCCGACGAGCGCAGGTCCCCGACCTCGGAAGGTCGTCCGGCAGGGCGGCTATGGGGAAGACCCCTGGCGACGCAAGCGCTACACACCTAACACACACTAAACACACTAAGACCAACCGGACCTCGACGACGTCGACTTCCCGGAAAGAGGCACAAAAAGAACGGTCCGACTCGGTGTCCTCTGGGCGCTCTCGATCGAGATCGCCTCACGACGCAAGGCAATCATCCACTCTTGCCAAGAGTGCCTCGCGACACACATTAACGGAAGTTCGATCGTCGGGAGACGAAGACGACTTCCACCCCCAGGCCGCGCTCCAAGATACCGAGACCGCGATTAACACCAGTGAGGCCCCATGCCCGAAGCACACAGATACCTCTCCAGACCCTCGGCGCCAGGCGTCGAAAGTCTCTGGGGCCTCCAAGGGACAGGGAAAACATTTTTCCACGCACGGGGAGGGGGGGAAACAGCGGAAAGCACAGCCTTCCACCCCTGTAAAGCCATCCTCTCACCCTAGGCAGACAAGCAAACACAAGTCTACCCTTGAAAAGTCCCATAAATCACCTGCTAAAGTAATACCCTGTTCCAGGGAATGGTCCAGTGAAGACATAGACAGGGTTATGTCTAGGATGTCTTCCTTAGCTGATTTTTATGATAAGAACCCAGAACACTTTCTTTCATATAACCCTCAAGGGCCCACACCCTCAGGCTCCTCCGATCCTATCCCGCTAAGTAAAAAGCCCCGGTTCGAAAGACCTGAACCCTTCGAGGTTCAGCCTTACTCCACTCCATATTCTACTCCACTCCCCAGTTACCAGGGACAAGTTTTCCCTGAAGAGGACCAGGAGTTTGACATTATGGAAGAACAAACCGGGACAGATTACTATGCGGAGAATGAGGACCTGGAGGAGGGAGAAGATGAGCAGGAAATTTACAGAGTAGATTCCCCAGTACAAAGCGAAGCCCCAGTTACTGACTCTCCAGTTGATAACCAGCCCCTCCTTAACGAGGTTCTCGCTCGAGCAGCGGAACACTTCCACATCAACACCAACGGTGTACAGGAGGAAAGGGACTTCGCGGAGGAGTTTGTAGGAGAGAGAAGACCGGTCGCTCAGACCATCCCTATCCTCAAATCCATCCAACGAAGAATAGATCCTTCCCTGGTGAATCCGAACCTCACCAGAGCTGTCAACCCCAGAATTGAAAAGATTTTCCGGGCAGCCCAGTCTGACCCTCTGTATATAAGGGAACATCTTAAACCAGATTCCCTAGTGGTTACCAACACTAGAAAAAGGGCTGGCACGCCCTTATCTTCATCAGAAGCTCCTCCCGACAAGGAGAGCAAAAAACTTTACGGGTTTGGCAGGAAGGTAGCCTCAACGTCCGCCTACCAAGCAAGGATTGCGAATTCCACCACCCTGTTGGCTAGTTACAATTGCCATCAATGGGAAGAAGTCGCGGCGCTCATTGCCTCTGCTCCAGAACCGTTAAAGGGCCAACTGGCTCGGATCTCGGCAGAGGGGAGAGCCGTGTCTGGTTGCATTTTAAAAGCAACTTTCGACGCCGCTGACAACGCAGGGAGATTGATAGCAGAAGGTACTGTTATCAAGAGACATGCGTGGTTACGGCAGTCGGGATTCAAGACAGAAACCCAGGCTTCTTTAATAGACAAGCCAGTGGAACCCGACCTATTGTTTGGGAAAGCGGTCGAAGACGCACTTAAAAATGCCAAAGATGAATATGAGACTCTCAAATCCCTTGGCCAGCTTACCAACAAAACCCCTAACCAGAGGGGGAACAGTAATTTTCGTCGCCCACGCGGCCAAAATTCACAAAGAGGCAACTATGCCCAGGGACAGGGTACACAATGGAATAACAACCAGCAGTCTACCCAGAGTTACGGCAGGGGTAACAAGAGAGGTCGTGGAAGAGGCAGAGGCAGCCCCAACAAGGGAGGTGGCACGCCCCCACCAAAACAGTGACGCTCAGTTCAGGGTCCCTTGTCACGCAACCCCAGTAGGGGGACGCATTTCCACCTTCACCCAGGCTTGGGAAGGGATCACCTCAGACAGATGGGTGCTGTCAACAGTATCCGCAGGATATTGTATAGAACTACTGCAGCGTCCCCGGAACCATCCTCCACGACAAAGAGTGCACTCCCTAGAGCATCAAAGGATCCTTCTCGAGGAGATCGCCATTCTGCTAGAAAAGGACGCGATAGAACTCGTCCCAGGACTCCAGGTAAACAAGGGTATCTATTCAACTTACTTCCTTGTGCCAAAGAAAGATTTGACAATGCGCCCAGTATTGGACTTACGGCCTGCCAACAAGTATGTCAAGCCCCAAAAATTCCGTATGACCACGCTACAAGAGGTAATCCCCCTCCTAAAAAAGGGGGATTACATGGCAACCTTGGATATGAAAGATGCTTATTTTCATATTTCCATGCTCCCAGCGCACAGAAAGTACTTGCGCTTCAAGGTGGACAGTCGCCACTACCAATTCAAGGTACTGCCCTTCGGGATAGCTTCAGCACCAAGGGTATTCACCAAGGTACTGGCGGTGGCGGCTGCACACCTACGCAGGGAGGCAATCCCGGTGTACCCTTATCTGGACGACTGGCTCATAACGGGGGAAACCCCAGGAATTTGCAGGTCAAACATTCAGAGGACTATCGACCTCCTCCACGAATTAGGCTTCTCTATCAACGAGAAAAAGTCAAGTCTGGTGCCAAGCACCTCAAAACAGTTTCTAGGAGCTATCCTAGATACTCAGAAAGGATTGACCTTCCCTTCGGAAGAGAGAATTCGGAATATACTTCTGCAAATTCCGCATTATCAGTCAGGTCAACAGATAACAGTACGCAAAGCTATGCGGTTACTGGGCATGATGGCGTCATGCATTTACCTGGTCCCCCACGCGCGTCTGCGCATGCGTCCCATGCAGGAATGGTTGGCGAAACAGTGGTCTCAGGCAAGTGGTCATTGGGACGACCTAGTGGTCGTTTCGCCAACACTCGTACAGAGCCTACACTGGTGGACAAGAGAGAATCTCGCAAAGGGGAAACCCTTTTACGATCCCGAAGTACAAGCCGTGGTGACTACAGATGCATGCCTGACTGGGTGGGGAGCTCACCATCTCCACCACACAGCTCAGGGTCTCTGGTCTCACTCAGTAGCTAAGAACCACATCAATCTGCTAGAGCTTCTGGCAGTATTCCGAGCGCTAAAGGCGTTCGAGCCCCATCTACTGAACTTGTCGGTGCAGATCAGGACGGACAGCACGACAGCCATGTTCTATCTGAACAAGCAAGGGGGGACTCGTTCGCCAAATCTGTCCAAGCTTGCCCAGAAAATCTGGATATGGGCACTCAGACGGAACATCTTCCTGTCATCGCAACATGTTCCAGGGGAGCTCAATTCCCTAGCGGATGCTCTAAGCAGAGACTCCCTCCCAGAAGAACACGAATGGGTCCTTCACAGAGACGTGGTAGAAGATCTCTTCTCTCAGTGGGGTTTCCCCACTATAGACCTATTCGCCACAAGCGAAAACAAACAATGCCCAGGATTTGCATCCAGGTTCCCCCAGCCGGACTCCCAAGGGAATGCCCTGTGGATGAACTGGTCAGGGATGTTTGCGTACGCTTTTCCACCAACTCCTCATCAGGAAGGTGGTGTACAAGATGAACAAGGAATCGATGACGCTCATCCTAGTTGCTCCCATGTGGGCGAGACAACCATGGTTTCCACACCTACGCAGGATGGCGGTGTGCGAGCCCATCAGACTCCCAGCCTGGTACAACCTACTGTCCCAGCAACAGGGTCAAACAGTGCATCAGGAACCCAACTCTATGAACCTAGCAGCATGGCTCCTGAAGTCATAGAGTTTGGACATCTCAAATTACCACAGAGGTGTATGGACATTCTAAAGGAGTCCAGGAAACCAAATACAAGGCACTGTTACTTTGATAAGTGGAAAAGATTCGTTATCTGGTGCCAGAATAAACAAATCAACCCGGTTGATTGCACTCCTTCCAACGTTGTGACATACATGCTCCACCTGCTGGATGCAGGGTTGGTTTTTAACTCGCTGAAAGTACACCTGGCAGCCCTCTCGGCTTACACCACATCCCATAACAAGGTCTCGTGGTGGAAAGTACCAGTGGTTAAAGCCTTCATGGAAGGAGTAAAGAGACTTCACCCTCCTATTTCGAACCCACCGCCAGGATGGGACCTCAACGTGGTGCTAGCTAAACTCATGGGACCCCCATTCGAACCCATGCATAAAAGTAGTCTCAAACACCTGACTTATAAAACGGCCTTCTTAGTAGCCATTACCTCCATAAGAAGGGTCAGTGAAATTCAGGCTCTGTCAGTGCAAGATCCTTTCTTTACTATCCACAAGGACAAGCTGGTTTTACGCACACACCCTAGGTTCTCACCTAAATTCATATCCAAGTTCCATGTAAACCAGTCCATCGAGCTTCCGGCTTTCTTCCAAAACCCGCAAAGCTCGGCTGAGGTGAAACTACACACCCTAGATGTGCGTAGTGCGGTCCTATACTATGTAAATAAAACCAGACCGCTAAGGAAAACAGATCAACTGTTTGTCTCCGTAGCTACAGGCAGAGAGGGGGATCGCGTCTCTAAGGGCGCTATCTCGAAGTGGATTATCAACTGTATACAGCTGTGTTACTCTCTTTCTGAAAAGGCTCTGCCTTTTACGCCAAGGGCCCACTCTACTAGAGGCATTGGTGCCACTCTGGCTTTCATTGCAAATGTTCCCCTCGACACCATTTGCAAAGCGGCTACTTGGAGCTCTATTCACACTTTTACTCAGCATTACTGCATTGACACTCATTCCAAGACAGATACACAAGTGGGACAAGCGGTTCTAAGACACCTGTTTGCTCATGACCCTTCTCACATCCCACCTCCTTCTTCTGGTACTGCTCGCTAATCTATGCACAGCATGTGATCTAAGCAGATTCCACAAGCCTCAGAAGGGATACATTACTCACCGTAATTCGTATTTCTGATGCTTGTATCTGCTTAGATTCACATGCGACCCACCCTTCCTCCCCTCCGAGAGAAGGCGCATGATTGCTTGTAGTCTTACCTTTCTGTCTATCTGCTTGGATTATCTGTACTCACGCTACTCCTCATGCTTCCTCATGTCAGAAAAAATACAATCTGAGGATCCTACACGCGTGAGGGATCTTGGGTACAGTGGACGTCACACTAGGGATAGTATTACTGGCACGCCTGTGTCGACGCCCATTTTCGACTTTCGAAAAACAAACTGTAATACTCCGCAGCTTCCACTAGATGTCGGCCTATGCACAGCATGTGAATCTAAGCAGATACAAGCATCAGAAATACGATTACGGTGAGTAATGTATCCCATCAGTCAAATATAAATGTGTTTTAAAATGCTTTTTTTTAAAAACTGGTTTTTGGACCACAACTTTTTTTGCCAGCTTAATCACTGGATACAGTAGAGTGCTTAGTAAGAAAAGGGCACATTTTCCAACTCTTTTGAGGAGGTTGGTATGAGCAGCAGAGGAAGTGGTAGTGATGAATTGTTGCAGTCTTAGGTCGTTATCTAAGAGGACCCCAAGATTGCGAGCCTTAGGGCGAGGGAGCGAGCTGAGCAGGCGGGAAGGACATAAGGGGTAGGAGGGGAGCAGATAACATTGGAAGCTGTAAGAAAGATGACTTCTGTTTTTTGAAGAATTCAGCATGAGGTAGCGGAGAGCAATCCAGTGATGAATTGCACTGAGGCAGTTCGTAATCTGGTTCGTGATGGCTGGGGTGAAGAAGGGAAAGGAGAAAAATATTTAAGTGTTATCAGAGAAAAGGTGATGGTGAAATCCAAAGGATGAGGTAATCTTCATAGGGCAGAATTATAGAGAAGGAAAAGAGGTTCAAGAACTGATCCTTGAGTTACAACAAACGGGTGAGGAGTGTGTCAGAGGTTTGTGAGTTCCAAAAGATTTTAGGATCGACGTTTCCATGTTAGTGACTATCCAGGCAAGAGCAGATTTGCAAAACCCAAAGTTCTGCAGAAGGAGGAGGAGAGAGGAATGGTCGACCATGCCAGAAGCGCAGAAAGATCCAAAAGGATGATTATACAAGCATGCTTGTAGTGGTGAGCATTGCAGTGAAAGTTCGAGACCTGCATGAGTGCAGTCTTGCTGGAGTGTTTACTATGGAAGCCAGATTGAAGTGGATTTCCAAGGACATTATTCTCAAGCCACTTGGTGATCCGGTCGAAGACCACCCGCTCAAGGACTTTTGAACAATGGGAAAGGAGAGAAACTGGGTGATAGCTTGCTGGGATGTTTGAGTGAGCAGAGGGTTTCTTCAATAGGGGCAAGATAGTTGCAGATTTGAAGGAGGCACGGAACAGTCCAGGAGAGGGCGAGAGATTAAAGCGCTCAGAGAGTTGAAGCCAAGTGATTGAGACTAAGGGCCTCATTATGACGAGGGCGGTAAGGGGTTAACGGCGCCGGTAAAGGTGCCAGAGCTGTTCACCCCTTACCGCCCCATTACGAGGTCCGCTTGCGCACCCGCTGAGGACGCCTGGTTTTACCAGACGTCCTTAGCGGGTCCCACGAGCGGCCCAACATGCTAACAACGGCCTGTCAATAACAGGCTCAAATGGGAATGGGGATGGACGGGGTCCGGGTTCCCTGAATGGGGAAATGCCGGGCCCTCCAAGGTTAGAATGGCCCGGTATTTCCCCATTCAGGGAACCCGGGCCCAGGTTTCGGGGTAGCCATGCCCTTGTTAAGGGCATGGCTACCTCCAAACTCGTAATGGGCAGGGGTGGACTGGCCTATATGGAACTCTGGAGATTTCCCGGTAGGCCTCTGCATACTGGGCCTCTTTTGTGTGGTATTTCCATTTTTTCTCATAGTAAAAACATAGGGCTTGATGAAAATGTGCACTATCGGGCCACTTTGAACATTATTTCCAGGGCCTCTTTTGGATCCCAGTTATTAATTCCAGGGCCTCTTTTGGTTCCCAGTCCACCCCTGGTAATGGGGCCCTAAGTCTTTGACCATTTGGGGAGCAAAGGTGCCATTAAGCGTGCAAGATTGGTTTGCCACTCCAACGTATGGGTGCTAATTGAATAGGAGAGGCGGCGGGAGTTGGTGGACAGAAGGAGGGTTGTGGAGAGGAGAACTGTGAGAGTGTCACAAATTTGAGATTTTAGTGGAAAAGTAGTGCGCAAACTCTTTAGAAGAAAGGGACGATGCAAATATTCGCCTGGGAGGTGTGTGCAAAGATTGGAATGTAGATGAGTTTTCAGGGGTGATTGAAGGAAGGAGGTTAAGTTTGTGAAGAAAGATAATTTGGCGGAGTCCAGTGCAAAGGTTAGGGCAGCAAGGGACTTTGTTCAGGCTAAACGTGGGAAACTTGTTAATAGGCATAATTTGTGCCAGCATTCTAGGTCAACATGCACGTTTACTTTTTTAAAATAAACTTTTTATTGATTTTATCAGTGACCTAAAGTAAAACAAGTCAATTATCAAATCAACAATCTGTGCAATACAAATACATGTCCACGTCACTGATACCCATTTTGTGATCCATATTACCCCTACCCAATCCAACTGCCCTCGTCCCTCTACAATGCGATTCGATCCCAGAGCCCTACAGTCCAGTGCTTACCCTTCGTGACCACTCCCAAGCACAATCATGATCACCTGGTTCAATTTAATTCCTGAAATCGCCTGCATATTTTATCGTGTTTCTGGGGGCAACCCCTGTCCCTATACAACCTCTGTTCCAATTTGCTACAATATTCCATCCCCCTCCCTCCATCTCTGTATGTTGGGTGCGGTAGGCATGCCCCAACCAGACCCAATTTCTCTTTTGCATATCGGGCCGTTTTGAGCCATTTTTCTTTAGTAGTGAATCCTGTTTCACCCCAAACATGCAGGAGTACTCGTGCTGGGGATCCTAACGCTCTAGAGATTAAGTCCCTAATCGACTGCGAAGGGCTGTACGGCTCACATTCCTATATCGTGTGCATAAAGGTACAGATTGCATTCCTGCAATTGAAGCGTAGCAGGTCAGTTGCCTTTCCCATGCAGTGTTGACCTTCTCTGGTGTAATATATTTGGTGTTAGGTTTTGTATTGTATCAGACATAGTCTGCAGGAAATGCTTGCTTCCCTGGATGAACCTAGGGCCCCTATCCAGTCCTCTTCTTCCACTGCCCCTACATTTGTCTCCAATTTCCCTTTCAGTCTGGATAGGGATTTAGAGGAAAAATGAGTTATGACCTGATAAAGCACAGTGTTTGCCTTCACTGTAATTTTCCCGTCCAGGAGGTTAGCTTCTTTGAGAGAACGTTTGGTGATGATCCAACTATCCCTGTGTTCTTGTGCCATGGCGTGCTGCAGTTTCACATAAGTGTATATATCTCTTTTAGTTAAACCATAATTCTCTACTAGGTGTTGGAACGAGGATAGCTGATTTTGGACGTTTTGTATTTTCCTAATACTGTGCTTGTACCATCTACTCTGGCATCCCATTTTATACACCTCTGGTAGATCCATGATTTCCCACAGTGGCGACTTGAACGTCGCTGTTCCCTCCCATCCCATTGCCAGAAGTACTGCCCTCTGTGTTTCCAGGGTGCGTAATCTGCGTTGGGACAGCTGTTCCCAAATATCCATTTGTTCGCTGCCATGAGATGAGAAGCCCAATACGATTTCTGAATGTCTGGGAATCCCACTCTGCCCTTCCAGACCGACCCGGTCAGTGTGTTTAGCGCTGTTCTCGGAGTGGACCTGCCCCATATGGTTTTTCTTAGCATGTTTTTTATGACATGGAATAACTTTCCGGGAATCCTGACAGGAGTATTCTGAAGGACACTGAGAAGGCCAAGTAACAACATCATCTTGAATAAATTTGCCCTGCCCGTCAGCGAAATTGGGAGGGTTGCCCAGTGTCTGGCATCACCCTGCAGTCTCTTGATCACTGGGTCCAGATTGTTCTGCACAAAGGTAGATTCTTCTGTGCTTATTCGAATTCCCAAGTACTTGATCGAGTCTCTAGCTATCAGGAGGGGGCAATTATCCAGCATGGCGTCGCTCTCTCCGTCACTGGCATAAGTTCAGCTTTGTCCAAGTTGATAAAGAGACTGCTTAAGCTACTAAACCTCCTGAACACTTCATCACCAAGGGGCTGGTGATTTTGGGTTTACCCAAGTAAATGAAAAATCATCCGCATACACATGCGGTCTTCGCCTCCCCCGGCAAGTGGAAGCCTGCTATTCGGGGATTGCATGTTTATTTTTGAGGTCTGAATGTTTGAGGCGATCCATGCCTGATGACTGGAAGGTGTGAATGTGCAGCAGAATAGTATTGATGAAATGGAGACATAAGTGCATATTGAAAGCCAGGGAATGCACAGTCCATTTCAAGCTCATGTCTCTGCGGCATCTAACAACTCGGCCGAACTGTTTAAAATCTGCAAGGAGCTGGCCAACCGTGCTGTAGTCTCTACCCTTCCTGTTGCCTCCCAGGCTCTTTGCAATGCCCTTGCCTCTCACTTCATTTAAAAAACCCAGGACATCCTGTCCACCTTCTCCACCCCCATCCCTCCTCTCCCCTGTACATCTGTGCTTGCTGATCCTCCTTTAGACAACCCCCCACCATCCTTCTTGTCCTTTCCTCTTTTCTCCCCTGACGAGGTCGCTAGACAAGTCTGATCTATGAAAGCCTCGTCAAAACAGGTTCATCCCTGTTCCTCTAAAACCATCAAGGACCACATTGACACCCTCGCTCTGGCCCTTGCTGATTTTTGCAACCACTCCTTTGCCGGAGGATCCTTCCCCTCCCCTCTGAAGCACTGCCTTGTGCATCCTCTTCTCAAGAAACCCACAGCTGATCCTTCTTGTCCAGCTATCGCCCAATTTCCATTGCTCCTTTTCTGAACAAACTCCTAGAAAAGTTGGCCATCTCTCAGCTTAACCTTCATTCCAATTTTGTTGGCTGTCTCCATGACCACCAGTCTGGCTTCAGAGCTACAAGAAGCACAAACTGCTCTCCTGAACATCCGTGAAGATCTGCTCTCCAACCTTGACTCTAACATTCCCTCTGTTCTCATCCTCCTCGATCTGTCTTCTGCCTTCGACACGGTCAACCATACCATCCTGCTCAACCATGTCCTTGAAAACCTGGGTATCACTGATGAGGCTCTTGTCACGGAGTTCCCCCCTTCTCACCTGAGTCCAGTCTTTGCTGGATTTCTTGGTCGACGCTTTCTTGCGGATGGACCTGGTCTTGAATAAGGCTGCACGAGTCTCTTCCGACTCCAGCGTGCGTTCAAAGTTCCGGGATGCAATGATCCAGGATTCCGGGGGCAAGCGAAGAAGTGCACTACACAGCACACGAGTCCAGGAAGTAAGAAGAAAAGGAGAGGGGCTAGGAATGGAGGTAGAAGGGACAGAATCAGGGAAGCAATACCGCGAGCAACCGAGCACACGTCTGGTTGCTACTTCACAATAGCATTGAGACGCGCGGAGCCGCGGGGGCGTGGTCTATTAATAGAATACGCAACGTCCAACGTGTAGAGCGAGGAAGGTGTTTCACGCTGGACGGCCATGTTGGCAGTAACAGGGAGTGCAGGCCCCGTTGTGACAAGGACCAGGAAGCCCAAAAGGGGCGTATTCTGTAGGTCAGCTCTGGCCTGGCTGACCTCTTTTCTGTTAGATCAACCCTCCCAGGTCCAACTTGGGTCCTTCCTATCATCTATCTTCCTCTCTACCTGTGGTGTTCCCCAGGGGTCTAACTTTCCGCCCTGGCTTTTCAACCAATACCTGGCAACTCTCGCCCACTGCATTGCCTTTTTCTGCTCCAATTTCCAGTGCTACGCCGACAACACTCAACACATTTTCAGGCTGCCCTCAGCCACCTCCTCTCCCTCTCTCATCTCCGATTGCCTAACTGCCATTCAGGATTGGTGTGCTGCCAATAATCTTTGTCTGAATGCCAGTAAGACGCTCCTCATCGGCACACCTTCACCATCCTTTCCCCTCACTCTCTGGCCGGCTTCCCTTGGCTCTCCTCCTACCCCCACCTGCGAGGATAAGAACCTTGGGGGTCATCTTTGACTCCACCCTTTCCTTCTCCGCCCACATCTCTGAGGTCTCTAAAAAGTCATAAAAAGTCAAATTTTCTTCTACACCTGCTCAGAGGTACTCTTCCTTTCCTCTCCTTCCGAGAAGCTCATGGTATCCAAAGCTCTGGTTCTCTCTAGGTTGGACTATTGTAACAGCCTCTTTCTAAGTCTACCTGCCTCTACTCTCCGCCCTCTGCAACTAATCCAGAACAGGACTGCAAGACTTGTCCTTGGCCTCAAGCCCTGGGATCGTATCTCTCCAGCTCTGAAATCTGTCCATTGGTTCCCAGTGGATGCAAGGATTAAATTCAAAACCCTCTGCATAGTCCACAAGGCTTTCTGGGGCCTGGGTCCAAAATACCTTCAGCTATCCCTCCGGAAATACCTCCCCTCTCGAGCTCTTCGCTCCTCTACCTCTAACTCCCTCAGGGTCAGTCGTTTTTCAAAGAAATGAGCTGGGGTAGATCCCTGTCTTTGGCTGGGGCCTCCCTCTGGAACAGCCTCCCTGCCACTCTAAAACTTGAGGAGAACCATCTCGGGTTCCGAAAGCACCTCAAAACCTTCCCCTTTTCTTCTGATTTTTCTCCCCCCCCCTCCCCTGCTGATCTGTTCTCTTTTGGCACTGTGCACCTGGCCACCCTCGGTCCTCCAGGCCCAGGTACCTGCTCACCCTGCCACCCTCCTGCACTGCCTCTGGGCCAGCCCTTGCACTGGGGTCTGTATCTGTACCCATACAGCCCCCCCCCTTTTTCTTCCTGCACTTATCAGACCTACCCTGTCTGCTGCCTTAAACCTAGCACTTGCAAATTGCTGGCTGCACTACCACTGTTTGTTGCCTTATCATTTATTTTTTGTTATTTATCTGTTTCTCCTCTGCTTCGCGCTTTCCACTTCTCCCCCCTTCCATGCACTTTTCCCCCTCCCCCTCTCCCATGCACTTGCACGTTCTCAATGTCACTGGGCCTAGTAAGATCGCTGTTTTGTTCCCCCCTGTTACCCTCCCTTGCCGCGCTCTGAAGCACTTGTGCACGAGCGCGATAGAAATAAAATATCAATATCAATTGAGGCATGAATAGGGGAAAGCGACAGGAGAAAGTTCCTCACATCATCAAGGTAAGGGGCAAGAGAGTCCTGCCTGAATGTCCTCTTAGCCATTGAAGAGGTGAGATGAGGCATAGAATATGGAGGGAACCAGATGTTAAAGTGAACAATGGAGTGATTAGAGGAAGAGGGGTGAATGGAGAGGTCCGAGGTGGGGCGTGGTTTAGGGAGAAAGAGCAGGTTCCCATCAGAGTGGGTTGACTGTTGGTCATACAGGAGGGAGTTAAGTCCAAGACCAGTGGCTGCAGAGGACTTGGGAAGGTTAAAGTCCCCCAGCATAACAGGGCTGTCGGTAGGAAGTGACTCAAGAAGGGTCAGATCTGGGAGTGGCCAGCAGCCATGCAGTGAGGCTGTGTTTCCTTTGTGCTCTCGCTGGATCCTTATCAAAATATTTTTTATATTGCCCATTTTGGTTCCAAACTGCAGGAGCAGGGTCTGGACAACATACCGACCCGTACAGCAGTGGTGCAGTCATTGATTCACGTCAGAAGTAAAAAAACGGAGGCCTGACTGGTAGGCATTGTTGTGACCAAGATGGCGGCTGCTGCTTTGTTGCAGAGCTGGGTATGTCGGCAGGGACTGGCCCCTGAGAACAGGGACACTTGGAGGTGGTCCACGGCATGGCCGCTGCAGAGACAGTGCAGCAGGTAGTACTGTGGTGCCAGTCCCTGGTCCACAGCAGGGTTGTCCCGGTGCGGCGTGGAGGTGCGAGAACACCGGTCATGGGCCCTGGAAGGAGCGGCCAGTGGAGCCTGATGCTATGGGCAGCGTTGTGCAATTCCCCCTATGCAGCCCAAACAACGCTAGAGGCGCTTCAGAGTGTGTGCAGGCCTGTGTGTGGTCGGGTGGCCCACCTGGGTGCTGCACATTCCCTTTTGCGGATCACCCTGACATAAAGTGCGGGTTGTGGAGCAACCCAATTGAAGAGCCCCTTGAGGGCAACATCTGCAGGATAACCTGAGCAGAAGGAGTGCCCACACCTTGCGCTCCCTTTGCTGTGCTTGGAGGGTCACCTGAAGCTGTGGCCCCTGGCTGTCGGAGAAAGGATACGCTAACATATTCTGTGGCACTTCAAGTGACTGCCTGCTGGGCACCCAGGGGTCTCTTGGTTTCCACCAGGATACTTAAGACAGTAGGGCCTTCTTGGGTTGCTGAGAGTGATATGATATTTTATGATATGATAGGTTATTTATAATGTGCTTAATACCCAAAGGTTTCTAAGCGCAGACCTGGGAATCAAACCTGTATTGCTCCATGTCGTCTTGCTTCCAAGGCGAGCACATTGCCCCAGGGCTATCCTCCTGAGACGAGAGTGCGACTGTGCCCACTATCGGAGTCCAGCCCTTGGGACAGCACAGACAGTGCTCTCAGCTCTGAAGATCGATCGAGGAGGCCTTTACGCGAAAGGATGGCACAGGAGCGTCGCTGCCGCTGATTGTAGCCGAGTAGAAATCTGCCCCACCATCAATGAGCCACCAGAGGGAAAACCACATTCTGGTGGTAATTGCATCACTGAAGACGTCTCTGGAGCAGAAAATTGACACGGTCATTCTGGATGTAGGACTGGTCAGGCAAGATGTACACACACTTGCAGATTGTATAGGAACCGCAGAAACAGTGACTGAGTTGATCGACAAAGTCTGAGTGCTAGAACATCGGGTCAAGGACTCCGAAGGACATGCCAGAAGGAATAACATCGGGATCTGTGTAACTAGCTGAATGAGAGGAGGGAAACGACCCAACATCGAACCTTTGCTTGCAAGAAGTGGGTCCTGGCACACTACAAACACAGGGTTTCATGGTGGGGAGGGCTCATAGATGATTGGCCAGAAGACCCCCCTCCTGGAGCCCCCCCAGGTCCTTTTGATTGCGAGAATTAAGAATGATAAGGACAGGGAGAGGGTTCCGGCCTTCTCCAGAGACAGAATTGTGCACGTGTTGGCGAAGTTGGCATTTTATCCGAATCACAGAGTGCTGGTGCAGCAGCGCAGGGAAATGTTTGGCCCGACCAAGGAGCAGTTCGCAGGGAGAACTTAAGGTACATGCTCCTTTATCTTGCGAAACCCAAGGTGCTACATAATGGCAAGTCAAATATTCTTGAAGACCCGGCGAGGCGCACTCCTGGATGGATGCTTTGGCTATCGCACAGCTCCCGGCACGGGGAATAATGCCCTGTAACATGTGACAAATATTGGTCCCCTACTTCTTCTTGATCAACGGAGGCAGGGTAGCAGAACGTGGGAGCATGACACTTGTTCAAGACATAAACGATAGTTTAGCCGACTGTCTGCTTAGAGACCCGTTTTAAGGCATTACGCTGCTGTATGCCACCTTTGGGGGGAGGGCAGAGATGGCAGGGAGGGTCAGTGGGGCCCAAGTACAAGATATGTTACCGGTCTATTGGTTCACGGTTTGGGAGATGGTTTTGGGTTAGACACTCCCTCGTTTTTTTGTTTTTTACACCTTTTGAAGATTGTGTTTGCCTTGCACACTGGTGTCTTTTGTCATGTTGTCAAGTCTGCACTGGAAGACAAAGCGCATGCATGGTTGCCATGGATATAGATAGCGAATTTATCCACACTGTCGGAGCGTGTGGAAGGCGCACAATGGCTGCACACGTTGGCTTGGACTGACCATATTGGCAGTATGGAAGGCTTGGGTGCTTCTGGAGGGCACAGGGGTGGGTCGGTGGGGTGGGGACTTGCAGGACCCGGGGGGCTGGGAGTAGTTTGAAAATAGTTACCTTGTATGTCAGGGGCCTCAATAGTTGCATTATAAAACTGAGTGCACACCTAATCCAGAAGGGTGGGGGCACACATAGCATTACTCCAGGAGATGCACCTCACAGCAGACAGTGTGATAGTTAATAAAGGGGAGGGATTGTATTGTTCCCCGTTATCGATGTAGGCCAGAGGTGTCCTTACTTGGGTTGCACCATCCGGCCCCTTCCAGCTGTTGGAGTAATAAACATGACGACAAGGGGAGAATGGTGCTGGTGCACAGGTTTATCAAACAGGGAGGTGGGCATTATAAACACTTATGCATGCCCCCCTGTGACAGTGCCTGTGTCACCAGAGAGCCTCATCCCGGGAGAGAGGGAGCTATTGGCAGGAGAGCCAACGCCAGACCAACGGAAGTCTTGGCGAATCCAAAGGGGCTCGACGAAGAGGGACATTGTCAGAGTTTACCTCCTGACAACATCCCGAGAACACACACTCCATTGCCGTTTTCCCCAAAGTGCCCTGTTTTGCTCCAGCAGTGATTACATACCTACTTATGGTTGTTCCCAGGACTTCTGTTGCTTGAGCCTCAGCATCCTAAGACCCTGAGTCACCTCCAGGGATCCGAGTGGTAGCAAGGCAGTATGGCAACCCGGTACAAGGAAGAAAGGGGGCGGGGCTAAAAGGGGTGTTTTTAGAGCTGTGCACAAGATCGTTTATGATTGGCCATTGACAACGCTCCCACCCACCCCATAAAACCGGTAACCGACCTAGAACTGTGTGAGACGTTCTACTCTTTGCAGGACAGACGTCGAATCGAGAGAGTGGAAGAGAACGAGTACCGCTGGGCATACAAGGACTGATCAAAAAAACCACCCCTACCACAGAGAACGAAGAGAGGATTAGTTGTCAGGAGAATGAAGCAAGTTTTCTGAGCAGACTGCTTATCCTCTACGCTGCATATCATTCAATAAAGTTTACCCTTTCAGTTCAGGCAAACCTGTTTCTCCAGCATTGGGTCTGGCATGGATTCACATGCTCATGAATATTCGCCGTCGTCAGGCCGGGAATCCTCGGTATAGAAAAAAATCAGTATCAGTTTCGTTTCTGATCCGTCTTTCTTAGTAGTAACCAATCACTGGTCTCTGGGTCATACTGCCCCCAGCCAATGACTGCCCTCTCCCTAAGCCCCGCCTCCGGCAGCCATCCTCAGATTTTTACCGCACGTTCAAGTGTTGGGAGTCCTCGTGCTGTAGCTCTCGAGCTTTTGCTGCGTTTTCGCGCTTTTTCAGGATATTTTTCTCATTTTTCGGTTAAATAGAGCCTCAAGCTCCACCGTTCTACATCGGATCAACGGGGATCCATTTCGGAGTTTTCTACACCCCTCAAGGGTGAAGATTTCGTCGAGTTACGCTTTTGGAGTATTCCAGAAGTTCCGAGGTCTACCCCGGACATGGCCCAGGAGAAAGGAAGCTCGACGCCCGGGAAGTTGTTCAGGACCTGCCCTGGATGCCAGCTTCAGAATGTTTTCAAGGAGGACGAGCATTCGTTATGCCTCTACTGTCTCCATGAGGACAAGACGTACAAGGAGAAGGACTGTGCGTTTTGTGGGAACATGTCGGAGCGGACCATGAAGGATCGCCACCTCCGTCTCGCCAACTGGCTGGAAGGGAAGAGCCCGTCAGGCGAGAAGAAGAAAAAGAAGTCTGAGCGGTCTTCTAAGTCCTGTGAGGGCGCCCCGGCGACAGGGGCCCAACAAAAGGCTAAGCACCGGGAGCGCCAAACGGGGGGGCTCCTTGGCTGCCAGGCAGGGCGCATCCTCCCCGGCGCCATCAACCACGAGCCAACGCTCTGGCTCGTGTAAGAGGAAGTCCGAGAACCCGGCGAAGCTTCTGGAGAGGCCCCGGTCGATCTCGAAGATTCCGGCAGAGGGGGAGCGAGGCTCGGACCCTCCCCCCAAGGTGAAGGCCCCAGGCGTCCAGAAGGTGACGATGGCCTTAATTCACCCTGCTAAGACCTCGATTGAGGATGTCGCCGCGGCCCTGGCTCAGCCTGTGGAGGCTACACCCGTGGAGGCGCCCCCAGGACCCAGAGTCTCCCTGCCACCACGGAGGGAGTCGTCTTTCAGGCCCATTGAGAAGACCCCCACAAAGTCCTCGTTGGAAAAGATGGGGGAGGGGCTGGTAGCCATCATGGATACGGACACGACCTCTGAAAAAGAGCTCATCAAAGTCGTTGAAGAGGCCCAACCCATCGGGAGGGATCCCGACGAGGGCGACGACGAGAGCGACGGTGTCGCCGACAAGGCTCCTCAAGAGCCCTCGCGCCCGTCGTTTCCGGCGCCGCAGGACACCTTGGCGGCCATTTTGCAGCGATTCAGTCCTTATGCTCGGAGATGAGGACAAGGTTGCCCCTTCCCCCGACAGAGGTACCTGAGCCAGACCCGACGGGGGAACCGGAGCCAGGACCTTCGGAGAGTCCACCGCATAAGAGGAGGAGGACGCATCCTACGCCACCTCTCCCACCTCTGTGGCCTGCTCTGCCTTCCCCCCGGTCTACTACCCATGGGGATGATACAGGCACGGACACGGCTACGCAGGTACAGATGACGACGGAGGCGACAACGGGACGTGTCCCCCGTCGCCCCCTGCTCGGGCGTCCCCGCCAGACGAGATTGGATCCTTTCATGCCATGATTTCCAGGGCATCCAAGCTTTTTCAGCTCTGCCCAGAAGAAAAGAAGAAAGAAGGGTTCCTTTACCAACGGCACAAGGCTAAAAGGAAGACGGTCCTCGCCGTACCGCTTCTTGATGACATCTGGGATGAGGGGCTCGCCCTCCTCAAGAACCCTGCCACGGCGCCGGCAAAGAGGGACCGGTACGAGAAGTAGTACCGGGTCCCCGATGCTGCCCCCTTGTGCCTTCAGGCACAACCTACCCCGGATTCGGTCGTCTCGGCGGCAGCAAAGAAGAAAGCTGGGGGGGCATCGGCCTCGACATCAACTTCCCCGCCGGACGGCGGGGGCAGGAAGTTGGACACAATGGGACGACGGATCATCTCATCTGCAGCGACGACTATTAAGGCGGCCAACGCCCTGGCTATCGTAGCCCACTACGATAGCGAGTTGTGGTTCAAAATCGACCCTCTGTTGGACTTCTTTCCGGAGGCCAAAAGGGCTGAGGCCCTTGAAATCCTACAGGAGGGGGAGATTGCTTCGGACCACGCCATCACGGTGGCAACGGACATCGCCCACACCGGTTTCCGTCAGTTGGGCAACAGCGTTTGCTTGAGACGAGGATGGCTCAAGGCCACGGATTTCAGCCAGGACGTACAAACCAAGGTTTTGAACATGCCCTTCGACGGGAACAACCTGTTTGGGAAGGCGGTTGATGAGTCCCTTCAGGCCATCAAGACAGACACAGAGACTGCCGGGGCACTGGGAGTGCTCCAACAACGACGGCCGTCCTTTTCGGAGCTCCGGAGGCAGACGAGGGATCCGGCAGTGGCTCCTCCACTTACCGCCAAGCGGCAAGATCTTCGTCCCAGGAAGCCTACAGGGGACGCGGCAAGTCAGGCAGTGCCCATCATCGCCGACAAGGAGGTCAAGGAGGCAAGGCGGCCTCCAAACAAGAGTGAACCAACCGTCGGGTCGGGCCCCCGCCAAAGCACCCCGGTGGGAGGCCGGCTGGCGAGATTCGTCAGCGTGTGGGAGTCCATCTCCACCGACCGTTGGGTGCTGAACGGCCTGGCCCAGGGGCACGCCCTCGAGTTTCAGAAGAAGTGCCCTCGGGTTCCACCCGTGGCCATGAAGGAAAATCACGTCCCTCAACTACTGTTGGAAGTAAGGGCGATGCTCAAGAAGGGTGCCATCGAGCTTGTCCCAAAGAGGCTTCGGGGCTCCGGAGTTTACTCTAGGTACTTCCTCGTAAAAAAGAAGACAGGAGGATGGTGCCCCATCCTGGACCTACGACGACTGAACAAGTACATCAAGGCACAGAAGTTCCATATGGTCACCCTCCAGCATGTGCTGGGACAGCTGGAGGAGGGCAATTTCCTGTCGTCGTTGGAGGATGCCTACTTCCACATCCCCATTCTAAAAAGACACCGAAAGTTCCTCAGGTTTGTGGTCCAAGGGCGGCACTACCAGTTCAAGGCCCTCCCGTTCGGATTGAAGTCGGCACCCAGGGTGTTCACCAAGTGCCTCGTACCGGTGGCGGCGCGGCTGCGCCTACAGGGGATCCACGTCTACCCCTACCTGGACGACTGGCTCATCCGGGCAAGGACAAGGGAGCTGGCCGTGGAGCACACTGCGAAGACCGTCCAGCTGCTCACGGACCTGGGATTCTCCATCAACTTTCCAAAATCCCACCTGGTTCCGTCTGGGAGCCAAGCTCGACGTAGGGCCGTGGCTGGCCTCGCCGTCGGAGGAAAGGACCAGGACCATTCTGGGCAAGGTGCAGGTCTGCTGGCCACGGACATGGCCAGCGTAAGATCTATCAAGTCCCTCCTCGGGATGATGTCCTCCTACATTTATCTGGTGCGCCTTTGCAGGCTTCGGATGAGACCCTTACAGGAGTTCCTCGACTCCCGCTGGATCCAGTCGACGGGCAGCTTCGAGGACAGGATCCCTCTCAATGAGAATTTCCGTCAGGCGATCCGGTGGTGGGGTACCCGCTCCCATCTGTCGGCGGGCACGGACTCCAGACCCCAGCTCACCAGGTGACGGTGACGACGGACGCCTCCCTGGAAGGTTGGGGAGCACACTCCGGAGATCTTCACATCAACATCTTGGAGCTCCGTGCGGTGTTCTGGGCCCTCAGGTCTTTTCTTCCGTCCCTCAAGGGCAAGGTGGTGAGGATCTTCACCGACAACACCACCACGATGTTCTACATCCGGAAGCAGGGCGGAACCAGGTCCCCGGCCCTATCCAAGGAAGCCCAACATGTGTGGCATTGGGCCGTCGCCCAGGGGATGTTTCTGGTGCCTCTTCATCTGGCAGGAATAAAAAACACGATCGCCGAGTCACTCAACAGGGAGCTGCGCTCGTGCCACGAGTGGGAACTACGCCAGGATCAAGTGGATCGACTTTTCCGACGATGGGGCGAACCCCAAATCGATCTCTTCGCGACGGCGACGAATTCCAAGTGCCGGAGGTTCGCCAGCAGGTTCCCCCAGCCGAGGAGCATGGGCGATGCTTTCTCGTTCCCCTGGGACGGCCTATTTCTTTATGCGTAACCTCCGCTGCCGTTGCTGCTCCGGCTCATAAACCAGCTCAATAGGTCCCGGTGCAGGATGATCCTCGTCGCACCGGCGTGGCTGAGACAGAGCTGGTTCCCGGACCTTCTGGACTTGTCAACGTCCCCACCAGTCAAGCTGCCAATGGGCGCAGACCTTCTCTCTAGAGAAGGAGGCGTCATTCTTCACCACAACCCGGAGTCGCTGAACTTGCAGGCCTGGCTCCTGCAGCACTAGAGTTTGGAGGGTACGGCATTCCGGCCGACTGCAGAGAGGTTCTTGCAAAGGCCAGGGCGTCCTCAACACTCAAGTGCTACGGACATAAATGGAAGAGGTTCTCTGTCTGGTGCCGTGCACAGAAGATTAACCCTCTGCGGATTACGGCCCCTCAAGTACTGCCGTACCTACTGTCGCTGGCCAAAGCTGGACTGGCTCATGCCTCCATCAAAATACATCTGGCTGCAATCTCCAGATATACCAGGATGACGGGACGGGCGTCCTTGTGGTCTCATCGCCTGGTGAAAGAATTCATGAAGGGACTATTCTGATCATTCCCGCCGGTGAAGGCTCCTGCCCCGGCGTGGGAGCTTAATGTGGTGCTGACCAAGCTCATGGGGGCCCCATTCGAGCCTATGCATTCAGCGCCTTTGAAGTTCCCTTCATGGAAGACAGCTTTCCTCGTGGCCATCACCTCCGCACGACGAGTGGGAGAGATCCAGGCCCTATCTTGCAAGCCTCCATACTTGACTTTTCATGACTTTTCATGGCAACACCAAGGGCTCGTTGAGGTGCCGTCGGACTTCCACCTCAACGAGCCCTTGGTGTTGCCAGTTTTCTTCCCGTCGCCTTCGTCACCGGCCGAGAGGACTTTGCACTCGCTGGATGTAGCTAGAGCGCTGAAGTTCTACGTGGACCGCACAAAGAGTTTTCGGAAGACGTCACAGCTGTTTGTGAACTTTGGGACTTTGAATCAAGGGAAGGCTCTCTCGAAGACTTCCATTTCCAGATGGCTCTCCGGCTGCATCATGCACTGTCACCGGTTGGCAAACCGACAGCTGCCCGGCCGTCCGAGAGCCCATTTGACCAGAGCGATCGCTGCTACCACGGCGTTCCTGTCTGGTGTGCCCCTGCTGGACATCTGCAGGGCTGCGACGTGGAGGTCGACACACACCTTCACAAGATTCTACTGCGTCGATCGGGACTCCAGGGTCAGCCAAGCAGTGCTGCGCAACGTGTTCGCCTAAGGTGAGCCTGGTGAGGAGGTAAGAGTTGCTTAATGTTGAGTTGTTGTATTGCTTAATGTTGAGCCTGTTGCCACCTCCCGTGGTTGTGCATGTGTGTACTGCTATGTATTCTCTTATTCATGAGCATGTGAATCCATGCCAGACCCCATGCTGGAGAAGGAACAAGTAACTTACCTGTAACTGTTGTTCTCCAGCATGGGTCTGGAATGGATTCACATGCGAACCCTCCCGCCTACCCCTCTGCGGCTCTTCACTTGGTCATACTGCCACTTTACGTGCTACCAAATATGAGGATGGCTGCCGGAGGCGGGGCTTAGGGAGAGGTCAGTCATTGGCTGGGGGCAGTATGACCCAGAGACCAGTGATTGGTTACTACTAAGAAAGACAGATCAGAAACGAAACTGATACTGATTTTTTTCTATACCGAGGATTCCCGGCCTGGTGACGGGGAATATTCATGAGCATGTGAATCCATTCCAGACCCATGCGGGAGAACAACAGTTACAGGTAAGTAACTTGTTCCTTATCCTCCTTCTTTCACAAAGTGGTGGCAGCGGTGGGATAAGGTACACACGATGGAAGGAGTCATTAAAACCCTCGCTGAAGGCCAGCAACTACTCCAGCAGCTTCTTCAAGTGCCAAGCCACCAGGCACAGGTGGACCGTCAGGCCTTCCAGCACGCCATACAGATCCAGGCCGCGACACAGGAGAAAAACCAACAAACCCTGAAACAAATCACGAATGTCATGATAGCGTCCCAGGGGCACCCGGTTGTTTCAACATCGGTCTGGCAAAAATATCAGCCAGGGGAGGACCCCGGATTCTTTTTTACCAATTTCGAGGGGGTCGCCTAAAATGCCCAGTGGCCTGTGGAACGTTGTTGACATTACATAGCCCCAGTGCTAACTGGAGCCATGCAGGAGGCTTACCAGACCACCATTCCCTTCAGGGATACCACCTACCCAGAAATCAAGAGGACCATCCTGGAGCATCTGGGAATGGACAACTAGGCCTATAGGCTGCATTTGAGAGACACACGGCTACAGGCCGGAGAAACCCCTCGACAGCTGTATTATAAGATACAGGACTTAACCGATAAATGTATGAAGCCCAATGGCAGTACTATGGCTGAACTCATGGAAAAGATACGACTGGAGCAGTTCATTGAAGCCCTGCCGAGATCCATTCAATGCTTGGTTAGGCAACACCACCAACCAACATTGGCAGAGGCCATTGATATTGCGTCTGCTTACCAAAAAGCTTGTTTTGCTAAACCAGGGAGTCTCAGGTATCGGGGGTCCTAAGGCCGGAGGGGTCCGCTCCCCTCCTCTTGAACCCAATCCTCTGCATACAGACGGAAGAAGTTTTCCATGGCCATGCACCAAAATAACAGCAGTGTTTTAACTGTGGCGAATGGCGTCACATTGCCCGTTTCTGTCCCCGAAAGCCCAAACCAGAGCCAATGGAGGTTGGAGTCCTACAAAGCCGGAAATACCGAAGACGTAGATGCCCATACCTGGTGGACGTAACGGTTGTTGGGAGACCCAGCCTAGGACTTGACAGCGGCAGCCAGCAAACCGCGATCCGACCAGAAGTAAGTGGGGGGGAAGACTTGTGTTGGCCAACCTATCCTGGTGAAATGTGTGCATGGGGACATTAAGAGCTATCCCTCTAAGGTAGTGAACGTGAGCGTAAATAACACCAGTTCCGACGTGAGAGTTGCCATAATGCCTTCGCTACCATCTCCCGTCCTATTGGAGATTGACCTTCCCTCATTTAGGGAGTGTCAAGGACATGGAGTGGCTCGGCGATGCCCCTTTTTCCGGCACAGTACTATCTAGCACCAAGCCGACACAGCCTCAAAAAAGCCAGTGGGAGATGGGATTCGCAAAGAGAAAATGGGCCAAATCTAGAGCCATCAGCTACCTCACTGACTGGTTGAGTGATGGTAAGGAGGCGGCATTCAGGAGTAAGACCATTAAGGAGCCTACTTTACAGAGAGCCCGGGAACAGGCCCTCCCTGACTGACCACAATGGTCCACTACACCTTGGTTTAAGAAAAGTAAAGGGCTAAATTATCGAATGGCATTAGACAAAGTAAACAAGGAAAAAGAACTGCTAGTACCAAAGGAGTTTCGGGATGTGGTCCTTAAATTGGCCCATGACGAAGCCACCGGGGGACATTTGGCTGCTGAGAAAACTCAAGAGACTCTTGAAGAGGTCCTAAAGGCCTGGGGGGCATCGTGATGTAAGCAAGTATTGCTAGGAATGCCCTACCTGCTAGAAATCCAGCCTGTACCTACCTCCACGAGCCCCCATGCAGCGGATGTCCCTAATCCAAGAACCTTTCCCCCGGATCGATATGGACATCATAGGACTCCTGGAAGCCACTAGCCATGGCTATCAATATCTCCTAGTGGTAATCGATTATGCAACCCTCTATCCAGAAGCCTTCCCTATGTGAGAAACCATTCGACTTAGGTGTGCAATCTCCTGATTCCTATTTTTGCCAGAGTTGGTATGCCCAGTGAAATTGCCACTGACCAAGGCCAGAACTTTGTTTCAACCATAATGAAAACCGTTTGTCATCAACTGAAGAGCAAACAAATTAGAACATCGGTCTACCATCCCCAGACTGACGGATTGGTAGAACTTTACAACAAAAAGATAAAACAAATGCTGAAGAAAGTCCCGACCCCAACTCGTACAAACTGGGACCGTGTACTACCTTGAATTCTCATGATACTACCTGACACACCCCAGACGTCAATGGGTTTTTCTCCATTTGAGTTGTTGTTCGGCCAAAAACCTCCAAACAGTACATGACATCCGTGAAGAGTGGGAAAACCAGGAAGAACAACAACCTTTGGCCGACTCCGTTCTGGAATTGAGGTCTGACCTGACCAAACTCAGGGAGGGCGATGGCACACGACAAACTTGGGTCGATCCCAACATACCCAAGAGGGATACTACAACCGACAGTCAATTACGTACCTTTCAGGATGGGGACAAAGTATTAGTGCTACTGCCAACCAGCCACAACAAAATGTTATCCCAATGGAGAGCGCCCTATACCATCACTGCAGTACTGGGGCACGTCAACTATCTGTTACAACAACCTGAGAAGCGTGACAAGGAAAAGAATTACCATATCAACCTACTGAAGGAGTGAAGGTAACCACCCGCGGCCCCGATAATTATGGACACCGAAGAGGTATCCGAAGAAGAACTACCCCAAAGGGACCCATCCAGCCTATGGGACGCACAGTGGGGGTCATCCTTGCAAGAGCAACAAGAAATCATAGCCGCGCTCAAACCCAACGCCCATGTCTTTTCTAATTTCCCTCTGGAAGAACCACCCTTGTGCAACACTCAATAGACACCATTCCGAATCGCACCATGCGCCTACGTACTTACAGAATACCTGAAGCAAAACGGGCAGGGGTCCAGACTGAAATATCATCGAACCCTCAACCAGCCCTGGGTCCTCCTCGATAGACCTGGTACCTAAACGCGGTGGGTCAACCAGATTCTGTATCGACTTTAGACAGCTGAATGTGATCTCCTAATCCTACCCAATGCCGCGTATCGACAAACTGCTGAAAAGAGTAGGGCCTGCAGTATATCTAAGCACCATCGATCTCACAAAGGGTTACTGGCAGATCCCTTTACGCAAGGAGGACAAACACAAGACGGTATTTGCTACTCCACAGGTGCTCTACCAGTTCACAATCCTTCCCTTCGGTCTGCATGGAGCCCTGGCTACATTCCAATCGCTCATGGACTTCGTATTAGCTCCTCATTCCACATACAGCTCCACCTCTCAACAACATAGTTTTCAGTGGTAGCTGAACAGACTGGGAACAACTCAAAAACAGAGTCGCTGCCCTCGATGCCGCTGCAATATGGATTAATCCCAAAAAACAGTCTTTGGGCTAGCCAAACCCGTTCCTTTCGTTACCTAGTCGGTGGTGGAGTGATCAAACCACAGGTCGACAAGGTGGAAGCCATCTTGCAATTACAGATGCCGAGCAACAAGAAGAGTATCAGAGCGTTCCTAGGTTTTGTGGGTTACTACAGGCGGGCGCTTCATCCCTTCATTTGCAAGATTGGCTGCACCTCTCACGGAGGCCCTCAAGGCTTCACATTCAGGAAAACTGCTCTCTGATGTCGCAGCCTTCCAGAGCCTGAAAACCGTTATATCTGCTCTTCCAATCTTGCGATGTCTGGATTTCTTCCTGCAGACAGATGCCTCTGGCAGCGGCCTGGGTGCTGTGCTGCCCCCAGGCGCCTAGGACGATCTATATCCTGTGGCCTTCATGAACCGAAAACTGTTACCACACAAATTGCCGATCGAAAAGGAGTGTCTTGCGTTCAAATGGGCTGTCGAGTTTCTGAGGTGTTATCTGCTGGGACAGTCCTTCACCATCTTCACCGATCATGCACCTCTGCAATGGTTAGCCATCCAGAAAGACTCGAACCAGCTGGTTTTGCGATGGTTCCTCACACTGCAGCCCTTTAAGTTCTGGACCGTTCTCAAGCCTGCTGCGTTCCAACTGGTTGCAGACTACTTGTCCAGGAGTGTCGTTCAGCCTGAACGGCACGATCCTTCGGGGGAGGGTGGGTGTGTGACAGTGCCCGTGTCACCAGAGAGCTGCATCCCGCGAGTGAGGGAGCTATTGGCCGGAGAGGCAACCCCGGACTGACAGAAGTCTTGGTGAATTCAAAGGGGCTCGATGAAGATGGACATTGTTGGAGTATACCTCCCTACAACGTCCAGAGAACACACGCTCCATTGCTGTTTTCAGCTGTAACCCAAAGTTCCCTGTTTTGCCCCAGCAGCGATTACTTAACACTTATGGCCGTTCCCAGGACTGTTCCCCGGGCCTTGGCGTCCTAAGACCCTGAGTCACCTCCAGGGATACGCGTAGTAGCAAGGTAGTATGACAACCCGGTGCAAGGAAGAAAGGGGGCAGGGCTAAAAGGGGTGTTTGTAGAGCCGTGCACAAGATTGATTGTGATTGGCCATTGACAACGACCACCCCCCACCCAAACAAAAGGGTAACTGACCCAGAACTAAGTGTGAGACGTTTTACTCTTTTCAGGACAGAAGTCGAGTCGAGAGAGTGGAAGAGAACGAGTATCGCTGGGCATACAAGGATTAAGAGGACTCCTCAAAGAAACCACCCCTACCGCACAAAACAAAGAGAGGATTAGAAGCCAGAAAGCCAGAAGACAGAAGCAATTTTTCTGAGCAGACTGCTTATCCTCTTCCCTGCACATGGTTCAATAAAGTTTACCCTTTCAGTTCAGGCAAACCTGCTTATCCTTTTTTTTTATTTTTTTTTTAAACAATTTTATTGATTTTATTTAAAAAACAACAACTCAAACCAAACTTACAGTGGATGTATAATGGTAATCACAAATAAACTTACATTGCTATCGTCAAACCCACTGCATCTCCCCCTCCCCCTGCCCCAGCCTACTCCCCCCGTTTTCAGTCTCTCCCCTTTACAGTAGGGATTCCTCTTCAACGGAACTCAGTGGGTCATGCGAAGGCCCAAATAATTCAGCAATCAATTGCCTCCAACCCGATAGGGTTCCGGCTTCTTCCTCTGTTTCCCCTTAAACGCTTCCTGCCATACCACAGTTTCTGCCTCCGCCCACTTCTGCAGCTCCTTCCACCATGTTTCCATTTTTGGTCTGTGACATGCCTTCCAACCCATCGCAATTCTCCTCTTTGCGAGGACATAAGCTAGGTCTTTCAGTTTACTTACATGCTTAAGCTTACGTGATCTGGGAAAACCTATCAAACAAGCCCATGCAGTATCCACCTTCATATGGATCCCTTTGCCTCCCATTTTCTGCGCTATTTCCCCCCAATAGCTCTCTATCAATGGGAACGCCCAAAGCATATGCACCATGCCCGCGTTTTCTTCATTACATTTAGGGCACACCTGACGTCCGGCGTTCTTAAATTTAGCTACCTTTTGAGGCGTCAGGTATGCCCTATGGGTAATTTACAATTTTATCTGCTGTAGCCTCGCATTTCTCGATACCTTTTTATGATATCCTTGTGCTCTCTCCCACAACCCATCACTCATTGGGGTCCCTACTTCTTCCCAGTCCAGTTTAAGTTGCACCACCTCCTTGCCCGCCTGGGATATTATCATCTCATATAGTCTGGATGTTTCGTGTCCCCCTTCTGCTATGTCATATATCGTATCTATAATGGCGTCCGGCTCTTCCACCAATACCATTTCCGACCAGGTGTCTTTAATTTGTTGCACCAACCCATGACACGTGATATACTGCCCACCATGCAACCCCATTAGTTCCACCTGTTCCCCCAATTCCAATATCCTACCCTCCTGCCACACATCCCCCATCGTTGTTATCCCAACCGGTTCCCAGTAAACCTGCTTATCCTTGTTCTTTCACACCCCCAAAAACAACGTGCAGCAATTTTTCATTCTCTTTATTCCAGAGTGACCGCGTACAAGGAGGGATTTTGGGGTGGGTGGAGATTTCAACTGTAAAATACCAGAAACCAGCTCCCCCGGCCACAGCCCTGAGCGCCCTGCTGTAGACTTGGTAGACAGTTGGAGAGGATTGCATGGCAGCACCAGAGGCTATTCACACTACGCGGCACCATACAGGGTATACACCTGCATTGATTATATTTTCACCTGGGGTGACATGTTGGGGCAATTCACAGCCATCGAATACAAAGCTTGGGTCCTCTCTGATCATGATCCCCTGATAGTGATTGGCAGAGGCCTTTGGCCAGACCTCCGATTCCCATCTTGCGCCTTGGGGCTGAAGTCTTACATGACAGCACATTCAGGGATTAACAATAAGCTAGAGGTTTTTATTTTTAAACCAACACAGGAAGCATAGAATAAGTAAGTACCTTATGGGACGCTTGTATGGCAGTGGTGAGAGGGGAAGCTATTTGCAAGATGGGTGGACTAAGGAGAGAAATACTGAAGGCCCCCAAAGGGGGGGGGGGGGGGAAGAGGGGGGAGAGGGGGGGGGAGAGGGGGGGGGGAGAGGGGGGGGGAGAGGGGGGGGGAGAGAGTTAAATTAAATTAAATGTTAAATGGATCAGAAGGCAGTTTGAGTGTAACGGGATAGTTACATTGGCCAATTCCTGACATATCTAGCCCTAGTGAGGAAGATGGGGTGGGGTAGCCTGACTTCCTGGAAGGTATTGTGAATGACCAGGGACTAGACACTATGTATGATGTGGCGGAGGGGGCAGGGACCATACAGTTTCGAGATTTTATAGCGAACCTGCTCTGGCTGCAAGTTCGAAATGGGAGGACATTTACAGATGTTGAATGGTGAAGAGCATTATTATACACCAAAAAGGTCTCCAGGAACTCCAAATGTAAACTTATCCAAGGTGTGCACGTAACGTTGCTGAGTTTCTGGACCTGTCCAGCTATTGGAAGGTTCTGGCAGCTGATAGCGGACAAGGTGGTCAGGGGAGGTATTCAGATGCACACATCGCCCCCAGAAGCTTAATTGTTGGGATTATACACAAGGGGGAAGAAAAACACTGTACATCTCGCCAGGATCAAAGACCTAATTTGTGTATTTGCTAGACGGAGAATCGCAATGGTCTGGATGTCATCTGAGGGGCCTAGAATTGAAGTTTGGTCGGCTGACTTGGAGCTCTGGGCAATGGCTGAATCCGCTGCATAGCATAGAGCAGTATATAGCGGTCTGAGAGATGTTTGCACAGGTGTAGCTGCTTGGGACGAACTAGTGCATGCGATGTCCCCTCCACCCCCCCTTCTGATATGCATACCCTTTGAGAGTGCCTGCTGTGTGAGTGTCATAGGCATAGGGGGGTGTATGTCATGGATAGCGCAATGACCTCCAGGAGCTATAGTAGCAGCAGTGAGGTGCCCATGGTCTAAGTGGAAGTGCAGCCATGCATGTGGGCTCAGCCAGGATCCTGTCGGCTGAGATTTTACATCTGATACTCATGTTAATTTTTCTTCATCACTCGCTTGATTGACAATGTTCTGTAGTATGATGTAGACACCTGTTGTTGGTTGTTCTTTCTTTTTTCTTGTTGGTTGTTCTTTCTTTTTGTTTCTTATGGGAATACCTCTTCTAATGAAGGTTGGGTCTGCGCAGTATCACGATGAAGGGTTGGTCTGAGGCCGCTCTTTTATACAGGCACAGCGTCAAGGGCCCACCCATGGACACTTGGTCATTTCTTTAATTTTTGATGCAATTATGGGGATTTTATCACGGCTCGCTATGGAGACCAAGCGTACTGTCTGTGGTCACAATTTTCCGATTAATTTCTGACCTCATGACATTGAGTATTGGAAGGCCCTGAATGTACTAGTTGTGGGGAGTATACTGCTGGGGGCGGGAGGAATGCAGGTTGGGGGTAAGAGGGCTAGGGGGTTACTTTTTAGAAGAAGTTTTAATTATGTTTCCTTTTGTGTTGTGTCCACCTGCTGAACCCTCTTAATGTGGTGTCTGTGTTTGATTATTTAAATCCAATACAAAATGTGTTTAAAAAGGGCCAGATGAGGAAAGAAGTAGTTAAGAGGACGAGGGAGTTGATGAAGAGCCAGAACAGTGAAAGGAGGGAAGGAGTTGAATAGTGGCATATTCAAAAGAGGAAGAGTTTGTCAAAGAGGGTTTGAGAGGTAATGTTGGGGGCCTGAATGATAAGGAATCACACATCTTCACCCTTCCCACTAGGTTTCAGGAGAGTGTGAAAAGGTAGCAGAGTCTGTGTGCAGACCTGCTAGTGAGGCAGAGTTGTAAGGGAACATCCAGGTTTCTGTGATGCAAGAAGTGAAAGTTAAGGGTGATGAGATTATGAGATTTGAAGTGGTCAGTGATGTAGGAAGACTTGTTGCATAGGGATTGTATATTCCAGAGGCCAAGTGAAAGAGTGATAGGAGATTGGGAGGGGGCCGTGGGAGAGGAGCAGGTGTTGTGTAGTAGGCAAGAGGAATAGATGTGGTTTGAGATCTTGGGAGTGTCTACTTGAGGGGTGCGGGTGGGAGGGGATTGTGGGAGAAAGATGGGGACGCCGGAGGCTGATGCAGAAGTTACACCAAGTTGAGGTTGAGGGCTTTGATAGAAGGAAAAGAGAAGAGGAAGTAGAAGGGAGGAATGGAGTGAAACTAGGATGCATGGAGGAAGGGTACAAAAAATTGGAAAGTGAATACAATGAAGAAAGGATGCATCCCGAGAGAGGAGGGTGGTAGATGAGTGAGGGGAAAGCAAATGTGTGGATAGCTAGCTGAAAAGAACCAGGTGCAAGTTCTGAGTTGGCCTATAATGGGGCTATAGGTAAACAAATGACCGTTAACAGACCCAAAACAGCAATGTTCCTTGGTCCAGTGATTTAACTGAAGCTCATCAGTGAATGGATAGTCAATGGGCTGAAGAATCTCCATGTGTGGAAGCAGAACTCTGGTAAACAGTGAGTTTGGTGAAGCCCTTTGTGAGGCGTCGCCATGAGAGGCGGGCACCAGGGTTCCATAATTCAACAAAGACTTTTATTAAATCAAGGAGGCAGTTGGGTGAATGCCTTCTAGCCCTATTTCTAAAGAGAAAATTCCCCAACTCAAAGTAAACTAAGGGTTTGTCCATGTCGGTAAGGTCCGTAACTGATAATCTGTCTTTGTGTCCAAAACACCCTATCCTAACGCTCACACTACAAACAAAATGATAGGGGGTGCAAGGTAAAGTGATTGGTTTGTTGGATGGTGTGGGGGGGCATGGTATCACAAGTAATAATAATAATAATAATAATTTGGCATTTATATAGTGCTACGAACCCTCAGGTATCTGAGCGCTGCTTATTATTACCCACGGTGTGTGGTGCTCATTTATCGACCTCGGAAGGATGAAAGGCTGAGTTTGGCCCTGCCGGGATTCGAACCTGCGTTAGCAGGCTCTGCACGGGTGTCAAAGCGAGCGCTCTACTCGCTGTGCCACTTGACCGGCTTGACATTGACACAATGGAACAATTGGTTAAACCTTTATTGAAAATGTTGGGGCTGGAGAAACTCCTACTTTACCCTATAACTAAGATGGGAGTAGTCTCTACCATCAAACGATAAACAAAACAGTCCTAGTGGAGTACTTCAAATCAAAATGGCCCATGCTAACAAAACCTAATGCCTGCCCTATCTCTTGTACAAAAAGTATAAAAAGGAGAAATGTATGCAAAGGAAAAATCAGTATTCCAAAGAATAAATGTGGTTCAACCAGCTCTGCTCCCCACATTAGATCTCACAGAGTAAGGATGTCCCTGTAGGCAGGATGGCACACTCTGGATCGGTTTCGAACACTATAAACCATTCCAAAACGTGGACTGAGGCCCTCCTGGCCTTCTACTTTAAAGTCCCTTTTCTTGAGTTTCATAATAGTACTTCAACCCAAAGTTCACAAAAGCCCCCCTCTGTCAGGCTGAGAAAAGGCACTTTCGGAGGGCAAAGACTTTCGAATGTGTGTGGCTTTCTTCATAGACCATCGCGGAACCACTTTGTGGGAGGCAACCACCTCCAGTAGCGAACTCCTGGGGTTTTCGAAACGCTGCTCTCGTCCCTTGGTCCATTGCTCTACTCCAGTAGGTGTACCTTTGTCCTGGAAGTTCTGCTCGTACTCGTGTTCTGCCTTGCTCACCGTGCGTCTTTAGGTGTTGCCTTTTATCCGTGTGAGGCGAGCTAATTGGTATTAGGTGTATGCACTTAGAGTAAAGTGCCTGACTTTTCCTGACCCGATTAACGGGACTTGTCCAGTATGATGTGAGGGAGTTAGTCTGCTTACTATCTCACCCTCTTCCTCGGCCCAGTATTTGTGTAAAAAGGGGAGGAGGGGGAGTTGGGACTTCAGAAAATCCTAAAAAATAGCATGGGTCATATGAACAAAAAAGGGGCGAATACCGCGTCTCACCCTCGGTTACCTCACCCCTGCTTCCCGAAGACCCCTCGCCCAGGTGATATTGCCGCACTGGTCTACCCACAGGGTCTGGATCCAAAGGCGATGGCCGTGCCCTGGCCACCTGAGAGAGAAATCCCCAGGGACTAGCGGGTGAGACACCTTCTGGTTTCTCACAATGGCAAAAAAAAAATTCAAAACCAAAAATGATCTACAACTAAATGTCCCCTAAAATAGAAGATTCTTGGATTAGGGGATCTTTTCCTTCCCCTGGTTTCTTTAGAGAAAATAATATGAAGGTAGTACTTTAAATAACCGTTCCTTTAGACCTGCTTGAACTCACAAAGGTCTGGTTGAATCGGCTGAGCGTTCCACTCAGAAGTGAATGGGCATGTCTCCAGCACTCAAGGCGGCTCAGCAGTGGCACACAGGCTTCCTCTTCTGCTTCGGACCAACGGATGCAGGTGTCACGAGTGGCCTGATGCCCAAGAGCCTCTGGCTTGCTTTTCAGGTCTCCACAGCCTCTTCGGCTCGTCATCCCATCGGTCTCCGTATGCGTTTGTGTGCACTCGTGTGCATGAGCCCTCGTTTGGAGTTGTCCTTCTTCCGTATGGCTGCTGCTGCTACTGTCACTATCCCTAGTGCACTTTCCACCATTAAATGTCTCGGCCACATCAATTAAGAGAAAACAACGAGTCTGTAGTTGATCATTTGACTTCCTGTTACCTTGCATAAACTCCTCAATCATCCTCCTCGTCTCAGTACCTGAGGGCTTCTGGGAGTTAGTCAATCGATGGTATTGTGTATGTGCTGCAGATGTATGAGTCAGGTGTAAGGAGGGGACCTGAACAGGATGACAATAGGCCATTAGGATTTCAGTCATCAGTTGTCCTTCGTCATCGGAAAGGGGGGATACTGTGTCTCATCCGATGGAGTCCTTTCCCCCGCAGCTGCCTCTTCCCAGGGAAGCGGTTGCTGTTCCCTGCCCACATGGGAGGTGGTCACCGCCTGGGACCCAGTGTTGACTCCACTGGATTCATCACACCTAGTTTGAGCAGGGGTTCTGGCCCTATACCCTTTCCAGCACTAACCGGTTGAGACAGGGAGCTGATCTTTGCTGCTCTTGACCCTTGGATGTAAACGTGTGGGCTGGATGCTCAAGAGCGGCCGAATAAGGGAGGCAACGTGTCATAAGTTCCTCTGGGAGCCAGTCACAGTGCTACAGATGGCTTCCACACTTGCAGGCAGAGCCCTGGGTGTTGTAGGCCCCTGGAACTTCGTTTTTGTAAGCAGGACCGTCGGATGGTTCACAGGATCCCCTGGCAAAGCAGATAGCGGTTTGTATCTTATATACTTTTATTAGCGCATCATATTTTTTCGGAAAACTAGCAGACGTGTATCGCACTTGCAGGTACTTTTTCAAGGATTATTGTTTGATACTTTTGCAAACATAGATAATCATTTAATATAGTGAAATCTGTTTAAGAAATTAAGGAGCAAAAAGACGTGTGTGCGATTCTGAAAATGTATTTAATTGGTTTCTCTTAACAGATGCAAATGTATTATCCTTTCTTTGTTCTCTCAAGCCAGTAAAGTTTTTATTGTAAGTGTTTGTGAAAGAAAACGTGTTACATAATACGCACATATATTTGAGAATTAGTTCGTAGTGCATAATGGTTGTATCCAACTTCCTGTTCGTGCTTGGGTATCCCTTCTTCTCTCTCTCCTTTACTCTTTAATTTCTTATACAGATTTCACCATCTCAAATTTATGAATATTATGTTGGCAACCGAATAGATATTATGCCTTGGAATGGCGCTTAGCTAGGAAAAAAATGTGTTGACTTGTTTCAAACAACCTGTAATGTGCTGATAAAAGCAACCGAGATTAAATCTCCTTTGCACTTTTGAGGCTACTTAACAACATGACTGATTTCAGGGTCTGGTGGCAGCACTCTTCTTGAAAGTTAATTCTGCAGGGAAAGTCAATATACTGTCTTCCAATTGGACAGTGTTTTAAAGTGCAGATTGGAGCTATGTACCTTTAACCCACATGCTTAGTGACTATTCTAGCCTTTTTCCTAGGCTCCAGACTTTGTTCTGCTGTTATGGCAAGGGATCACAAGCATGATGTCCTGAGGGCTATTTTCTTCACCTGAAAAAGAGTAAGCCTGCTGCAGCGATTTATTTTTCTAATCTGGCAATACTCGTGGTTGGTTGGTCATTACGCATTGCGGTTGTCGGAGAAGCAAAGCTCACACATTCATTTTGGTCATCAGAGACAGCTTTGTCTTGCAACAAAATATACAGAGCTACATGTTCGCACTACCAGAATAACTCTGCAAGCACCCATCAGATTGCCACCTGTTATAGGTCACAACCCCATGACCGGAACTGAAACCTATCGAGTATCCTTCAAGAAAAGAAATTCACTGTCCAGTCCCCAAGAGAAGCCCGCCCCCTTTCTCTGTTCAGTTAATTCTGGAAGGTGCACAAGTCATTTGTCCAAGCCGATGTCTCTGCTGCACTAATCACATGACCTGGATCCTTCTGGAAGGCTCCTGCCCAAATGAAGTTAAGGATCACCATCCATCTTCCTTCTTGCACATGGTTGTAATTTTTTACGATTACCTGTTCAAAACCTCAGTCCAAATGGTCACCTCTGGTGTTTCTCACAGCACTGCTCTCTCGACAGCTCTCCTGGCTTATCTCGAATGATGCACATTAGTCCCAGAAGTGTATTCCACAGAGAAATATATAACATACTAATAATAAACTAAGCAGTATATTAAAAGGCCAATGTTATTAGCTGAAAGTGAAACTGTAACTTTAGAGAATCTACTGTAAGCAGTGATGTCAGAATGAAGCTTTAATAACATTCTATTATGTGCTGAATAACAATAGAACAAGCATAAGAGATGATGCATCTGCTTACACCCTATTAACCAGGTAGTGCATGTAAGAGTTTGTGGACCAGTTTATGAGGGTTTCGATTAAGTGTGTATTTCTGTTGCAATTCAGCCACTTGGAACTTTTGTACACAGATTCTCAATGCATTTCTGTGTGATATCTATTTTGAGGGATAATGTCGGGTGTTCTGAAGTGATCCTTCAGGATCAACATTTGATGTAACTTCTTTGTACACACCATCCCGGTGTTGAGTTGCAGGCTATATTAAAATGATGGGAGACTATATGAATAATCAAATAGTAATATATTATGCCAATCGGTACCTATAGATCTCACACAAAGCAATATGTAGCCTCATCTGTACCCAATGAATTGCTGTAGGCTAAGTTACTCGCTTGCTCACATTTTCAACATCTCACTGTGTGTTATTCCCAAAACTGAACCTTCCCTAATTTCTAGACTGTAACACATTTAATGTTTTTCTTATATTTTTGATTTCTAGGATGTGGAGCCCATCAAGATATCAATTAGCAAAGGAATCACTATTAAAACGGAACCAAAAGTTTCCCCTCTCCTTCCCCCAGCCATTAGCATTGGCAAGCCTATTCCTTCGGAAAAGGTAAAGAAAGAGGCAGAGAAGCGGTGTGCTGATAAGGTAAGTGTGAGCCCTTTAGCTGAACAAAATGTTTATGTTCTAGATTTAAAACCTTTCAGTAAAGCAAATGAAGTTATTTTGCAGCACCTGATTTTCAGTTGATTGAAATATCAGCATCCTCCAGGATAAAGTTAATGTTTGAAACGCGGATTATTGTTCGCATATTATTTGGATTACATGCTGTGATGTCATTTCATCGAAATCATAAGGGCGGTGGTAGTAGCATCACATGCTCATTGACCCCTGATGACATTGTGGAAAGCATCATCTCATGACAATGTCTCTCCTCGATCATTGTTTTTTTAAATCAGTATTTTGTTTTGATACCTGAAGGTTTTAGCATACTGAAACAGTATCAGTAAATAACCAATAGCTAGAACTTTTTAAATATATCAATAGTCCAACTGTGTAAAAGACTGGATTGGCAATAGTGCCATAGGTGTCCATTATTTTCGCCCACAAGTTACTATCCTATCTACAGGGAATAGGGACATCACCTGACTGGTTAAAACCATCCCAAAACCATTGTAGAATGAATTGCTTAATACAGGAGGTGATCTGCCTCCTATAAATCTTCTAGCTAAGCTCCCTCATCTGCACATCAGAGCCAGATATATACAAATCGATCATGCAGATGTTTTTAAAAAGTGCCTGGTGTTCCAAAGAATTACTCATTTATTAAGAGTAGCATACACAGATATTCACTGTAAGTGTAAAATAATAAGAAATGTTTCCTCATTGACTGGCATTAATGGGAATAGGAAGGGGATGTATTGGATAGTTAAAGTGGTTTGAGAGCTTGTTAGGACTGTAGGTCTTGCGCTAGTGTGTGCGTTGCTATCTTCTTTACGTTGCCTGCTGCCTGTCAGGTGGATCTCAGAGGGAACAAGCTCCTAAGGTCCCAATGTTTTCAAGGGTTGTTCTGGGTTACTGAGATCCAAGATCTTGAAATTAGGCGCTGGACAGTGGTTCCTTAGTATCCAATGAGTATCAGTTTCCACACACTTTAGGTGTTTGCACCATTTGTTGATTTATTTTTCCTTCAGTAATTCACACATTGGTTGTCACTCTTTGTGACCAACAGATTCTTTGCTAAAATTTCATATGTGGTACAGCATATGTGATATACTTTTATTCCATTAGCGCCGACACGTGTTTCAACCTTTCAGGTCTTTCTCAAGGCTCCATATTAGTGACATGAGTGACAGTGTGCATGGTGAGTGGTGATAGAGGAACATTCATAATTATTACATTAAAGCCCGTAATTGGTTGTCAGTATTTGACGGCGAGACCATAGTTGACAAGTTCATAAAAAATGTTAATAGTCCTGTGACATTTGTCAGGTGTGACATATTCTCATATTAGCAATGCATTTGTGTGTATATTAGTTGGTCACATGGGTTAAATTGCCATTGCATTTTACCATTGTCAGTTATAGGAGCCCGCAACTGAAGTATTTTTTGGGGGAAACCCTGCTGCAGCGATCACTCGTGTGGGTCCCAGCTCCGATGCAGATCCATCATGATTTGGACCGTTTCCACAACGGGACCCACTCAGCAACAAAATGGCCACCGCAACCCCAAGGCTTGAAGAACATCCATGAGGGGGAGGAGCAGGCATGTTAAGCTGCCAAACGACTTCAGCCTGCTCGCCCGCACTGCCGCAGGCCACCCCAGCACCCCGACAAGTGAGCCTTTATCCGGGACCATATCGCCCGGCACCGGCATCCCTCCCGGCTCAGTCCCGTGGCTAATGCAGGAGGAGTCCCAGCACACAGCGATGCTCCGCTGGTCAAGACACACTACCCTGGAGCCTCCGACTCCCTTCCACCTGCCCAGCACCCGCATGTTCCCCCTCCAATGGCGCTGACCTGAGGCGCATTCACCCGCGGCTCCCCACAGCTCGGACAACCCCCGTGTGGGGCCCGAAGCGGAAGCGGAGACAACTCGGGGGTGCCTGCCCTGTTCTCCCCAGAGCCGATCCACCAGCTGCTGCAGCCCACCCAACGCCCCGCAGGGCTGGCGCGGCACTGAAGCGGGGCCCTGCGCTCCACCCATAAGGCCTAGCCGCATCAGCAGGGGATCCGGAGGACAATCACAGGGGGCGGAGATCCGCCAAACAGGCATAGCAACCAGGCAGCCGGGCCCACCTCAGACAGCTGCCCAGCAAGCCGGCAGAGCGAACCCCAGCCGGTGGGCCATCCAGGTCTCCGGCCCTTCCAGCAACACCAGACCCACCGGCCTGCTAGAGTGGTTCCCCCCGGGGCAGATACTGAGCCAGATACTCTGCTGGTCAAGACCCACTATCCTGGTGCCTCCCACTCCCTTCCACCCGCCCAGCACCCGCATGTTCCCCCTCCAACGGCGCTGACCTGAAGCGCAACCACCCTCGGCTCCCTGCAGCTCCGACAGCCAGGGGGCTGCGCCTGACTCCTATGTGGGGCCCGAAGCAGAGGCGGAGACAACTAGTGAGTGCCTGCCCGGATCTCCCCAGGGCTGATCCACCAGCTGCTGCAGCCCGCCCAACGCCCCGGAGGGCTGGTGCTGCATTGAAGCGGGGCCCTGCGCTCCACCCATAAGGCCCAGCCGCATCAGCGGGGGATCCGGAGGATAATCCCTGGGGCGGAGAACAGGCATAGCATCCAGTTGGCTGGGCCCACCTCAGACAGCATCCAGCTGCCCATCAAGCCAGCGGAGCGAACCCCACGGGGGGGGGAGGGCATCCAGGTCTCCGGCCCCTCCAGCAGCACCAGACCTACCAGCCTGCACGAGTGGTTACCTTCGGGGCAGATCAACAGCCCAGCCCTTGAAGATACAGCGCTCTGAATCAAAGTAGGTGAGGAGTTGGGGTTGCGGGGGGGGGGCCCATCTGAGGCCTGCCTGGCTCCTGGTCCCCCTACCGACTTTAGCCCCTGGTTCCATCCTCAAGTGACCCCAATAAGGACACTCACCCAGACCCATTGGTGTCCTCAACCCTCACCCTCCTGCAAGCGGCCTCGTCACTTCTAATCCGCACCCATCAAAGTGCCCACCGGACCCTACTGAAGCCCAACTCCGCAGCCAACCAACGGCCCACCAAGTGGTTGCGCACTCACAACTCCCCTCATCTGAAAATCCGAGGCAGAATCTGGATCCCGGGAGGGTGGGGAAACAAGTGCCGACCCCTGAGTCCGTCATTTGCGGAGGGGAGCCAAGTACACTCCACAGAAAGCGCGTCTGGGTTCACCTAACAGAGGCAAAATGTCAAAAAGCGGGAAGGCATCCAAGCAAACGGACATCGCTACCCTAATGTCGAACTCGTCTATCAAAAAATCCAAAAAGGGGGACCCGTCAGAGGACCCCACCAACAGCTCAACGTCCACCACAGCTCTATCAGCTCTCAGCCTATCACAAAGGCCGATCTCCAAGAGCCACTATCGACACTAACCAAAGAAATCCAAAAAAGCACGGAAAAGGTCACGAAAAAAATCAACTCTCTGGACAAAAGAGTGGTGGAGATAGAGCGCCGAACAGCCGAACTCAAATCCGAGGTCTGTGACCAAAGATTTGAAGAGGAGCAGGACAGGGATAGAATTGCTGCCCTAGAAGCGAGATGCGTTCTCCTGGAAACAAAGCAGGAGGATGCAGAGAAATGGTCCCGAATGAACAATATCTGCCTACGAGGGATTCCAGCCTACATCCCAGATGCAGACTTCAAAAGTTACGTCTCGGATCTGCTCAGGTTCATAATCACCCTCCCGGATGAATCGCCCCTGGCATTGGATCGGGTGCACAGAACAATCCCTAGACAGGCATCTACACTCCCACCAGACGTCCTGGTGAGAATCCACTTTTTCCAAATGAAGGAGGAAATCATGCGCGAGGTGAGGCAAATGCGCCAAATCACCTTCCAGGGATCTATAATCTCACTCTACGAAGACCTAGCAAACTCCACTCTCCAAAAACGAAAAGCGATGCGCTCATTCACAGTCTGGCTACGCGAAAAGAAGGTCCCATACCACTGGGGATTCCCAACCTCGGTCAGATTCACATGGGAAGGGGCCCAGAAACAAATCCACTCAATGAAAGAGGCGGACAAATTCATGGGTGTCAGGAGAACAGAGGGTCAATCGGAATCCGAAGAATCAAACCGCGCACCCCCCAGAAAATCCGGGACGGAGCCTGGTCAAAAGCCAGAAGGAGGCGCAGACTCCGTGGTCCCCCCCAAGAAGGACTCCAACCCGGGATGACCATTCATTAACTTCACCAGAGAATCAAGGATCCCTCGGACATGACAATTATTCTTCTCGACTCAATGAACCAAAGGCGGTGAGAATCCACCAGTTCGGAACGAATCATTATCGGAAGTGGCCTACGACTACTCTAACAGTCCGGGAGCAACGTCCGCGCTCCAAGTGACCTCAGTTTGGCAGCCCAGTTGGCCACCTTCCAGTGCATTGGTGCCACCAGTTTTCCCAGTGGCAGTAGGATGATGTTTCTCCTACGAGTTCAAATCGGGCAAGGGAGGCAGGGGGGAATGGGTTAAGGAAGGACTAATCCAAGGCTCGGAGTACCGGAACACCCAAGATCCGGCCTCCCGATCAATACTACAAACATGTTACAACAACAGCAACTTCTAAACTATGCCAACACCGCAATCTCAAACCGCTCTGAATAGCACAGCTCCCAGCGGGGGACATAGGACGGAACACAGCTAACACAGAAAAGAGAGGTGATGGCCGATACAAGCGAGGTAATAATTCTCTCATGGAACGTCCAAGGCCTGAACTCGCCAAGGAAGCGAAGATCAGTCGGACATAGACTGTCGCAATTATCCGGAGACATCGTTCTCCTCCAGGAAACTCACTTGCTGCAAGAAGACGAACGCCGAGTGAGATTCAACAGGTACAAAAGAGCTTATTTCGCCACATCGGGAAAGAAAAAAGAGGGGTTGCAATACTACTAAGTGATAAGGTCCCGCTATCCAAAATCACAATAAGAAGAGATCCGGATGGTCGCTTCCTCCTGCTCAAGGGCCTATTCGAGGAGCTCCCCATCACTATAGTTTCAATCTGCGGCCCCAGAACAGCCCAAGCCAACTTTATCTCTGACCTAATTCCGACCATCTTGGCCTTCCGAGAAGGGCACTTGTTCATGGGCGGGGATGTCAACTCCATGCCAAACACCCAAGTGGACAAAACTCTGCCCCCCACAAAAGCAGACTTCGTGCAAGCTCTATCCCTAGCCAAGCTACTCATAGAGACAGAATCTTTTGATGCCTGGAGACTATTCAGTGGAACCTCGAGAGACTATACCCATCACTCCTGTGTACATAAAGGATTCTCAAGGATAGACCTCATGCTAATTTCGGGGTCCTGTTCCCTTGCCTAAACAAGGCAGAAATTCACACATGCATGATATATGATCACGCCCCAGTTTCTGCAAACCTAGTAATATCGGGCCAAAAGCACCCTGTTCAGAGACACTGGAAACTGAATGACTCCTTACTATTAGATGAATGTATCAGATCGGAAGTGGAGGAAACGATATCCAACTACTTCGAGGAGAACACAACGGAACACTCTCCCATCAACATCATCTGGGACGCGATGAAAGCAGTCGTCAGAGGCTCCCTAATTATTGCCGGAGTGGAACAGGGAAGAATCTCGAATATCGCGGCAGCCAAACTGGAGAACAAGGTAAACCAACTAGAGGCTGAAATGAAGTCACACAGCTCTAGGAAAACGGAGAGCTCTGAGGAAGGCCAAAATAGCACTTGAAATGCAATGCGCCGACCAAACCGCAAAATCCCTGGCCTTCACAAGACAGTTCTACTATAGTAAAGGGAATAAGGCAAACAAAATGCTAGCGCAAAAGTTGAAAAAGATCTGCAGCCGAAACAATATCCTCAAACTAGTGGGAGAAGATGGGAAAACACGTTATTCTGAGATGGATAAAATTAGCGAACTGGTGAGGCACCACAAGGCCATAATGTCGGGGAAATCCACAGTATTAGATAACCTGCCAGAATATTTGCGTGCTATACCCCCCCAAAGTACATCCCAGCTGGAGTCCCTGGAATCGCCCATCACTACCGAAGAAATCACTGAAGCCATTAAATCTCTCAAATCCACCGCTCCGGGCCCAGAAGGCCTATCCGCTAGCTTCTATAAAAAGTATTCCAGAATTTTAGCACCCCAGATGGCGGCCCTATTTAACTCCTTCCTGTCCTCAAAGTCGGTCACTGGCTCAATGGCAGAGTCGCTCACAGTCCTGCTACATAAACCCGTAAAAGACCCCGAATTGGCCACCTCCTACTGCCCCATAGCACTCTTGAATAATGATGACAAGATCTTCGCCAAGGTTCTGTCCGGCAAGCTGGGGGCAATTCTGCCAAACCTGATTGACTGCGATCAAACGGGATTCATTCCGGGGAGAGGGCCCCACGATAACATCAGGAGAACGATAAATATCATTGAAAGCGCCCACAAACTGGAGGTGGGAATGGCGGTCATATCCTTAGACGCCCATAAAGCTTTCAATTTGGTGGACTGGGGGTACATTCGGGCTGTCCTCAAGCACTTTGGATTCTGCCCAAATTTCATAACCTGGGTAATGGCCAACTATCAAACTCCCACCACACAACTGCGGGTAAATAGCACTAGGTCCGGAGCAATACATATTTCCAGGGGCACCAGGCAGGGATGCCCACTCTCACCCTTGATTTTCGCTCTATCCATGGAGCCCTTCGCAGCAAGAATTAGACAAAACACTAGGATAAGAGGGATATCCGTGGGAGGCTACGAATATAAAATTGCGCTATATGCGGATGACTTGCTAATAACAGAGTCCAACCTAACTTCGTCGCTGGGGGCCCTGTGGGATGAGATCAAAGAGTTTGGGGACCTTTCAGGGTTCAGAGTAAACCTGGACAGATTCTCAGCCCTAGCAATCAATCTATCTAAACAGGAAAGAGCCACCCTCAGCCCCCTAATGCCGATCCCTTGGGCGAAAGGACCAATCGAATACCTCGGGGTAAACATCACCAATGACCCATCCCGCTTGTACTCAAGCAACTTCCCACAATTAATTAAAGATCTCCAAAACGACCTAAAGAGGTGAAAGTCCCATGAAATCTCCTGGTTCGGGCGGATTACCGCCATAAAAATGAACCTAATCCCCAGATGGCTGTACCATTGTACAGCATTACCCTGACAGATCTGCAAAAGAAAATTCAGGAATTCGTCTGGGGGGGAAAGCACAAGGCAGTCTCGGAGTTCCCAACTTGGCCATATACACTCTAGTGGCGTAGCTGTCGCACGCATTCTCGTGGGCACAAGAGACTGACACCCCGAAACACAGCAATTATGCCATAATCATTGGGGCTACATTCAACTATTTGGGCAAGATAATGGGCCTATTTCTACAGTATAGAGGCGCCCACAACAACTTAACTATTTACTGAAACTGACCCGTACTAACTGGAGTGGGCAACACACTTGCCTCAGCACAGGACCAATTAATCTAACGTGCAAAAAACGCCATGAAGGAACTTCCACACATTGTTAATATTGATTGCTGGTTTCACTGCATCGGTCGGGCACACAAGATCCTCTCCACATGAGCGATAAGTTACCGCACCATGGAGCCCCATTAACACTATGGAGGACTCTCCTCATACTGTATGTACTGAGCATTGGATAATAGGTTACCACTGCATTATGTTGGCACGCTACTTCTCTAGCTAACTAACACACAAGCACAGCTACACTGATCGGTGGCATGACCGGGCCGTGTGCCCCCTTGCTCTTAAATCTGGTGAATTGCACCTAATGGCGGCACTAAGAAACCCGAGCCAACCTTGGAATTATTAGCATTAGGACCAAGATAGAAGAATTCATTACTACCTCAATCTCTTTCCACATAGGTGTCACCCTCTACCATTGCTGAACATAGGAATTCAATTCCAACCATCCGGGAACACGCTAACCCCACATTTGGAAAGCTTTACTCAACCAACCTCATAAGCTTACGCACATTTTAATTAGACAACAAACAAGGCAACTAAAGAACAATTTCTTTCTCTTTTTCTCTCTCATTTTACATCCCCAAACTAATCAAAAAATGTTTCCCCGTTTTATTTTGCTAATAATGCAATGAAACAATAACAATTGTATAATATGACTTTAACTGACAATGGTAAAATGCAATAGCAATTTAACCCATGTGACCAACTAATATACACACAAATGCATTGCTAATATGTGAATATGTCACACCTGACAAATGTCACGGGACTATTAACATTGTTTATGAACTTGTCAACTATGGTTTCGCGTCAAATACTGACAACCAATTACGGGCTTTAATGTAATAATTATGAATGTTCCTCTATCACCACTCACCATGCACACTGTCAATCATGTCACTAATATGCAGCCTTGAGAAAGACCTCAAAGGTTGAAACACGTGTTGGCACTAATGGAATAAAAGTTTATCACATATGCTGTACCACATATGAAGTTTTAGCAAAGAATCTGTTGGTCACAAGAGTGACAACCAATGTGTGAATTACTGAAGGAAAAATAAATCAACAAATGTTGCAAACACCTGACGTGTGTGGAAATTGTTACTCATTGGATACTAAGGAACCACTGTCAATGTATTGGATAGTGCCAGGCCTAAACATGTTTCCTAAGTGGAAACAGACAATGAGAAGTAAAGGGAAATTAAAAATGTATGTAAACACTACAATCATGTTCTGCATCAACATGAAGGTTTCAACCCCTTCATCGCCTGTAACCATGCAGGCCTTCATCAAAAAGTACCCCTCACGACTTATTTCATTCAAAGAGGGCTTGTGCGTAGCTCAGTAAAGCATGTACAGCAACCACTATACTAGCGTCTACAAAACTTTAAAACCCCAGGCGATTATATTATTCATTTAACTCGAAAATGTTTGCATATATCAAATATTTTCCATAATAACAGACCATATGTTTTCTCGTTGATGGATAGAGCCTAAACAACGCAAAAGGATCATTTTATGACCATATTAGTCCAATAAATTGGCTCATGGCTCATAGTTGTAAATGTAACCAGGCTTCTTACTCAGATCTTACATTACTCTGGACAGCTTCTCAGGATCATATGCGTTGTTCAAAAGTGAAAGTAACTTGCCTAAAAGTTGCCTGCAATGCGAACATACAGGGTGATGTTTTAGTATAATACTTACTTCAAAAAAGGATCAAATTGCTATTTTAATTGTATTCCTTTTTCTACATACGGTATGCCTCATGCTTTTTACTTGCATCTCACATTTATCTGAACTGCCAATTAACTTTCCCGAAGGTTCTCTGCAAAATGAACATGCAGGATAACATTTTAGCGGAATCTATGTTCCCAAAAGGGGAATGTAATGATTTTAATTATAATCTTATTTATACTAACGGTTACAATGAGTTAATGCGAAAGGAGCGTCAACAACGTCATTGAGCTCATTAGCTGGATTTGCATGCAATCTTCAGACCTGTCATTTTAATTAAGTTGTCCCATTCAAGGAAGATTGAGTCATATTGTTAATTAATGATCCTCTTATGATACTCATGCAGCACTGGGCCCACTTTGTTGCCCAAAGGGGAGAACACTACTTGCTGGTGGAAAATGCACCATATCCCTTACCAGGGGAGTGAGAATGGGGAATAAATGAACCATGCGCTACTCTCCTGTCTAGATTCCAAATAGCCGGATCAGTATTCTGTAATTTCAAGAGCCGTGCCGAGGACCAGGGGGGAAAAGGCTAGATTAAGGGACATTTGTGCATGGGTCCCTTTAGTCTAAAATATAAAAAACCCTATTGCCGGCGATAGCGGAGGACCAGATTAACGGCTTAACCCTTCAAGACAGCTGGTGTCACTCTGTTCGGAACCTGTTGCCGCAGCTGGCCAGGGCCCTTAATTTGGCACTCCCCTGACCAGCAGGGGAGTACCCAACACATAACAGTGCCACCCTCTGTGGCCCCATATTCACCGCTGGCCCCGGGGCACACCTGATTATTGGCGTTTCTCATAGCAGGGGTGCGCCCAACATGTTTTTAACCTTCATTGGACTAAGTATAAAGAAAGGGGACACTCACTTTAGGTGGCCCACCTGGACTCTCTGGGCCGCACTTGGCAGCCGTGACCCAGGTGAAGAGGAGCTGTGTGGGGGGCCTACGCTGTAACTGAGTGCTGGGCTGCTCGTTTCCAAGCAGTCCAGCCCAATCAGAGACTTCAGGGGTCCCACACACTGTTGCTGCTGTCTCTGCCTACTACTACAAGAGCCACCACTGAAGAGCACAGGAAGAAAGAACCGGAGAGCAGCAGCAAGGTCTTTGAGACAACCCTGGCCAGGTTGTTTTGTAAGTAAAGACATTCTAAATAGGTTTTTTAAATACAGTGCACTGTATAGACTATGTATATATTTTTAAAGACACTTTTTAAAATCTTTTTATAGGACTCTTTATATTTTTGTGTTTTCATTTTTGTAGTTGCGCAGCTGCAAGATTTATGGTAATTTGTATGTAGTGTCTTATGTTTTGCCCCTTTTTGGACAAAAACTCACAGAACCCTGCTGGCGTACTGGAAGAGGAAAAGTAAACGTATAACAACTAAACAGAACCATAAACAAGCATTCCTTTGTCCGCCTTTCCTATTATGCGCCAGTTACTCTCACCTTGTGTTTTCACCGTAGGGGTGTTTGGGGAATCTGCCTGCCTTAACCTTCTTGATCTTCCCTACCCTGGCAACCGTAATAGTGAGGTACACCAGGGTGATCTTTGAACCCAGGATAGTGGGGGGTGGGAGACGGGTAAGAAGCGGGTCAGGTTATAAGTGAAGGGTTCAGCTTCCAATTGTGTGCCCGCCTTCACCTGTCTCCCAGTAAAGTGTGTCACCCCGCTACACACATAGTGAGAAAGTCAGAGAACAATTCTACCCTCTAGGGCTACTCCTAAGACAACCTGTTATAGCTCACGTATCACAGAGAGAGACCAATAATGCCGCCGTTTAATGGGGGAACTCATCCATATATATTTCATAATCTCTGTGCCCATGTGAATTTATGACAATGGCCTCAAGGTTATAAGCTAACCGTGCTGGAAGTGTGAGAGCAGGGGTAATAGATGGAGGTTACACCAGAAATGTGAAGGTTCACTACTCCTCCGTTTTGGTTACAGCCCCTATTAGATGGAAATAGATCACAAAGCTGGTCTGTACGTTTATTGCGAACCAAGATTGACACCCACATGAAGGGTGAAAAGGTATGTGTCTCCACCTGGCAGCCCATTCAAGTTATTTTGATATCTCATGTGGTTGACCCAAATCTACCACTATTTCCCACGATTGCAGCTGCCCAAAGGATTGATCCTGCTCTTTGCAGTTCTACTGACACCTTAACTATGGAAGAGGGGGGACTTTCAAAGATGGTGACCCTTCTTTATTAATAAATGGGGATTGATCTACCAAGTGAAGCACAATCTGAAGGGTGAGAGGAAGGCATATCAAATCCTGGTATACCAACCATTCAGACGAACAGAGATGGACCTAGTGCACACTCAGCTTACTGCTCATCTCAAAGATGCGCAAACATGTCTTGTCAAGGATCTGCTTGCCTAGTATAGAGAAAGTAAGCAGTTTCCTGCATTACTTTTGCTGTATGCCAGAAAACATTTATGACCAATATTCTAAAGCCACTTTTGACCCATTCTGACTTGTTGATGTACCATTTAGTACGATTGGGAGCAATATTGTGGCTGGGAACAGTTCTTCTGGACTGTGCTACTTGGTACCCGTAATCCTTTTCTCCTTTGGTTTAATATCCTACAAAATATTCTAAAACCTCTGTTCTCCAGCATGGGGTCTGGCATGGATTCACATGCTCATGAATATTCACCGTCGTCAGGCTGGGAATACTCGGTAAAGAAAAAATCAGTTTCAGTTTCGTTTCTGAACTGTTTGTCTGCTAATAACCAATCACTGGTCTCTGGGTCATACTGCCCCCCAGCCAATGACTGGCCTCTACCTAAGCCCCTCCTCTGGCAGCCATCTTCAGATTTTTACCGCACATTCAAGTGTTGGGAGTCCTCGTGCTATAGCTCTCGAGCTTTTACGGCGTGTTGCGTTTTTTCAAAGAGTTTTACTCTCATTTTTCGGGCCAATTCGAGCCTCAAGCTCCACCGATTCTTCTTCCGATTAACGGGGACCCATTTTGGAAATTTCTACGCCCCTCAAGGGTGATTTCTCATCAAATTTCACTTCTTGGAGGATTCTGGAAGATCTTTGAGGCCTACCCCGCGTGGACATGGCCCAGGACAAAGGAGACTTGACGCCCACTGGATCCGAGCTGTTTAGGATCTGCCCAGGATGTGGACTGCAGAACGTCTTTAAGGAAGATGAACATTCCCGGTGCCTCTACTGCCTGCATTCTGACAAGTCACACGTGGAAGAGGCCTGTGCGATCTGCAAGAACATGTCCTCCTGGACCATGAAGGACCGTTGTACATGACTCGCCAATTGGCTGGAGGCGAAGAGCCCAGCAGCAGGTGAGAAGAAGTAGTCTGAGCGGTCTTCTAAGACCTTTGAGGGTGTCCCGGCGACGGGAGCCCAACAGAAGGCAAAGCACTGCGAGTCCGTGGGCACCGGGAGCGCTGTTGGTTCGGGCTCCCCAGCCGATCCCGACAGAGAAAGCCAAGGGGAAGCGAGGCAGTGACCCTCCCCCCACGGTGAAGGCCTCTGAAGCGCCTAAGGTCGTGAAGGCCCAGATTCACCCGGCTAAGGCCTCGATTGAAGGAGTCGTGGCATCCCTGGCGAAGCCCGCGTAGGCAACCCCAGTGGAGATGGCCTCCAGGCCTAGAGTTTCCCTGCCATCCCGTAGGGAATCCTCTTTCCAGCCAATTGAAAAGACTCCCGTGAAACCCTGGGCCGAGAGAGAGGGGGGGCGTGCGATAGCCCTAGCAGACTCAGATACCTCCTCCGAGGACGAACTGTCGGTCGTCAAGGCAATCCTGGACAAGAGGTTCGAGGAGGTCCGGGCCTGAGGGAAGGATCCCGACGAGGCGGACGTGGACAGCGAGGGGGGAGCCGACGAAGAACGGCAGGTTGAGGAGGAACCGGAGGATCCTCTGCCTACCCCGTCGCTACCAATACCTACACCGCCGGACAGATCGCAAGACATCTTGGTGGCACTGCAGACATTTTGCACAGAGATAAGGACAAGGTCTCCCTTACTGCCAGCGGACGATCCAGCGGCTACTGGACCGTCGGGGAGCCCTACAGCCAAGGGAGGAGAGTCCACCCCGCCTACCCTTCCACCTTCGCCTCCATCCCCTCTACTGAGGGACGAGACAGAGCCTTAGACGGCTACGACGGGAACGGACGACGGCGGTGACGACGGAACGGATCTCCCAACGCCACAACCACCCCCCTTCCCGACGAAATTGGCTTGTTCCATGCCATGATCGCCAGGGCATCGGAGCTTTTCCAGCTATGCCCCACAGAGCAGAAGAAGGAAGGATTCCTCTATCCGCGACGAGAGGCCAAGAGGAAGACTGTACTCTCGGTTCCACTGTTGGACGACATCTGGGACAAGGGACTGGCCCTTCTGAAGAACCCGTCCATGGCCCCTGCGAAGAGAGACCGGTATGAGAAGTACTGGGTCCCAGATTCCGTGCCTATGTGCCTCAGGCCACAGCCATCCCCGGAATCAGTGCTCTCTGCGGTTGCCACGAAAAAATCTGCAGGGGCGACGGCATCTACTTCCACTTCCCCGCTGGACGGCGAGGGGAAGAAGCTGGACGCCATGGGACAACGGGTCATCTCGTCGTGGCTCGCTACGATAGGGAGCTGTGGTTTAAAATCGCCCCCCCTATTGGGCTTCCTCTCAGACGACAAGAGAGCGGAGGCCCTCGAGATCCTGCAGGAGGGCGAGGTGGGTTCTGATCACGCCATAACGGTTATTGCTGACACTGGTTTTCGCCAGATGGGCAACGGCGTTTGCCTTCACCAGCGCGGGTGGCTCAGGGCCACCGATTTCCATCAGGACGTACAGACCAGGGTACTGGACATGCCCTTCAACAGGAACATCCTGTTCGGCAAGGCAGCGGATGAGTCACTACAGGCCATCAAGGCGGACACTGAAACGGCCTGTGCCGTGGGCACGCTTCATCAGCGAAGACCGTCCTTTAGAACCTCCGGAGGCAAGTCCCAAGGTGCCTCCAAAGGATTCAGCGGCATCTCTTTGTCATACTGCCAGGTGGCCCGTTCTTCGTCGCAAGAAGCCTACAGGGGCTGCAGCAAGTCCAGTGGTAATCATCGCCGTTGCCAAGGGGCCCAAGGTGGCAAGGACTCGGCGAAGCAGGACTGAACTGGCCATGATGTCGGGCCCCCACCAGAGCACCCTGGTGGGAGGCCGGCCGACCGTTGGGTGCTGGATGCCCTTGCCCATGGGCACACTCTGGAGTTCTAAAGGAGGTGCCCAGACATTCCACCATTGGCCAGGAAAGAAAACCATATCCCACAACTACTTCTAGAGGTACGAGCGATGCTGGCAAAGGATGCGATCAAACTCGTCCCGAAGAGGCTCCGGAGTATACTCACGGTACTTCCGAAAGAAGACCGGCGACTGGCGGCCTATCCTGGACCTCCGCCGCCTCAACAGGTACATAAAATCCCAAAAATTCCAGATGGTCACCCTTCAACACATGCTGGGACAGCTGGAAGAAGGGGACTTCCTGTTGTCGCTGGACCTGGAGGATGCATACTTCCACATCCCCATACACAAAGGACATCGAAGGTTTCTGCGCTTTGTGGTCCAGGGGAGACACTATCAGTTCAAAGCACTGCCCTTCGGTTTGAAGTCGGCGCCAAGGGTCTTCACCAAGTGCCTGGTGCGGCTGCGCCTGCAGGGGATCCACGTCTACCCCTATCTGGACGATTGGCTCATCCGAGCAAAATCAAGGGAACTCACCGTCGATCACACAGCGAGGACCGTCCGCCTGCTCACAGAACTGGGGTTCTCGATCAACTTTGCAAAGTCCTGCTTGGTGCCATCGTAAGACACCCTATTCCTAGGGGCCAGGCTCAACACGGTGGCTCAGCTAGCTTCACCGTCAGAGGAGAACATAAAGGCCACCCTGGTCAAGGTACAACGGCTGTTGACCATGTAAGTAGCCAGGGTGAGGTCCATCAAGTCCCTGCTCGGCATGATGTCGTCATGCATCTACCTTGTGCGTCTGTGCAGGTTGCGGATGCGGCCACTGCAGGAATTCCTTGACGTCCGTTGGATACAAGTGGCGGGAAGCTTCGAAGACAAGATCTCCCTCAACGAGACTTTGTCAATCGATCCGGTGGTGGGGCACCGACCCGCATCTCGCGGAGGGCATGGACTTCCAGACCCTGGCATATCAGGAGACGGTGTCAACGGATGCCTCACTGGAGGTATGGGGCGCGCACACTGGAGATCTCCACGCAAGAGGCCTTTGGCTCCCAGAGGAGAGGTCCTCCCTGCACATCAACACCCTGGAGCTGCGGGCCGTGTTCGGACCCTAAAATCCTTAATGCCGTCCCTCAAGGGTAAGGTGGTGCGGGTCTTCACCAAAAACACCACCACGATGTTCTACATCCGGAAGCACGGGGTCACCAGATCTCCAGCTCTATCCAACGAAGCGCAGGATCTGTGGCACTGGGCCGTAGCCCATGGGATGTTCCTGGTACCCTTCCACCTGGCAGCCGTGAAAAACACTGTCGCCGACTCACTCACTGGGGAGCTGCGCTCTTGCCACAAGTGGGAGATCAAGTGGATCTTCTATTCTTTTTTTAAAAACTTTATTTTTGCATTTTAGTAAACATGAGTACCTACAAGCCCAAACAGTGGGCTGTTAACAAGCCGCCACATGCCCCCCTCACGCCCGCCCCCCCACCCTCCGACAGTCCCATCACACAACAGGCAGTTAACGCATTTACATTTACACAGGAGAAGTCTGTGGTGGCTGATCAGTTGTCCCGGCTGGTGCTGCGCTAGAGAGGAGGTACGAGATGTACGGGCCCCATATATCTGGGGGTCTTGCGTGGTGAGGAAGTGTCTTTATGAATTCTGTTTCCGTTTCTTGGCAGTATGTGATGTCCCTCTTCCAGTTCGCTAGGGTGGGGGGTGTGCCTCGTCCCCACGCCATGGCTACACTTTTACGTGCCAAAACCAATAACATGCTTGCCAGTTTCCGGACGTGTGAGGGCAGGGGTCTCGTTAGGCCGAGGAGCACCACCAGTGGTGAGTGTCCCACTCTCTCGCCGATTATTGCGTCAGTTTCGTCAAGCACATCTGACCAGAATTTAGACACTGGCGGGCAACTCCACGATATGTGCAGGAAATCAGCGTCCGGGGACCCACAACGGTCGCAAGATGCATTGGACCCAGGGTGGTGTCTGTTTCTCTTGTTAGGGGTATAATAGGTTTGATGCAGATAATTAAAGTGGATTTGTTTGCAGCGGGAATTGAGTGCCACTTTTTGCGCCTGTTGTAAGATATAACTCCAGTCTTCATCAGGAATGGGGGTTTGAAGCGTGGTTTCCCATCTTGTCTTTGTTTTGGGGTTCGAGGGAAGAGTGTCCGTGAGCAGGGTTTTGTAGATGGATGAGACTAGTTTGCCCTCCCCTTGTGCCTGAATGGTCCCATGCAGTAGTTGCCAGGTGGGAGGTTGTTGCGGGAATGTTGGGATGAGGGCCTGCAAGGTGTATCGCACTCTGAAGTATAAAAAGATGTCAAGGGAGGACGTGCCCCCCTTTTCCCTCGCCTGCTGGGGTGTTATGAAGGTGTCTTGTATAAAGAAGTTGCCAAGAGTTTTTATTTTGCACTTATCCGCCCAGATCAGGTACACTTTCTCGTCGGTGAGTGGGATCCCGGGAATGAATTTCGCGGGCAGAAGAGGAGAGTATCTAAGCTGAATCTTGTACTTTTGAGCTATTTTCCGCCATATTGCAAAGGTGGATTGCATGTTCAGCGTCGTGTGTGGCACTGCTTGATTGCTGATAATCACGGCCCTTAGCAAGTTGGGTGAGGCTAGTGCCCGTTCGACCTGTACATGCGGTTTTACGAATTGTAGTTTGTACCAATGACTGAAACTGAAACTGAGCTTGTGCCGCCCAGTAGTACCGTTCTAGATCGGGTAGAGCTAGGCCACCCTTATTGACAGAAAGCACGAGGGATGAGTAAGCCACCCTTGCAGGTTTGCCCGACCATATGAGGTCCAGAACTAGGCTTCTCCGATTACCCAGGAAGCGCCGGGACAGCAGGATGGGGATGTTGGCGAAAAGGTATAGGAGTTTGGGTAAGATTACCATTTTTACCAAGGAGGCTCGCCCCCAGAGGGTGAGCGGTAGCGATTTCCACCTCTTTACCTTGTCTCTTAATAATTTCAGTGTGCTTTCGTAGTTCTTTCAATATATCTTGGTGGTTTAGGGACACTCTAATTCCTAGATATCGGACGTGAGCTGTCTCCCACTGGAAGTTAAAATCGTCTTGGACTATTTTGGTTTTTGTGTTTAAGGGAAAGACGATTGATTTCGATTGGTTAATTTTCAAGCCAGATACCAACCCAAACTTGATTATTTCACAGATTATCAGATTAAGGTTTTCGCAAGGGTTTTGCATGAACAGGACTATGTCGTCGGATTAGAGTGATATTATTAGCCGGTGAGGACCCATTTTAAGACCTCTCTGTATATGACGTTCCCTTAGGCCCGTTGCTAAGGGCTCCATCACAAGGGCGAATATCATAGCGGATAATGGGCATCCCTGCCTGGTACCAGGCTGGAGGTTGATATGTGCCGAGGGGGTCGGTCCGAGCGTGATTGCTGAAAGGGGCTGGTTATAGAGGAGTGAGACAAGCTTGATAACTGTTTCCCAAGTCCGAGCTGCTGTAGCACGGCAAACATAAAGGGCCACTCGACAGAGTCGAATGCCTTTTCGTCATCCAGCAGCACCGCCACTGCCTGCTGATCGGGGTCAAGTGCTGCCAGAACCCCAAACATTCTGCGTATCCCGAATGTGGTGTTTCGGCCAGGCACAAATCCCGCTTGGCCGGCGAGTACCAGTTCAGGCATTAATGGGAGAAGCCTATTGATGAGGATCTTGGCCAGGATTTTGTTGTCCAGATTAATAAATGATATGGGGCGATAGGCTTACAATCTTCGGGGGGCTTGTCTTTTTTGTGTAGCAGGATTACGTTCGCTTCTCTTAGTGTCTGTGGGAGAATGCCGGATTCGATCGCTTCCTCGAAGACATTTAGCAGGAGAGGGGCAACGAGAGGGGCGAAGTGTTTATAAAACTCACCAGTTAGCCCGTCTGGCCCCGGGGCTTTGGAAGGCGGTAGACTTTTGATTGCTTCTTGAATCTCTTCCAGCGTTATGGGCGCATTCAGTGGCTCACGGAGTTCCCCCTCCACCCAGTAAAGTTCTGTGTCATTGAGGTAGTTCCGGATCGCATCAGAGTCTGTTGGGCCCCCGGCGCTGTATAGGTCTTGGAAGAAAGCCCTGAACACCTCGACTATATCTTCTTCTTTGTGCAGCATATTTCCCTGCGGTGTGCGGATACTATCCACCCTTGTCGGCCTCCTGTCTGCCGCTATAAGGCGAGCAAGAAGGGCTCCAGGCTTCTGGCCTTTGCCGTATTGTCTAATTCTGTGGTTGTGCCACAGAAATGTAATCTCCCGTTCAGCCAGTTTTCTAAAGTCCAGAAGTTCTTCTTTCAGCCTCGTCTGGATTTGGTCAGAATTGTGTGCGACTTGCTGCTTTTCCAATTCCTTCAGGTGCGTTTCGCAGGTTTCTAGTTCGCGTCTGATAAGTTTCAGGATTCCGTTTTCCTTGGCTAGACAGACGCCTCTTACGTAGCATTTGAAAGATTCCCATAGCACTCCGGCAGAGTTGACGGTGCCTTGGTTAATGTCAAGAAAGGAGTTGATTTCCTCGCTTAGCTCTGTGGCGAATGTCGGATCCGCGAGGGATCTGGGTTTGAAGCGCCATTGTGGAAGTCGTGGCTTGGTGGTCGGCCGGTGGCATTCGAGTGTTACTGTGGCGTGGTCTGAGAAGGTTTTGGGGAGTATTTGGCACGCGCCCCATTGCCAGCTACTGTGAGCGGAGACTAACAGATAGTCAATGCCAGAGTTCGTATTATGAACACTTGAGTGGTATGTGTAGTCTCTGGCTTCCCAATTCTGGGTCCTCCAAATGTCCGATAGGTCAAACGCTTTATAGATCTCCTGCACTTGTAAGCTGGCTTTGGACGGGTGAGCTGTTGTTAACTTTGATTTATCTTTCTGTGGGTCGAGATGGGTATTCAGGTCTCCACCCCAGATTATGGTAGCGTTTCGCACTTGCGAGAGGCTGGATAGCACCCAGTCAAAGTTGTTTGCGCCGTCTGTGTTGGGGGCGTAGGAGTTGACGAACACCACCTCCTCACCCTCCACCATGCCCCGAACCATAAGCGCCCTTCCCTCGTTGTCTTTCTGTTTGGATCAGGCGAAACCCCAGTGAAGAGTGAAGAAGAATAGCAACTCCTCTGGCATAGGATGAGTATGAAGAAAAGTAGCGATGGCAACCCCAGCTGCGGGCCCACAGATGCTCATTTTGTGGCAAGAGGTGGGTTTCCTGAATCATAGCCACCTCAACCTTGTGGCGTCTGAGTAATTGCAGGATCTTGCGTGTCTTAGCCGGGATGTTGCCCCCTCTAAGGTTCCAGGTTGCTACTTTGAATGTACCAGTGATGATTCATATGACACCGGAATGCAGCAAGACCGGAGTCTGAGTCCGGACACATGGGAGAGGCGTCAGGCCGGGAGGGCTCGAGAGGGGCGGCGGCGGGGCTCAGGGTGAGGCCCGCGGTTAGGCGGTGGCGCTCTGAGCGCCTTTCGAACGACAACAACAATCAAACAAATTTCTTTACACGGTCAACCCCCAACTCGTCCGTTTGGAACCCCCCCAACTGGAACATAATGCGTGCTGTGCACGGGGCGCGGGTGGCCTTACTAGGCATAGTCCCCAGCCTCCTGTTTGCGAAGATTGTCATGGTGGCTTGATTCCTGCTTACTTTGGGTCAGTAGCGCAGGTGTTTGTCACGGCGGAACTCTCTCTGCACTTTATCTGTTTGAGGCGCCGGGCGTTTGGTTTGCGGATTTGCATCCCTGCCTGTCGAGGTATAGTAAGGCTTCTTCTGGGGAGTTGAAGAAGTGGGTATTTCCCTCCAGTTGAATGCGGATCCTCGCCGGGAAGGGCATCGAGTATGTAATCTGGTTGGCGCGTAGTCTGTGTTTTACCTGGGTGAACGATCTCCTTTGGGCTTGGACAGACGGCGAAAAGTCCGGGTAAAACTAATATCGTCCCTGTCGAAGTGTAGTTTGCCCTTTTCCCTTGCCATTCTAAGGATGGAGTCCCTGTCCTTGTAGCTTAGAAGCTTGTAAATGATCGGGCGGGCAGGGGCTCCCGGCGCCAATCTTGTTGAGGGGATTCTGAGCTCTTTCCACTACGAACATTTGCGATAGGACTGTGGGACCAAAACGCTCTGTGCATAATTTTTCGACGTGTTCTTCCATTCTGACTGGTAGTTGTCTTTCTCTGATTCCGACTATCCTGATATTATTTCTTCTGGAGTGGCCTTCCAAGTCCTCGTTTTTGGCAAGTACAGTTTTCATTTGCCCCTCGAGCATGGAGATCCGGGAGGTGAGTGCTGCTGTGCCTTCGTCCAGATCTGACACTCTCCGTTCGACGGAGTCGAGCCTGTCGCTGTCTTTGTCGAGCCGGTGTTGTAACAGGTCTACCTTGGATGAGAGCGAGTCTATCTTGCAGTCCAGACCGCCTATCCCAGCTTAAATTTCCATCAGGATTTCCCTGATGTCCGTTTGTTGCTGCAATTCTGCCTCCGACTGGTTGTTTCCGGGATTCAGGGCAGTGTTCCGGCCTGGGTGTTTTAGGCGCTGGGCCTGCATCAAAGTTGAGTCGTTTCTGGGACTTGTCCGGCTTCCCCATCTTGAACTTGGCTACGGTGTCGGTGCGTCTGGTCAAGGCGCGGGTGAGGCGCCCAGATTTTACCACTTGGTGCCGTGCGAGGGGCTGAGACCAAGGCACGCGGGGAGACGCTGTGGGTCAAAATGGCGGGGATGCCGCGGCCAACTCGCCTGTTTTGCATGCTTCTGTGGGTCTCATCGCACCTCACGCTCCCTGCCTGCAGGTGTCCCGCTCCGCCACCATTGCAGTGCTGGCTGTGGGCGCCCCAACTCCGAGCGATTCCCCCGCTCCGCTTTCCACTGGGGGTGGCCACGGCAGGTCCCGCGGATGGCTCTCGTCCGTCTGTGAAGGATTTTGGGCAGGCGGGCAGGACCCCAAGGCCCCACGCAGGTCGTGGCATCGCAGGCCACACTACGCAGCGAGTTTCTCACGGAAGGCAAGTCCGATTCACACCGAATTTTCGACAGGGATGAGATGCCGTGCTAGGATATAATATTCTTGCAGATTTAGTAGTTTCGCCACAGGATTGTCACGATAAAACAGGATTCATGCGGGAGGCAGCCGGGAGCTCACAGGGGAGCGGCCATCTTGGTCAGCCCTCTAGCGCCCTCTGCTGGATCTTCTATTCTGACGATGGGGCAGTCCCCAGATCGACCTGCGACGGCGACGAACTCCAAGTGCCAGAGGTTCGCCAGCAGGTTTCCCCAGCCGGGGAGCATGGGGGATGCATTCTCCTTCCCCTGGGACGGCCTGTTCCTCTATGCATTCCCGCCGTTGCCGCTGCTACTGCGACTCATCAGTCAACTCAGATAGTCCTGTTGCAGATGATCCTCGTCGCACCGGCGTGGCTGGGGCAGATTTGGTTCCCTGACCTTCTGGACATGTCGGCGTCCCCTCCAGTCAAGCTTCCGACGGACGAGGATCTTCTCGCCAGGGAAGGAGGCACGATACTGCATCACGACCCAGGGTCGCTGAACCTGCAGGCCTGGCTCCTGCAGAACTAGAGTTTTGGGGGCTACGATGTCCCGGCGGACTGCAAGGATGGGCTTGCCAAGGCCAGGGCGTCATCAACTCTTAAGTGCTATGGACATAAGTTGAAGAGGTTCTCTGTCTGGTGCCGTGCACAGAAGATCAACCCTCTACGTATTACGGCCCGTCAAGTGCTGCCGTACTTGCTGTCGCTGGCCAAGGCGGAGCTGGCCCATGCCTCCATCAAAATTCATCTGGCGGCTATCTCCCGCTACACCAGAACTGTGGGGCGGTCGTCGCACCGCCTGGTGAAGGAGTTCATGAAAGGACTGTTCCGCTTGTTTCCGCCGGTGAAGGCTCTGGCCCCGGCGTTGGAGCTCAGCGTGGTGCTGACCAGGCTCATGGGCCCTCCATTCGAGCTTTTGCATTCAGCGCCGACGAGTGGGAGAGATCCAGACCCTCTCCTGTAAGCCGCCGTACCTGACATTCCACCAGACAAGGGTAGTGTTTAGGACGCACCCCTCCTTCATGCCCAAGGTACCGTCGGACTTCCATCTCAACAAGCCCTTGGTGTTGCCCGTTTTCTTCCCGTCACCTTCGTCGCCGGCTGAGAGGACTTTGCACTCATGGATGTGGCTAGAGCGCTGAAGTTCTACATGGACTGCACAAAGAGTTTCCGGAAGCCATCACACCTGTTTGTGAACTTTAACCCCGTGAACCAAGGGAAGGCCCTCTCCAAGGCTCCCATTTCCAGATGGCTCTCCATATGCATCACGCACTGTCACGGGTTGGCAAACCGACCGTTGCCTGGCCATCTGAGAGCCCATTCGACCAGAGGGTTCGCTGCAACTACGGCGTTCCTGTCTGGTGTGCCCCTGCTGGACATCTGCAGGGCTGCTACGTGGAGGTTGAGGCAGACCTTCACGAGATTCTACTGCGTCGACCGGGATTCCAGGGAGGAGTCCAGAGTCGGCCAAGCAGTGTTTCGCAACCTGTTTGCTTGAAAGTGAGCCTGGTGAGGAGGGAAGAGATGCTTAATGTTGAGTTGTAGAAATGCTTAATGTTGAGCCTTGCCACCTCCCGTGGTTGTGCATGTGTGTACTGCTATGTATTCTTGTATTCATGAGCATGTGAATCCATGCCAGACCCCCTGCTGGAGGAGGAACAAGTTACTTACCTGTAACTGTTGTTCTCCAGCATGGGTCAGGCATGGACTCACATGCGAACCCTCCCTCCAACCCCTCTGCGGCTCTTCTCTTGGTCCTACTGCCACTTTACGTGCTACCAAATCTGAAGATGGCGGCCAGAGGAAGGGCTTAGGTAGAGTGCAGTCATTGGCTGGGGGCAGTATGACCCAGAGACCAGTGATTGGTTATTAGTAGAAAGACAGCTCAGAAACAAAACTGAAACTGATTTTTTTCTTTACCGAGGATTCCCAGCCTGACGACGGGGAATATTCATGAGCATGTGAATCCATGCCAGACTCATGCTGGAGAACAACAGTTACAGGTAAGTAACTTGTTCCTTGCAGTTGCCGAATTGAACCTGTGTGATTTTTCTGCTACGGAAATGTTCGAGGGAGAAATGACTGAAGATTATTAGCTTGAAATATCTTCGGCCATTTCTCCCCTGAGCATTCCCGATGTGCACAAACCCACACACACCCAACCCCCACCCCCTTACTTACCTTGCCGTCCGTGTCGCTGGACCCGGAGACGCCTGTACCTTTTCACTTCCGTGATCGGGGAATGGCGCCGCAGGGTCCTTTTTTCTTTTTCTTTTTTTTTGTTGGCTAACTGCCGGTGTGTCACTATAGTGAGCGGGGTGTTGCGGGGGACAGCCCTGCAGCACCCGCAGCCTTTTGTTGTTCGCTTTTTTTTTTTTTACCGACCCAACCAAAAAATACATACCACAAAAGGTTCTAACTTGTAGTTTTAACATTTAGTGATATGTATTTTAGGCCTTTTGGTGGGGTCGGTAATTTGTATTCTGTAATTTTGTCCTATTCCCCCGCCTTATGAAACAAAAGAATTGCTGGTTGTCTGGCCACTGCAAGGACCACGTTTTCGCTGTTCTCGGCGCTGGCACAATGAAATAGATTTCAGGAGTCTTTGGGATGGTTCACCACATTTGCGCTGGTATTAATTAGCTACAGTGTTGTCACTGATATAAATGTGGTCATCGCTCCAGGGTTACGGTAGGCCCTATTTGGTTTTTATGGTGGGGCTAAAACTTGCATTGCAGGTACTATGGTTTAATTTGTGTTGTCATAGTGCTGTCACAAAGTGTGCAATTGTGGGGATGCTTCTAATGGTGCTAATTTCACATTGTGTCAATATGATAAATACCAAGGCGGTAATCTTATGCTGTGTATACCGCTTTTTGTAGTCTGGCTGTCGTCGAAGCGCGGAGCACTATGGAGTACTATGGACAGTAATGGACTCGCTTCTTTCCAGCAAAAGAAGTTAAAACCTACTGGGAGAGGTATTTTAGGGACATGATATGATGCATTCTGTAAACAAAATGCGTTCTGCAAGTAATACTGCTACTAGCCCTGATATTAGACCTAGCGGAAATGTGACGGGTGGTTTGAAATAAGGGAAACTGACCATGATCTGCTGCTAAGTGGGCATAATGTAAACTCGTAAATATTATGCTAAATGACCTTACCCGAAACCAGCAATCTTCTAACTAGACATAATATAAACTGACAGTGATGTATGTGTGCTAGCTAAATAACTACAATTCTCTTGCTATTTTTTCTGTGTATTTTATTTAACACACCATATCTAATGCATGGCCTAATTTGCAGGCGTCTAGCTGCAACTACTGTGTGCATACATCACATGGGAGCATGTTCGAGTTGTTTTGGTATCCCCCGTTTGAGATTGTTCATCCTTTCAGACACTCGCTAAGGCATGGTTCTCGCTGTGCCCTTCTGACTTTTCTGGATAGCACCATCGAATTTTATGCACTTGTTTTCAAGAAGGATGCAGGGTCACATATTCTAGCATGACTTCTGGCCTTAGTATTTGGAAATTGGGCCCTGGTTATCTTTTTGAACTGGTTGCTTTCAGAGTTTCTCCTTTGTCTTCTTTGATATCACAGTAAACTTGATATGACTCGCATCTGACAGTTTGCGCTTTATGTGGAAGATTTCGTTCTTGTCCTTTGCAACTTTTCTGCCCACTCGCTCTTCTGCAGACTAACTTGAAGTGCTCTATGCCTGTTTGATTACAATCAGGACCTTGTAATGATGGCTAATCCTTAAAAATGTATCTAGTTTCTTTTCGGAATCATTTCGGGTCTTCCAGTGGAAGGCCTGCACCAGATAACCTCTGCTCTGTCTTGGCCCACATGGCTCTAACAAACCGTGTTTTGTTTTCCAACATTACCTGTTCATCACAGAAAACTATATGGTCAGAAGTGGCCAGTTTATACACCACAAACACACACATCAGACAGAGGTGACCTGGTTTAGACAATTACATCTAATTTAGAAACACAAGCTTGAAGAGTGCAGATTGGATGTCTGTGGACAGTTCCTGTACATTAACTAAGGTTTATTTCAGAATGAATTAAATGTAGGACTGTGAAATATGCTCGTGTTAAATTCGACTTGCTGTCCAAACTTAATTATTCTTTCAAAATGTGTAATAGTGTTGCCTTTTGCTAAGCTTATGGAGCGATTGAACCGCTTTGCTATAGCATTATGCATTTTGCTTATGGAGTGTTTAACTTTTACAGTTTCTATTTTGTGGGCACATTTATGTAAAGCACCAAAATGATTATGGGATTTTTATTTATTGGTAATGGCTTTTAATCTTGCATTTGTGTTTAGATCAAGGTGGAGCCCCCTGAAGCCATAGAAGTTATGAAGAAGCCGAAACTAGAGAAGCATGAAGCTCGCTCTTCCCCCATCACCGTCCAGACAAGCAAGGATTTGTCCCTTTCTGACCTTTCTAGTCTTGATGAGACCAGTGCAGATGACTTTGCTATGGAAATGGGGTTGGCCTGCGTTGTTTGCCGGTAGGTGCCAATGTGATATAAATATGGGTACTAAAGTTACTAATATTTATAGTGCAAGAAAGCTTTCTGAGAGGCAGGGAATTCAATAGAGAAGCTGTGTTCAACATACTCCTTTCCGTAAGAAAGAAGCCCTCTCGTTGACCCTAATTGTTGTACTTTCCATAAACCACAAAGGGGTTTAATAACCGTTGGATAATTTGATGTTGTGTTGCTATTTTTATTTTTTTACTTGTATTTGTAATCTCATTCTGAATGTATAGTCACTTGCTTGATTCCAGATCTTAACTTCCCCGGGGACAAGTGGGTGAGACAACTTCAGGTTTCTCACACATGGAATGTAGCTGAGCCATGTGAATGTTAAACCTTCAGATTATCGGCTTGGCGCTGTACCCAAGAAAGCTTTTCTGTGTTTGTTTTTTTCTGGGCTGAGGGCCAGCCCTCTGGCTGGTTGAGTCCCTGCTGTGGGTGGGACCAGGAACTCTCTGAAGTGACCAATTGCATGCTGGCTTCTTTGTTGCTATGGCAAAAAGCCTGACTTGGTAACAGGCCTGGATATCAGATATGTTCTTTGCAGTAAGTGAATGTTCCTTTTCTTTAGTCCCTTCCTCATCTGTGGATGAGTGGAATATGGTGAGGCAGACCTTTAGGCTTAGAATAGCAAGAAAAAGTTAAACACCTGCTACTTGCAGCATTGTATACATGTCCTACATCTAATCCCGCATGTTTTGAGTGACTACATTTGCCTTGCGCAAACTAGGCTGATATTGGGCTTGCCTCTCCCCTAATAGGTTGCTTGTATAATCTTCCACCGCGCATCAAAAGTTGTTAAAGCTTGTAGGGATTGAGTCACATTTGGCCTGATGTAAATGAAGTGCGCTATCAATGTAGGTCTTTTTTACCTGTAGCGTCCAGCGCTCTTTCCTCTCCACCTGACCACGGGATGCTGACAATGCTGCTGAAGGTAGCTTTCCCTGCACTAATTCTGCTGAGACTAGTGTACAGTGGGCTGGTGGGTTGGAGCTGATGCAGTGTTTCCGCCAGCACTTGTCTACGGTGGGCGTCCAGTTTATTTGTTGGAGACGCCTCCTGTCTGGCAGAAGGGGAATCCCTGTTCTGTCCATTATTTAGCAAGCACTTCTTGTAAGACACCAGTTTCTGCTGGGCCAGCTTGTCGGGGAGAGGGGGCTCTTGGAACTCCACTATGGCCATCATCTAGTCATTTAACATACTGATAGATTATGGTATTTCATCATGCTCTTCATCAGCATCACCATCTATATTTTGCCCACAGTCCAAAACCGGTGAGAGCCTTGGGTTGGAATCTGATAGGCCTGGGCTTGAAAGTGGTGGGAGCGCTGGGGGGCAAGTGGTTGTGAAGTAGTGCACAGAAGGAGGCATGATTTCGAGCATGATCTCCTTAAGTTCAGGCAAGTGAGGAAGTAAATCTGCCCTGAGGGACTTGTCCCCATGACAAGGTAGAGCCATATGTCCTGTACTTGTAACATAAATGGGCTGCTGTGGAAGAGCTTGTGTACTTTGTCATACTGAAGGGATGCGCACGAGTGATCTTTGCCTAGAAACTGTTAGGGCACTTCAGGCTCCTCGCAAGGATGTTGTGCCAATGGGCAAAGCCCGGTGTATTGCGCCGGCCCCAGGACTATAACACAGGTGTGCTTGATGGGTTTTTATGTGACCCCTCCTGTGCAAGCATGGTGGGGACAGATTTGTGATTTTTGCACTGTGAAGGGATATGGCCTGTCACGTCCAGGGCACAGAGCAGAGTTGGAATGGTATGTTGAGCTCCCTTTCCTCCTGCCCTGGTGTTCTACTGAACAAGCAAGGGGTATGCTGGATACGCAAGTGCGGTCAGGAGAAACCTCCTACACAATTATCTTTAAATGGGTCGGAGTATGCTAGGACCTCTTGTTCAGATAAGAGGACTCCCTCCCATGCCTGTGTTTGTTTGAGCAGGCCCGGGTGTAGTTGAAGTGGTCACACGATACAACATTGACTCCCTCCCTGTCCAATGGCCGTTGGCTACACCAGAACTCTGGAAGTGTGGCGGAAGTCACCTACAGATCCTCGGAGCCAAGTCTGGTAGTCCCTGCTACAGCAGGGGAGTGGGGCAAGGGAAGGGTCTCCTTGACCACCTCTTACGTGGGGGAATCTCTGGCGGGAGTCCCCTCGCAGTAGGTGCCCTTGAAGTCAAATGTCCACTTAAGGTAGACTTTGATCTGCTCTTGAATCTCACTGCAAAAAAACGCTTTAATGTGCTGTGGCAGAGGCTCACCAATAGCTTGCCTGATGAAGAGAGTGTGCAAGCTGAAATGGAGCCACACGCATCACAAAACTGCCACGTGTGTGATGGTCCCAGACAGAACAGGCACAGGCACATACAAAGTGACACACCTGATCAGCGTCTAAACCTGATATGCATGTGATGCATTGGGAATAAAAATGTATTTGGTGCAGCTGCAGCCAATTGCTCCATCCTGTCCAGCAAGGAGAAAGGGACTGACATTGGGGCTGGGTGCATGGAGCAGGTGCCATGTAGGGGTGTGTCTAGGGAGTGGCCACGCTTCTACTTCGCTAGATTGTTCCAATTAGATGCTGCGTTGCAACAACCTCCAGACTGTCTCCTTTACATGGACTGCTCCAAGAGTATGGCGGTAAGGGGATGAGATGTAAGAGTACTAATTAGTCTGTGCAGAGAAACTCATTTAGATCAATTTAAGGATCCTTCAATGGAAATTAAAACTACAATCCAATTCAAAACCCAGAGAAAAAAAATCCCCAACCAATCACCAGGGCTAACACAGGGAGGGAAAACCCTTAGACACTATAAAAGAGTGTGGGTGAACTTGGTCAAGGCAGCACCTTCAGTAGACTCCCCTGCAGACCATGACCAGGAGGATGTCTTCCTTGCCGATTTCTGCTTGGCATAACGTGAGAACCTTTTTGGGTGAATTGCTTACTACTCATGCCCCTATACAATGGTCTAGAAGAGAGGTATCTGCTGAAGGGAAGTACCAGAGTTTGGAGATCAGTCCAGTTCAAGCTGCAAGATAAACAAGTTATGGTGAAGCCTGAAGAGACGTCTGAGAATCCAGGGAATGGGAGAGGTTAAGAGGAGTTGTTCAAAATCAGGAAGACCAACTGAGGGTCCAGACTATGAGTAAAGCCCTGGAAGATCCTTCCCAGGGCAAACTTTTCTTTTTGTGTTTAGAACTAGCGGTAGACTTTGCACAGCAGGATTTGTGAACTGTTGGCCTAGAATTGGAGAATTTCTGCTTTAGCTGAAGGATAGCCTGGAGGATGAGAACCTATTTAGTTTAGGTTATGGAACTTTCTGGTAGACACGTTGAAGCTTGTTTGTAGACTAGGGACAAGGACTTTTAAGACTAGGTTTGAATTTTGATTTGGAACTACTACACTGGAGGTGTTGAACCTCTGAAGTATACCCTACTATTGTGTTCTTCACCTGAAACTGTTTGCATTAGCAACCCCCTTATTTCTAAAGCTGCTGTGCCTTCTTTCCTAAAGGCATTTGAACCAACATCTTGCATGACAAACACTTAACAAAACGACTTGTTTGAAACACAACCTTCTTGTGTCGTGTTTGTCATTGCTCAACCTCACTGCAGTACTCAAAGAATTACTGTGGGCCTTTTGAAGTGAGTTATTCTCTACAGTATCTTTGGTAACCGTAACTCAAATCAATGGGTTTTTTCGAAGGGATTGTGTCCTCCGACGTATTCCTTATCTTTGATAATTCATCTCCAGCTTGCTGGCCTCGAAAAAAAATTCTCTGTATAGGGCGCTGCGCGTCGATGTCCGCCAAGCTGGTGTCCCTTGACAGCCACCGTATCGGCGCCAACGTCACCGTGCCCATAAATAGCCACCCGCGGCGTCCGTTGCTCAGTTCAGTTTTTCCGCACTTCATGGGGCCTCGGAATATCGTTGCTCAGTTCAGTCAGATAAACCTCTTATATTTCCTCGATAAAACCAACTCGTACTCGATGGCTTCTTCATCCGAACCGACAACACCACGGTCCGGCTTCAAAAAATGTCGAGACTGCAGAAAGAAAATGTCGATAACTGATCCTCACAGGATCTGTTTGTGGTGCTTGGGAGTCGAGCACCATTGTTCGGAGTGTGAGGACTGCATGAAGGAGCGCAAGGGGAAGCTCGAGAGAGGTAAGTCAGCCAAAACCTCCTCGAAAGTTTCTTCGGCCGAGTTGAGGCATTCGTCTCCTCACCGTCAAAAGCATTCCCATTCTAGGTCCCGAAGTAGCTCCCACCACTCGTCGAGATCTAGACACTCGAAGAAGAGACGTCGAAGATCCCCTTCCTCGTCATCTTCTGTTTCCTCAGAAAGGGTCTGCTGCCCCACAAAGCACAGCTCTCGGCTGAGTGGGAGGAATTCAGGAAGAAAATGCTTAGCGTCTTCGAGAAAGTGGCATCGACCCCCTCGAAGACGACTGAGGGTGATACCCTGGATGAAAGACCCAAAAAATCGAAACGCTGCGAGTCGTTGCACCCAGCGAAAGAGTCCACCCGAGAGCGCCACAGGCCATCGGGAAGGAAGGCACCATCTTCGACGCCGTCGTCGAAGATCCCTTCGACTCATGGATCGGCGCCATCAACGCCGTTGTCGAAGGGTTCTTCGACGCATCGGTTGATCGAATCGACGCCGATAAAAGAAAAAAAACACGGCTACTTCACAGCCAATGGTTATACCCAGAGCCTCCAGCATGACGCTGAGAACGTCGTCGACATCCTCGAGTAGGATCCCGATCCTCTCGAGTTCCTCGAGGCCTCTTCCAGTTTTCTCGACGCCTTTCTCTGCGCCTTCAAAGCCTTTCACATCGACGTCGACGACATCAACGTTTTCTCGGCCAATAATGACAAGTTTGGCTCCTTCTGCTTTAGAAATGGGTTTTACACCATTTCAGAGGTCAGAGTACCCCAGATTATCTTCAATCTATGAAGAAGGGGAGGATTCTGACCAAGAAAGACCCTTCGGGCTGCAGAGGACCACGCCACCTGTTTCAGAGGATTTTACCTCTGAGGAAAGAAGGTTGAAAGACCTACAGGAATCATTACATGAGGCAAGTGGGTTGGACACTTCCCCAGAAGTGGAATTTGTCAAACCAGACCCAGGAGAACATGCCGAAACCCCCTATAGAACCCTGATGGCAAGAATTGTTGAATTCATGGGTTGGTATGCGCCTTCACCTGTTTTTCAACAGGATGATCTTACAGACATACTAGATAAAGGTCCACAGGAGGATCTTGTGGTCCTTTTCCATACAGCTTTACAAAGAAAGATTTCATCAAATTGGGAAACTCCTGAGGTTATCCCTGCAGTCAATAAAAAATTGTCAGCCAAGTATAGGGTAGCTGCGGCTGACCCTGAATATTTATCAAAACACCCAACTCCAGAGAGCCTGGTGGTTCAAGCGGCAACTTCATCAAGCAGCAGATCCGCTTATCCTACTGTCCCACAGGATAGAGATGACAAAAGGTATGATTCTATGGCAAAAAAAGTCTTTTCTGCTTGTAGTATGGCGTTGAAGTCCATCAACGCCACTTGTACGCTTGCCAGGTTCAGTCACACACTGTGGGAGTGTGCTTCATCAGCGGCTGACTGCATACCAGAAGGAGATAAAAGGGAAGCATTCCTTAACATCATTAAAGATGGCAAAGATGCCATGTGCGAATCTCTTCAAACTGGCATCGATTCCGCTGACAGACAGTATCAACAGGGCCATGGCGGCAAGTACTACAATCCGCAGGCATGCCTGGTTACGAAAGTCTGGCTTTGCTCCAGATGTTCAGGCCAGACTTTTGAATATGCCCTTTGACGGCTTTTCTTTATTCGGTAAACAGGCCGATGACAGTCTGGAAAAGTTGCAAACATCTAAAGCAGCAGCAAAATCTTTAGGGGCTGCAATCCGCCAAACTCCTTTTCGCCCCTCTGGAACCTCTGGGAGAGGAAAGTCCTTTCGCTATTATTCCGCATTCGGGAAAGGCAGAGGACAGCCGGCTCAAAGAGGCCAAAGGAGATCCACCCGAGGTGGATGGGTCAAAAGTACTAAGGCCGCAGCAGCAGCAGGTGCCTCTTTACCCTCGGCATCTGCATCAGCCGCCCCCAAACCACTCTGAGGTCTTTCCACACAAAACACCTGTAGGGGGCAGGTTAACTCACCATCTGACGGAATGGCAGGCTATAACGTCAGATGCTTGGGCATTGGAGACAGTTGCCCAGGGTTACTGCCTACCCTTTCTACACGTCCCTCAGTCATCCACCGGGACGCAGCTCTCTAAAAGTTCCAGATCCGCTCCTCTTGCAGGAAATAGTAGACCTGCTAGAGAAAGGTGCCATAGAATTGGTACCTGTAGCGGAGAGGAACAAGGTCTGGTACTCCCCCCTACTTTCTCATACTGAAGGACTGAGGACTGAGACCCATCTTGGACTTATCCAGGACTGGCTGGTATCTCTGGACCTCCAAGATGCTTATTTCCATGTGCCAATCCATCTCAAACACAGGAGATACCTGAGGTTCGCAATTGGCGGCTCTCATTATCAATTTCAAGTTCTGCCATTTGGGCTGACCTCTGCCCGAGGGTCTTCACCAAGCTAATGTCGGTAGTGTCTGCAAGTCTAAGGAGGGAAGGGATCCACGTCTACCCCTACCTGGACGATTGGCTGAACAAGCTCAGATCCAGCTAGATTATGTCTGCCACTTCCTTCACAAACTAGGCTTCTCCCTCAATTTAAAGAAATCACAGATGATACCATCACAGAGACTCCAGTTCATCAGAGCGGTCCTGGATACTTCCCTGGGAAAAGCCTTGCCACCAGAGGTGAGGGCTCAAGATATTCTGCAGATGGTCAACACGTTTCAAAATGCCCAACATCTCCCAGCCTTCGACTTTTTGAGATTGCTAGGCCTCATGGCATCCTGCATCTTCCTTGTGCCAGAGGCTTGCCTGAGAATGAGATCTCTCCAGTGGGCACTAAGAACCCAGTGGTCACAATACTCAGGAAGAATGACAGATCTCCTCCGGATTCCGGACAACGTAGCCCACAACCTTCAATGGTGGGCCTATCCAGAGAACATCTTGAAAGGAGAACTGTTTTGGCAACCAAGGCCGGAGATAACAGTAGTCACAGAAGCCTCACTCACGGGCTGGGGAGCCCATGCCAACGACTTGACCATCAGCGGTCGTTCGTCTCCATCGGACTGCAGACTACACATCAACCTATTAGAGTTAAGAGCGATCAGACTAGCGCTGAAAGCTTTTTCTGCCATCAGTACAGGGGAGAAATGTCCTGATAATGACGGACAACACAGTGGCCATGCACTACCTCAACAAAAGAGGAAGCGTTGGGTCACTGCCAGAGGCAATGCAGCTCCGGTTTTGGGCAATTCAGGAAGGAATATCTCAATATCGGCAGTCCACCTAGCTGGAGAGAAGAATTTGACAGCGGACGCTCTGAGCAGGCAGAGCACAGTCTCCCACGAGTGGGAGCTAGCTCAGGAAGTCCTTCAAGAGATCTTCGCCCTTTGGGGAACCCCTCAGGTGGATCTGTTCGCCACCAGCACCAACAGGAAGTGCGATCTGTTCTGTTCAAGGGAATTTCCCCCGAGAGGAGCTCTAAGGGGCGCGTTTGTAGTGGACTGGGAGTTCCCACTCCTTTACGCGTTTCCACCAGTCCCTGTCAACATCCCATCAAAAGAACTTTCCCAGGTAAGAAGTAACTTGTTATTCTGTCGCAGACTTTGGGTCTGGCTAGTGGACCTTTAGGCTCTTTAATCTGGGTGTCAGTACATATTCCTCTTGTGACCGTCCCTTGCCATTGGAGGGTGGCCAGGTGTCGCCCCCTTACGGATTCCTTCCCATCATTTACTAGCTTTGGAGGGGGATACTGAGCCACCTTGGTAGCGCCCTTGGGTTTCCCAGAACCAAGCAGAGGATTTAATCACAGTGCCCTACGTCCCAGGAGAAGTCGCCAATAAAACATAGTTTAGCTCAGCTGCAAAAAAGGGCCCTAGCGTTCTGCCATAACAAAAGCAGCATTGGGGCAGAGAGAGAACCTACACCTGTCAGGATCATAACTGTTACATATGAAGGAACAGAAATGGGTACTAAATATCAAGTAGTGATATTGTGATTGATTGAGCTCAACCTTGTGTTCAGTGTTGTGCCTTTAAATGCCATACACTGGTTCCTTAAAGGCATGGTCTAGTAAAAAGTTTTATTTAAAAAATAGGCAACATAAAAAAAAATACTAGCATTCTCTTTTTTAAAACTTCCTATGTAAAATTTTGAGCTATTCAAGCTCAAAATTCGCAAAAGCAAGCACATGGGCGCATCCATTTTGTGAAATGGAAAGGAAAAGCCAGCCAGCTGTAGTAAACAAAAGGTACCGCTGGGTGGCTTTCCCTTCATTAGTGCTGTACGCGGAGGACGGGGACCGGAGAGCAGAGCAGGATAGATGCAGTTGAATCTCGGTAAGTGCTATTTATTTAAAAAAAAAATAAATAAGCACTAGCTGCATTTTTTTTTCTACGTTTTCCGGGCTGGAGCAACCCGGAAAACTTAGAAATAAAACCGCAGCTTTAAAAACGTATTTATGTTTTCGGTCGCTTTTGAAGCGACCACAAACACAAATACAACGATATTGTGTTGGAAAACGCTGCGGTTTTTCTTTCCAAGTTTCTCGGAGGAGCCTGAGAAACTCGGAAAGAAAAACCGCAGCGTTTTCCAACACAACCGCGTTGTTTCTGCCTGAAACTGCTTTCCCATTTGGGGCTCTCGGGCTCCCCATGGGGAGCCCGAGAGCCCCAAATGGGAAATCAGCTGTAGGCAGAAATACTATGCGGCAAGTAAACACAACCGTGTTGTGTTTCTGCCTGCCTTGGCTTTCACTTTGGGTCTCCGGTGCTCCCCTGGGAGCACCGGAGACCCAAAGTGATAGCCACAGCAGGCAGAAACACAACACGGTTGTGTTGGAAAACGCTGCGGTTTTTCTTTCCGAGAGCCTGAGAAACTCGGAAAGAAAAACCGCGGTAGCTTTTGTTTACTACAGCTGGCTGGTTTTTCCTTCATTAGTGCCGCAAAAGCCAGCACAGGTGGGCATCCATTTCACAAAATGGATGCGCCCATGTGCTTGCTTTTGCGAATTTTGAGCTTGAATAGCTCAAAATTTTACATAGAAAGTTTTAAAAAAGAGAATGCTAGTATTTATTTTTATGTTGCCTATCTATTTTTTAAATAAATGTTTTTACTAGACCATGTCTTTATTTGGCTCACTGAGTGGCGACAGTAGTCCAGTTCCGCTCTTTAGAGGGCAGCAGGTTAGACAACAAGACAGGAGAACATCCGCCTTAAGAGATACAGCAGTGAGTATCATGGTGGCAGACCAGGCACTGCTCCATCCAGGTGACCTGTAAACGGACTCACTGCCTACTCGGTTAGCCAGGGGACCTCCTAGATGCTTTCCTATTGCCCCAGATAGGGGAAACGATTAAACAAGTTTCCCTTTGAGTGTTAACATCAGCTTCAATGCAAAATATCTGATAGGGGATCAGCTGATTGTCATGGGCATGTGTTTTGATATTAAGTTCAGCAATAGATTTTAATGATTCGTTTTAAAACAAATTTGGGAAAAAATGAAATATGCAGTTCTTTTATATTGGTTTCGGGAGCATTGTTAACTCTTAATGTTAAGAGAAAAACTTTTAAAAAGAAAAACTGTAAGGACGACCCATAGATTTGTAGAAATTGTCCTCCATTTGTAATATAAAACCACATACAGCATAACAGGATGGGTAACATGAATTGTACGTGGACAGGAACAAGTCTGGAGAGCAGCAGAAGGAAAGGCACTTTAGACCTAACATTAAGCAATTAAATGTATAAAGAAAATGCATATTTTCAAATGCACTTTTTCGAACGTAGCCATGCAAGAAAATGAAATCTTTATTCAACCTTACGTTTCAAAGATTTAGTTTTCAAACATTAGTGTTTCAAACTTTCAAGTTCTCAGAGTAATTTTTTTATTTGTTTAACTGCAAAACAGTTTCATGTAATCCTTCAGCCATTGGTCTTGTTTTTCTCATTCAAAATGTTCATCGTACTGTTCGATATTCAAGGATCTAAAGAATAGAGCTACCCCCATTGCCCATCGTGTGTTCACCCCACTTGCCAGGGCATTCCACCCTGTCTCTGCATCGTAAGATGCCTTGCTTGCTATGATTTTAGTCAGATGTTGTGCTCTCTGCAGGTTAGTCCCTTGGCAGGCTAGTAGCAAATGGCGAGGGGTTTCTTTCATTTCATTTTCTACACAAAACCGGCAGTTGTTTGTAGCTACTTGGTTCCTTCTTGCTTTTACTTCATTTGTCAAAATGTGGTTTAGTCTAAACCTTAGGAACAATCTGACCAGTTTTTTGTCTGGAAATTTAGCCAAGTAGTTTCTCACTGTGTTGACTTTTGCTGGGGTGGTTGGAATATCTCTTGTTGTTTTATTCTGTTCTGCCAGGTCCAAGGTCGCAATCCAGTCAATTTCTATTAATCTTTTATTAACTTTAGTGGGGTTTGTAGATAGTTCTTCAGCTGTGGTGTTCAAATCTATCAGCATTTGCTTGTTTTCTGCTGCCCATTTAGACATGACGATGTTCTTTCCGCTCTCCATTTCTGCTTAAATGATGTGCATTACCCTTGATTTCGGCTCTGTGATGGCTTTCCTGTAGAGCATCAATGTGTTTTTTGCGCCACCATTGCCGGTAGCGATGAAAGACACAATTCTCGTCTAATCGGCGTCATGGGTGTGGTTTTCGACAGGCCTAGGATGTTCCTCCAGAAATAACTCTCTATTTTGGCCCAGATAAGTCCTGGCAGTTCTCAGAGTAATTGTTGTAGGTGCGATCCACAATCTCATTTCAACCACAGAAGCCGCATGTACATGCCCCTGCCACCTTGGTTGGCACGAGATGCCTATTCGAGTATACAGGACAACTCGATGCAGCAGCCAATTGGGCGGGAAGAGGGTTAGGAAGAGGTTGTGTAGATAGGCACAGGCGGGAAAGAGGATAAGGGACGACACATTGGACAGGAAGGGGGAAATATGGGAAGGTTCTCTGGCAAACTACACTATAGCACACACTAGAAACAGGAATGTTTCCAGCTTATTCAAAACCTGTATAACCTTGTGCTTAAAGGGTATTAGGAAACATATATTGTATTGTGAATTCTGGCATCCTTTTACAAGAAGACTTGAACGAAATCCTGACATACAACCCAACCTCCCAACTCTTATAAAAATTAAATCACATAAAATGATGATTCTAAGGGCACAGAAGGACCTCAAATAAGTACAACTGATTCCTTGCACACGTTTTATACTACCAAAAACATGACATCCCTCCCCTGTCGGATTTCTCATAGTATAGTCCCCATATTGGAGTTCATGCCTTATCTGTTCAAAAATGAGAAAAAAACTGCACATTGTGGTGATCTGGAATGAGGAGTCTGACCAAGAGAAGGCATTTTTTTGACTATAGACTTTTATTTAAAGAAAATGCCATCCTATCTATCCCTAAAACTAGAGATGGATTCCCTACCTCAACAAAACTAAAACTTCAGCCGTTCAGGACGTCTGTTGTGTCCAAAAGAAAAGGTACAGCCCTAGGTCAAACTCCTATCTCCTATTCTATCCCTGTCATTTAAATACATAACACTAAGCTAACAGAATTTATTTTCCCAACCCAGGAGAATGACTCCCTTCTCCTGGGTAAGTCTGTCAAAGTTCAGGTTTCACAAAGTTCAACAAATACACAGGACTAGGAGAATTATATGATGCTATGATAGGTTATTTATAACATGCTTAATACCCAGAGGTTTCTAAGCACGGACCCGGGGATCCAACCTGTGTTGCTGTGTGTCGTCTTGCTTCCAAGGTGAGCACGTTGCCCCTGAGCTATCCTCCCTTCTCCTAGTTTACATCCAGTTTTAACAGGCTTTTCTTGAGTTACTTCAATTTTAGATTCTTCATCAACTCTTTAAGTTCTCTCCACAGACTCTGTATTATGTCTCCTTGAACACTTTCCTTCAGCTTTCCCCCACCAGGACGAAGGGAGAGACTCCCGGAGAACTCCTTGACTCTTCAATACCACAGTCTTATGGAACTCCCTCAGGAGTTGCCTCATAGAGTGGTCTACTTCTCTCTTCTCATCTTGTTTCACCTTCTAAAGTTTTCCCGGCCCCCTCCTGGACATATCACCGTTACCGTCTCTCGGGGAACTCGTCACCGGTTTCGCCAGGGGTCGTGGGTTAGTTCTTTTTTCTTCTACTCTTCTTTGGCCCTCTTGACTTTGCGGCCATTACTTTTGCCGGTCTCAGAATAGTTCTCGGCCTGCACAGCCCACCCACCACAGGTCACCACCACAGTTCTGCATACTTTCCAATCGCCTATGAGGCTCTGCAGTATGTTGGTATTGGCGGTTTTTGCATAGTTCTTGGACTGCACGGTCCACCCACTGCAGGTCACGCCACCACCACACTGACTCAACTTCAGGGTTGTCAGCTTGCAGCAGACTGACAGGACGCTTTCAATGCATCCCTCGGGTCATTCTCATTACTCAACACAGCTGCCTCGACACAGCCTTCGAACACCCTATTTCCAACTCTCGGGCTGTTTAGCGGCCTCCTAGCTCGCCGACTTCTACTTCCGGATGTCGTGCCCCCTGTCCTTCTTTACTGTTTAGCTTAAGTAGCTGGGACTGCCGCAGCGTAGTGTCAGTTTGATTGACAACAGCTGGTCGACTGTGGCGTTCTCGAGTTCTTCATCGTCCCAGTACTTAACATAGTGAGGTTATCTGACACATTGCAGTAACACAAAGTTTCAGTTTATCATATGTAAAGGGTTGGGTGTTATTACCCTGTGTGTTATCCTCCCCAGGAGATCCACCCACATGTTACCACCCTCACTGCCCTATCCTGATGGAAAGGGGCTCCCCTCTGGGGAGAAGCAAAGTCATCTAGAGAACCTTCACAACATGTAAAGCACTCCTCTTTAATATCGGTTTTACCACATTGTCACTTGAGAGCAAAGATTCATATCACTTATCTCTGCCCCCTGGACCCACGTGCGAGCCCAGAGGCAGCCGTAGCTGTGCTGATGTGTGGTGTGATCCTGCCGAGTCTTGGATGTTAAATGCTTACTGTGATAAGTCGGAAGAAGGAGTTGGACAAAGGAGTGGCCTTTTAACCCAAGAACTTCTATTTTACAAACCGGAAAAGTACCTTTCTCTCTCTACAACTAAAGGTTTGCCCTACCTAACTGAATTCTAACTCTGGTGCTCGTCGACTAAAGTGTCCTTCCTCTGTCCAAAAACTAGCCTATTCTGACCCTACCACTAATGACCCTACCACTAACCAAACATATTCAATAAACAAAAGGTCACCCGGAGAATGACTCCCTTCTTCAGAATCCGCTTTGGGGTTGTTTTCTAACAATCTCCTGAAATGGCTTCTGTTTCAACAAAAGGTTGAGACCAAGAGAATGACTCCCTTCTCCTGGTCAAACTATATCAGTATTAAAGGCTGTTTTCGGATAGTCTCTGGTGACAGCCTTCAAGAGTCCTTGTAGCTCCACCCAAGGACTTTCCTTGGCTTGACCAATTGTCCGACAGTTCTTCCTCTTCACTACAGCGTAAAGTCCCAGGCTTCCCTGGTCTTCTCCTTGAGCAATAAAACCAGGGGGATTACTCCCAAAGTGTCCTTGGCTTCCTCCACTATTTCCAATGGCACTGTTGTTTGTTAGAGTCCTGTTAGGCAAGATTGTTTGTAGTAACCCTGTGGGAGACGGACTACACCAGCCTTATCCTCTTGGCAATAAGTAACCCAACCTTTGGTATAGGCCTGTATTACACTAGTTGGTAGAGTGACTGAGCAGACAGGCTTAGCTCAAGAGGGGTCAATGTGAGCTGTAGGGTTGTAACATAGATATTCAGTGACAGGTATTCAAACAACACTTAAACTCAAGCTTTCTTATTAAAATTATTATTTATTAATTTAACAGTCAGTTTTAAAATAGGCCTTCTTTAGAAGTGGGCAATATGCAACACTTAAATAAACTTCAACAATACACTTCTTCAGTTCATTTAAGTAAGTTGATACCCTTTTGGGATGTCACACACACACACTTCCTACGCCCTGAGGTGACTTCAATTGCTAGGACACTGTGGACATTAATATATCACTGTTTACACTTAAAATGCACTACTGAAGTTATGGCAAAAAAGGAAAAGATTGGGGCAGGAAACAAAGGTTAACAAGTTTCTCCAAACAGGTGGGTATTTCACAATCCCCCATTGAAATATTGGTTAACCCTTTCCCTGCTATATCAGTAAGGTATGTATGACTTTTTGGAGGGACAGTTAAACACAAAGTCAGAGGGTAAGACGAGTCTTCAGGGAGCCAGACGAGCCAATGTCAATTGAGCAAAGTCTAGGGGAGTTGAGACACTTCCTGAAGATAGCACAAAAGTCTTGCACAATGTTAAAGAAAGTTTTTGTTGTAAAAGAATCGCTGTTAGGCCACACGATGGGAGGCTTGTGAAAAAGCAAAGATGCAAGCACCTCTGCAAAGGCCGCAAATGCAAGTCTCCAGAGAGCAAGCAAGCTACACACAACAAGGGGTAAGTACCCTTAGTTACACAGTACCTTGAGTCTGAAGAAAAGGTTCCATCTGGCTTCTGTTCATGCTGTAGTCCTGCAGAACCTATTGTTCCTAGGCCTCAGTCGTGGGGACAAGACGGAGGACGTCTGGGCACTGCTGCACTACGGTTTGAAGGTCGGCGGCAGCAATGGGCACACTCCAGATCAGCGACACTTGGCGGTTTCAGCTACTCGCAAATAGCACTACCACGGTTCTTTGACACCTTGTGGACTTTCCTCGCTTCTGGGGTCAAGCACTCTATTGGGGTGACTCAGGATTGGTTAGTCCTGCTTCGAGGGAGTCCAGAGAATCTTCCTGCAGCTTGGGTCCGGCTTAAAGGCAATGCACTCGTCTTGGTGTTCCTGTCCCTTGGCACTCGGTTCCTGCAGCAGCAAAGAAGTACAGCCAGCAGAGAGAGGGGTTCCAGGAAAGTTCGTCTTGGGGCTGATTGGTCCAACCAACCCAGGGGGAGAAGTTGTCTTTTCCGGGCTTCTCTAGTCGATTAGAAATTGAGAGCTTCAGCACTGCAGCAGGGCTGCTCCGGGCAAACAACGGTCCACGAGGGTGCAGCAAGCTTCACTTCCAGTTTCGTCTTTGGTTCCTTCATCCAGTGGTCGACTCTGCCTTCCTTGGAAAAGACCTCGCCTTTTATGCAAGTTTTTCCCATTCATTCGCAGCCTAGCTGTCTCTCACACAGCAGGGTGGCTGTCATCCAAGGATAGCAAGCCAGCCCATCACCTTTGGGTGCATTCCTGTAACCAAGGAGACTAAGCACAGGGAGTTTCAGGAACCTCCCTTGCTTCCTGCCCTGCCTGACACGCTGGAGCCAGAGGCAGGCTTCACCAGTGAATCCCACCAAAGACAAAATTAACAAAGGGACCAAACCTGGTTTGACGCGCTTAGCAAATCTCAAGAAGGACCTCTCCAGCAAGAAATGGCGAAAAAAGACGACCGCTGCCATTTTGACAAAATGGGCAATACTGCAGCTGAGGATTCAGCCTGCAGTAAAAACGTACAATGGTAGGAAAATTAAACCACTTCTACCAGCCATTAACTGTAGGAAGGGTAACATAAAAAATGTTACATGAGAAGGTAGACAAAGGGGATACTAAGTAACCACTCCAGCACTCTATGTAAGATATAGTGTTCTGGGTCTACAAAGTGAAAAAGGTAAGTAAAGTCAATTTCACTTTAGTACTGTTGAAAACAGTAGTTTATCTAAGAGTAGGTATTTAAGCCTTAACAGAAATCCAAATGACTTCTTTGTGAAACTGCACTGAAGGTGCTGTGTGTCACAATACAAAAAGATGATGCCTATGGAGTTTGTCACTCCAAAACCAAAGAAACCGTAGAGTCCAAATAGAATAAAAATACATGAGAGAGTGAGAAAAATGGCTCACTCACTCCAGGATAGAAATTAAAAGTCCTAAAGTCCTGCAAAAGAGCTGGGAGTCTCTAAGGTAGAAGGTAATTAACACACAAATGATAATTCTCCCTAACAAGTCCACTCTGGTTACTTCTTTGCTTCTCAATGTCATATGGTTATTGTGATGAGGGAGATTTCTCTGAGGCACTCTTCGCTTTTGAAATCTTCCTTTTGGTTATTCTGATGAGGAAGACTACTCTTGTGGCCCTCCTTACTCTTGGTAGTTTTGGCACTTGTTACTGTGACGAGGGAAATTACTCAAAAGGTGTTCTTCACCCTTAATACCGTCTCAGTAGTTACTGTGATGATGGAGATTACTCCTTTAAGTACTCTTCATTATTGCCCAAACCCCTACCGGGTCTCCCACGACTCTGTTCGTCTTCTTTCTGGTAGGAGCACGTCACTGGTTCTTCCCATGGTGTTGGTGTCACATCTTCTCGCTGAATGCTCTCAGCGTCTCTCTCTCCGCTCCTGGGTTGGCTACACAGCTTACTAGGCTTTTTGGTGTCGACATAGTTGAAGGACCACCTCCCCAAGGTCATGCCACCGTTAGCCTGGTTCCTTCTTCTCCTGAGGTACGTTCTCCACTCGACGACGGGCAGTTCTTCTGCGCCTTCCACAGCGTCCTCGCGAATGAGGACCATCTTCTTCTGCTCACTTCCTCCTTCCCAAGTTTGAACTTCCCGGGCTTGACAGGCTGCACGCGAGGCTACCTCTTCAATAAGTCCCTTCTTACTTTAGATGGTCTGTAGCTGCGTCCTCCCCAGCGGAGCACCAAAATCCCTCCTTTTTTTTATTTATTTTTTTTTATTTTATGGATGAGATGTTCCTTGGGGCCACCTCTTCTCAGTACTGTCAATACGTAAGACAGGAGGAGTTCACATCACTCCTTCAATCTTCCTGCTCTCAGTACTTTTGAGAGCTGACTCATGATAACTTTGTGTGTTCCTCCTTGTGTTGGTATTGTCATGTTTTATATAAGGAAAGGAGGGAGTATAACAATAACAGTCTTCTCGGGTTGGTTCTTGGAATACCTTGAGGATTGCATGATCTCAAAGGTAAGGGGGTTAGGGAGTTCAGTCACAGAACAGGAGTCCTTTCCCCATGAGGGTTCGCATTCCGCCACCCCTAGCGGGTTGTTGCGTAGCGGGGGTCACTTCCTTAGCCTCTCATGGGAATGGCTCTCCACTGGGGAGAAGTGACGAGATCCTGTGAATCGTCACGACACCTAAACGCGAGCGCTGGACACCGCTGATAGACACCTCTGATAGGTATTTCCTCACACCTGCCTGAGACCGTGTGGGAGCACTGCTGCAAACCAGGCCGGATCGTTGAAACCTGCAAATGTGTGGTTTCCAACACTGAAGCCTTTGCGAGGCTTCCGATCTTAATCGCAAGTAGTGGCAAAAGGGGAACCTCCCTTTTCACCGTGTGCCTCCGTGCGTGCTGGCGCATGCCCTCCGTGGTCCCGCGCCTGTTGGGAATCTTGTCCCATAAGCACTCGGCCAGGAGCAGGGCCACGGCGAACCCCAACAGTAATCGCCTGTAATCGTCTGGATCTAAATCATGCAGGAACTTTGATCATCTGTTCACAACCCAAGAGTCCTTTTGAAATGCATGTTCCCATGTCATCGGGGCAGCTGGACAATCTTTGCAGAAGGCAAGGTGTGCCGGTTATCCAGCAACCCATGTCTGGGCCTGCAGACCTACCTGCTCTGGTGCGAGGGTAATCCAAGACCTCTTTTAATTTCTGTTGCTTTAAAATGTCCCCAAATTGGAGTAAGCAACTGAGCAAACGATGTAGGGTTGGGATTCTTCCTTCATTAGCGTTTTTAAAATAATGGGTTGAAATGGTGCATTTTACAAGATTATTTTTGAGAAACAGCAGGTAATAAGACTTACATTGTGCAATTTGTTCTGTAGAGAAACTCTTAAAAAATCCACTAAATTTTCACTGGCTGTAAACCTGATAATTTTAAAACATTTGTCTGTTAGCTTTTTCTGCACCTTTGCTGGTGTTGGGTCCTGGGAAGCATGCCTCCTGCAAAAGTTTGTCACAAAAGGCTGAACGTAATTCTATCTTGGGACAAGCAGTTGGGCTGAGACTTTGGGAATCAGTGGTTTGGTGTAAAGTAAAATTAAAAACATGAGCCATCCACTCACTAAGTATAAAAATACCTTATTTAGTAGCACACATGCATGGAGTCTAAGATAATAAAAGGTAAACAAAAGCAGTATATCCACATTTACATTCACAGGTTGGTGTCGAAACAGGGACACACACCAAACTTTGCAATTCACACAGTTGAAACCGCACCACTATAGCAATAACCCAAAGTGGGGGAAAGATTTTAAACAATATAACCTACGCGGAGTCAGCAGAGTCTGTGTGGAGGCCACGCTATTTTCCTGGAGCATGTATCTTTAGTTAGTTTGTATCCAGTTTCCAGTCTGCTCTTTATTTCTAAACCTTTGAAGGCAGATATTTTGCTTAAAAACTCAGCTCATGCACGGAGCGGCCTGTAGTCCGCAGAGTCTGGTGGAGTCTGTGTGGAGGCCACGCTATTTTCCTGTAGCATGTAGATTTAGTTGCTTTATATCCAGTTCCCAGCCTGAATCAGCAGAGAGTGGTAGAGTCTGTGTGGAGGCTGTGTGGCGGCATCAGGCACCTCACCCGCGCTATACGCTATATGTGAGCGCTTCCTGAGGTGATGGTCGCCTCCACCGGACCGCGCGCTAGACAGCACACCAAAACAACATCGATAACAGACTCACCCTGCTCTCCTGCTCCTCCTCTGCTTGGTGAACCGCCTCTGTCCTAATGTAAACAGAGGCGGACGAAAACATTGACGACGCGAGAGCGCGAAGGGGATCCTTTGCGTGAGTACTCATCCCCTTAATAACACAGAACAACTTATGGAACACACAGCGATCCAGGGGGTGGCTGAGCTATTGACTTTAACACACATAGGGGATAATCTCCCACCCCCAAGCTTAGATGGCTGTTTTGCTGCCACCGAGCGGTCAAATGATGATGTATTTTTCTTAACGAACGAGAAAGAGTTCCCAAACATCATTGACGGCTCACTTCATAACCCTGAAAGTGATGATGTGTATAAGGATAAGTCTGTAAAAGGTACTCATATACACCAGAACATGGTTCATGCTCCTCGTGAGGCTCCCTTCCCCCCCCCCAATATCATAAAAATGATTCCCAAGCGACCATTAAATTAACAAGATGCAACTCATCGCCTGTCAATTGAAGCAAACAAGTCTTGTGAAACAGAGCGTGTAATACAGTATAACGACTCCAGTATGACACCACCTATGACTCAAAAAAATAAAGCAATTCAAGCGAAATTACTCTGGCAGGTCAAATACGACAAACAGAATGAACAAACTTATACTTCGATACTACCGACAATATCACAGAGCAAGTGCATGGAGCGTCTATCATTGGACATAACAGAAATTGAAAATCTAATGGTAAACCATGAAAAATGTAAAATCTTTGGTACAGCAAACACAATGAAGCTCACTTCACCAAACAAAGCCTTGACTTCTACTCCTCTTCAACGTGCACACAAAGAAATGTCAGGAGCATCGACACCTAGACAGTCGACAGGCCATGATATCGCACAAGTAAGAGGAATTGAATAGGACGAACTCACAGGAGTTTGGTTCCATAATGGAAAAAGAGCAGCAAGATGACAAGAGGGAGAAGTGTAAGTGCAATTACCACAGTGAAGCCATCCCGACCTCTATGGTAGAACTTCAAAACATGCTGATGGCTGCTGCAACTCACACACTCATCCCGTTCCTCAAATTGTATGAATCAATTGGAGAAACAATGAAGGGCCAAGCTACGCTATTAGCGATGATTCACACTAAAATTCAATCGAGACTTGATATAGAAGCAGAAGCTTCTAACCAATGGCAATTAAGGCTTTTTGACATCGCCAGGAGTGACCGGGCAGATCAGGCCCAACTGACTACAACAATGATGGAAATCCTTACAGACAAACAACGCAAAAGTACTTGTGACGGAGATCTCGAAACAAGGCATGGGCCACAACTACAACCTGCTAGTCATCACTTTAAAGATCTCCAATGTGGTATAACTCAATCAAGGTACTGATCAATACTTCCGGATAACAGAGTGACAGATGATAAAATAACCACACTAACGGAAAAACAAAATTTGAAGCGTTGGAATCTCGTAGGGAATCCCCAAAAAGGATGTATCAATAACCACAAACTAATAAGCAGACTACAAACATAACTATCTGCTCTTGGCAGATATAAATAAAGACCTTACAGAACATCAAATAATCTGCCTACAGGAAATGTGGCTCCACAAACCTCCAATCTGTGACGGATATGTGGTTTGCATGAATCCCGCCATTAAACAGCTTAACGGTCACCCTGCGTCGGATTTGCTGACTATGATTAAAAAAGAGGGCGTACTAGAAGTAAGAAGACGACAAACCTTAATCCCTGGACACAACTCACCATCGTTGAATTTAAATCTCAAACCGAAAGCTCAAAAAAGAAACGAAGAGGAAATAAAGATGAATGGGAAAAAAATGGGAATTATAAACCTCTACTGGAATCCTACAGCTATTAATGCCGACCTATTCATCGACACAGTTCTATCCTCCATTGGCGATATTCGTTCCAAAAACAAACAAATAGATCTAATTGTATGTTGTGATTTGAATATACATCTGTTCGACCAAGATGGAAGGAACATTTAATTAAGGAAAATATCTCAGAGGGCTTGAATATGGAGTAAGGAAATGGAGAAAAGGCAGATGACCGTAATCAATGGCCATTGTGGAGATGACCCCACCGATGCCGACTTAGTAAAGAGGCACAACAACCACATTTCTAGATTACATCTATACTTCTTAGGGAATAACCGAGGATATTATAAATTTCACTAATGAAGCATCTAACTATAGCGATCATAATAAAATTACAATTGAATGCCCGTAAAAACAAAAATACAAAATTCGATGTTAGAATTGAATAATGGTATGAATCGACTAAGAATCTCTGAAGCACAAGTTGCTGGACTAACAAATACATTCCACCTCTGACTCCGTCATGGCAGCGAAAAATTGGAATACGGGTGGCTGTTAAGACCATTTATTATAGCAAACAAGAAGATGCAAACGCAGCGTAGGAAGCATACACACATGAACAATAGCCAAATAGCAGCAACAAAAATGAATTGAGAAAGATTATAAAGAAAGCCAGGAAGTTGGAACAAGAGCATTCTACAAAAGTTCTTAAAAATCTAAAACACCAATATAAGAACTGGTACAAAATGTCAAAGGCATACATTATGCAAAATGATGCAGAAAACATGTGAAGAGCACTTTGGAACCAAAATAACAGGAATTTGTGGAATTTGCTAAACGAAAACTCCCAGCAACATGAGGAAATTAATCCTTGCTGTTCCGGAGATGAGTAACTTATTTTTTGTCATTATATAGAAAACAAAATGACCACTGGGAAGAAAGATCACCCAACAAAAACTCCAAATAGAACATCTGCTGGGACTCTGATGAACTACTGGAGCATATGAAACATCTAAACTCATCTTGTGCCCATGGCCCTGATGGTTTAAGCAATGAAAAGTTCAGACAGAATCCCGAAGCATTGGCAGATTTGTGCATGGAATTGTTTGCGATAATCAATGAAACCAAAACTGTACCGATCACATGGAAAACAGCTATCCTGATACCAATTTTTAAACAAGGAGGTAGTTCGTCGGATGTTTTCCATCGTCCCATAGCACTTCTGGACCCATTGGGTAAGGTGTTTGCATTTTTACTACTAGGAAAATTGATAGAATGGGCAAAGACAGCGGGAAGAAGGGATCTTAGGTAAACAGGATTCATAAAGAATGTAGGGACAAATGTTAACTTGTTCCTAATTAACATGCTAAAATTTGAAGCAACGAAAGAAAGAACTACAACTCATGCAGCCTTTATTGACCTACAAATTGCTTTTGACGCTGTCAACAGAATAAAGCTGTGGGGAAAACTTGATACTTCGTAGTGCCCAAAGGAAATCTTAGAACCAATCATAGCCCTGTATACCAACACATCGATAAAAATTAGACTATGCCAAAAAGGTCCTTTATCATCAGAAATCCAAACCTCGAATGGATTAAAACAGGGATACCCATTGGCAGCAACTTTATTCAACATCTTTATATCAGACTTTTCAGTCAACCAAAAGAAGATAGCCGCTAATCCACCAAAACTGAACAACACCCAAATAGCATATATCATGTATGCAGACGATTTAGTAATTCTTGATAAAACCCAAGTCTGCTTACAAAAAAGAATGCATGGATTGGAAACCTATGTTACAGCGAACGAGTTTAAGATTAACGTGAAAAAAACACAAGTGATGACCCTGACAAGACACCCAAATATGAAAAAGAAACCTCTAACAATATTTCTAGAAGGCAAAAAATAGAAACAGTGACTACAATTAAATATTTGGGCATCTTATTAAATCAGTAAGAAACCGAAAAAGAATGGGTAGAGCAGTTAAGAGAAAGCTCTGTCATTAGCACGACAAGGAATGGTTCTGCATTACAAATATGAATCATTCTTAATTAAGCCGATCATCGACTTTTATAGGCAGAAAATAATGGCCATCCTGCCATACAGTTCAGAATCAATGCTAAATGCATCTCAAGACATTTGGACTGATCTAGAAGGGATAGCCTGACGGAAGATCCTTTCCCTGTCTGCTGCATATCCAGTGCCGCGGATACGCTTCAATTGGCATTGCAATCAATAGTCGGCTAGGAATTGGAAACGACTTTATATGAAATCGCCGGTAAAAGATGACATTCCAGCAGTAGATATATTACGTCAGAAAAAAAATATTATCAAAGCAAACAGTTTTAAAGATGTGGAAGGAGGCATGCGTAGAAATAATGGAAAATGAACTGTAGACCTGTTTGTCAACCGTCCGCAGGAAGCCAAAATAAGACTCCAAAGAAACGATTGGATTTGCACTTTACATAAAAAAAAACAATACCAATTTGCACTTCACTGTAAAATTGAGGCGCGAGTAGTGAACCAATTGCTGCAGTATCTACACAAATTACCGTAACGGGCTATGAGAGACACCTTTCTGCAGCTACGACTCAACTTGCCTCTGACCAGAGAAGTATTGGTCAAGTCTAAACAGCTTCCAGTGACATTGGTTTCTTGTAGATTTTGCCTTCAACAAGACCAAGTGGAGACTTACACCATATTATCATGGTTTGCACGGCTCTTGAAGAAAAAAGACATTTGTTTGGTGAGATGCTTCCTCAGACAAGACTGCAATGTGATCCAAACCAGCGCTGGCCCCAAATCCTACGTGGGGACAGTAGTGTTGATTTTCAGAGTTATTCAATTCTGGAACTCTATAATCGCCACAAGCCATAATAACAGTCCTTGGAATTGAATTACTCTGTATTTTAAGGAAGAAAATGATTAATTTGTTATAATAATGAGTGGAAACGTTTCTAATAAACTATAACATTCAATAAAAATAATTATAATAAAAAATAATAACCTAGGCCTTCTAATGACAAAAGGCAAATCTAACACTCACATACTAAGCTTTATGAGTCCATGCCCTTTCTTAAGAATAGAATTCGCCTATGTTCAAGGAAAGTAGCTAGGTTTTGGATAATTATTGTGGGGGTGGGTTTGCAAAGTATTTCAAAGCTGCCTGTGTGAGGGATTGGCATGTGCTAGAGGGAATCACACATATTTTCTTATGTAGGGGATTTATCTAGTAAATGGATTCTGCCAGGAAAGTCAAATCTGCTAAATATTCTCACTCTCTTGAAAAAAAAACAAAAATGGTGTTTGTCGGTTTGTACCTCGATGGGTCTGCCAGACATTGGGCATATAATTGAACTTACCAACAACCATATGTGACACTCCATGTATACTTTCTGTGCTTCATTAGTAATTGACATGCCAGCAGCATGTTGACAACAGTGGGTCTACACTTTTAGCTGACTTTTTCACTAAAAGGTAGGACTCACTTGGGGTTGTGAATCCTGCCACAAAATGTACTAGTCTACATGTTGTAAGGTACAACCCTAAATAGAACAGGAAGGTGGCCTCCAAAGGACTGCTTGCTGGCATGTCTAGAAGCAGTCATTCTACATTTTGCATTTGTCTTTTTTGGTATTAAAAACAGGAATCCATTTGCAGGTACTGTTTTCAATATTTTGTACATCTCCAGGCCCTGGTAGCAGATTGGTTAAGTGTAATCATAAACAATAGCTCTGGCTTGACATAGTACCCTGTGAAGTTGGTCTTCATTGCCAAAAACCTACCTGTGTTTTATTGTCGGTCAGTTGTCAGTCACCTGAAAACAGTCAGAGGTGTTGTGTATCACTGTCTGGGGGTGAGTAGTGAATCAGCCTTATTGGACCTTATGATGAATATGCTATACAATTTAGAGAAAGGAGGCACAGCACTTCTGATGCTTGTTGACCTCTCAGCGGCCTGCGACCTGGTGGATCACGGTAAATTGATCTCCAAGCTCGCACAATCCCCTCACTTTTTAAACCTCAGCTGCTAGCTCGATGAAATATTTTCTGACAGACAACACAGCCAGGGTCTTTGCTGATTGTCACAAGTTGGATGACTGTGTGGTATCTTGCAGAATTCCACAGGGCTCCTGTCTGTCACCGATCTTGTTCAACATTTTCATCAAGTCACTTTTTTAACTGTTGGATAATAAGGCAGTGCTATACACAAACTATGTGTCTCATCCCTCTTACAGGAGATTACATCAGGGATACTGCGGCCATCAACTCTATTTACTCCATCATACAAACTTAGATGATGGAGGATGATTTGGCACTTAGTGATGCTAAAACTGAGCTGATGATCATTGGCACAGCAGCACGCTTGAAGAAACTCAGCCCGGACTATCAGAAGTTTCAGATAGCAGGTTTCATTATCACTCCCCTTCCGAAAGTTAAGACACTGATGGTAGTGTTTGACCAGGAGTTGAGCATGAGGGCACATGTGAGTGCTCTGGTGAAAACCACTTCTTACTATTTGAAGCTCCTGGTACAGTTGAGACCGTTTCTGTTCCGAGAGAACTGTGCAACGATCGCCAGGGCAGTGGTGGGAGCCAAATTGGATTACCGCTCTAGCTTGCTACAGGGAGCTAACAAGGGAGAAATAAGGTAACTGCAGATTGTTAAAAACAATGCTGTTATAGTAGTGGAAGTCCTGCGAAAGAGAGATCATATCTCAGCGGCTAAGCGAGCATTACATTGGCTCTCAATAGCAAGCTGGATCTCCTTCCGCATGCTATGTATCACACATAAATTCCTATACGGCACTGGTCTAGGATACCTATGTAATCGTCTGACTTGGTTACCAGCACGCATGTCACTAAGATCCTACAATGTGGGTCTCCTGCTGACTCCTAGAGTTAAGCTAGAAATGGTGGAGCAGGGCTCTTTTTGTGTTATAGCTCTGAAAAACTGTAATATGCTCCCACCAAATCTGAGGCTATGCCATTCACTCCCCAAGTTTAAAAAAAACTGTGAAAACACTTTTATTTGTATGATTGACGTCCGACTCATCTTGACCCGGGTATGCTTTTTGCTTATGAATTTGTGTTACTGATTTGTCCTTCATGTCCGCGCTAGTATGCCTGCGGACCTGTACTCATGCGCTCTACAAATAAATAAATAACCCAAAACAAACTGTTAGTCCAGCCCTTAAAGCTTCCATTGTTCTCTGCTGGGAAGGCCTGATTACTTTATACCCCCAGGGAGTACGTAGGGAACCAGTGGTTAAAAGAAAGCCTTCAAGCTCAATGAGGAAATCACACCATGGTTTGTAATGCCTTTAGACACTTTGATGTAAGGCAGACTGGGAGGGGGGGTGCAGTTTGTAATAACCCTGGAGAGAAGTAACAACTAGGAGAGGAATATCCTCATCCTGGAAATTCCATATCCCACATGCTTCCTCTGTCCCTCCACACTTCCTGCAGGCAAGACACTCTGGAATCTGACATCGGAAGACAACACTCTTGTTACAAAAGCTGAGACTGGCCCCTTAATGGCATGGTCTAGTAAAAAATGTTATTTAAAAAATAGATAGGCAACATAAAAAAAAAAAATACCAGCATTCTCTTTTTTAAAACTTCCTATGTAAAATTTTGAGCTATTCAAGCTCAGAATTCACAAAAGCAAGCACATGGGCGCATCCATTTTGTGAAATGGATGCCCTCCTGTGCTGGCTTTTGCTTTTGCGGCACTAATGAAGGAAAAGCCAGCCAGCTGTAGTAAACAAAAGCTACCGCTGGGTGGCTTTCCCTTCATTAGTGCTGTACGCGGAGGACGGGGACCGGAGACCAGAGCAGGAAAGCTGCAGCTGAATCTCAGTAAGTGCTATTTATTTTAAAAAAAAGAAAAGCACTAGCTGCGTTTTTTTTGGTAAGTTTTCCGGGCTGGCGGAGCCCGGAAAACTTAGAAATAAAACCGCAGCTTTAAAAACGTTGTATTTATGTTTGCGGTCGCTTTTGAAGTGACTGCAAACATAAATACAACGTTATTGTGTTGGAAAACTCTGCGGTTTTTCTTTCCAAGTTTCTCAGGCTCCCCGTGGGGAGCCCGAGAGCCCCAAATGGGAAAGCAGATTCAGGCAGAAACAACACAGCATTTAGCATTTCCCATTTGAGGCTCTCCGAGAGCCCCAAATGGGAAATCGGCTGTAGGCAGAAACACTACGCGGCATGTAAACACAACCGCGTTGTGTTTCTGCCTGCTGTGGCTTTCACTTTGGGTCTCCGGTGCTCCACTGGGAGCACCGGAGACCCAAAGTGATAGACACAGCAGGCAGAAACACAACGCGGTTGTGTTGGAAAACGCTGCGGTTTTTCTTTCCGAGTTTCTCAGACTCCTCCGAGCCGGAGGAGCCTGAGAAACTTGGAAAGAAAAATCGCAGCGTTTTCCAAAACAATAACGTTGTATTTATGTTTGCGGTCGCTTCAAAAGCGACCGCAAACATAAGTACGTTTTTAAAGCTGCAGTTTTATTTCTAAGTTTTCCGGGCTCCTCCAGCCCGGAAAACTTAGAAAATAAAACACAGCTAGTGCTTATTTTTTTTAAAAAAAAATAAATAGCACTTACCGAGATTCAGCTGCAGCTTTCCTGCTCTGGTCTCTGGTCCCCGTCCTCCGCGTACAGCACTAATGAAGGGAAAGCCACCAAGCGGTAGCTTTTGTTTACTACAGCTGGCTGGCTTTTCCTTCATTAGTGCCGCAAAAGCAAAAGCCAGCACAGGAGGGCATCCATTTCACAAAATGGATGCGCTCATGTGCTTGCTTTTGCGAATTTTGAGCTTGAATAGCTCAAAATTTTACATAGGAAGTTTTAAAAAAGAGAATGCTAGTATTTTTTTTTTATATTGCCTATCTATTGTTTAAATAAAAAAATTTACTAGACCATGCCTTTAAAGAAGTCTAGAAATGGACCTAACTGCTTTTGCAAAGTGGGTATACAATGGGGTGAGCCAGCCCCTTCCTTAGTTGAATTATCTTTGGACTCCAGAAGGATTTTGCTGAAACTTTGTGTACAGTCTACACAAAGTCCACAATCACTGTGCTCAAGATAAAGCTTTCCAAGGACGGTGTCGGACCTACCCTTTACAATTTCAAAGGAACATTTGAAGTGACCTGCTGCTGGTAAAAAAGGCTTGCTTAGAGACCGCTAGGCGGTGCAGATCAAGATGGCTGTGTAGGTTTCAGCTCTTCACTTCTCCATCAAATAACGTACTTTATATGTCACCTTCCTCTGAATTTATGTAGCGGAAAGTGAGGCACAGTTTGTGGAGCCCCTGTGGTGGTTAGTATTGAGGCGAGAGCGGACTGGTGGATGGCTCAGAGGAAGAAGCAAGGAAAGGGCTGGAATAATGGAGGACGCTCCTGGGTGGAGTCTAACTCGGTAGGCGGCGGATTCCCGTGCCGAGCCCGGTAGGAGCAGAAGGTAGCAGGCCAAGCCGCAGGCTCCCTGTGAGCCGTGTGGGTGTCTCGGAGCAGTGCAGGGTGGTTCAGTCCCCCCAAAAAGATGGCAGCTGCGGTGGCCTGCACTGGAGAGAGAGGTGCAAGGCGAGCTGCAATCGCTGGAGGTGGCCCCTGAACATCATTTGGGCGCTGATCATGGAGACAAGAATTAGATGAGAGGCCGGGGGCACTAGACGGCAGCACCAGGTGGCAGGCTCCCTTTGCATGCTGGTAACAGTCTACGCAAGTAGGACAAGGTGTACTTAGCGGGATGGCCAGGGGCCCTGGTTTATGTGCGACGGAGGAAGGAGTGACCCAGGCTGGCTACGATTCTGTCTTGTGATGTACGGAGGTGCCCAAGGCTGGTAGAAGTGTTGTGTAGCCCTTGGCCCTGGTGGTTCCGGTTCCACTTCTGATCCTTCCCTGCTCAGTACAGTGGGTTGACGAGCTGGAGGCTGCTGGACAGGAGGGGCTTGAATAGGTGATGCAGGCCCTACAGAGATTTCGCCGGGCAGGAGAGATGGCCACAAGGGAGCATCAGGCGGTTTCAGGGGAGGTGACAGTTCATGTAAGCATCCATCTTGCACAAAAAAGGACATTGCAGGTATCTTACAAGTAATGAAAGATCTACAAGGGGACCTTCAGTCCTCGATTGTGGTCCTCCATGGAAGGGTGGACTATTGAGAAGCTGGAGGGCCAGGAACAATACCAGCTGAAATGGTGGAAATGAAGCTTGACGCCCGACTTTTATAGCTGGAGACAAAGGATGAAGAGGTCTGCTTGAGAATTGATGACCTGGAAAAAGGGGAGCGGAGGATCAACCTAAGGATCCTGAGCCTGAAGGAGAAGAAAGGGGAATCCCTGAACGATGTGATAACAAAGCTTCAGGACATAGTTGGCGCCATGTTTCAAGATGCAAACGGGAGAGAGGTGAAGATTGAGAGAGCGCTGTAATGAATATGGACATTTCATCCCTTCTCCCCAGAAAGGAGCTCACCTCCCTGGGGCTCGGGAGGTGAGCCCGCTCCGCAAGACCCTCCCTAGGGATCTGGGAAAATGGGACCTTAAAGGGAGTGACTCCCCACCCTGGGACAAGGATTCGCAGCCCAATGCGAACCTCCCTGCATGGACTACATTATCCACATACATGGGACTTAAAAAATCTGTTTGATTTCATGTTTTGACCACAACTACCAGTGATCCTCCTTCCACCCTGTTGGCTTCAGGTAATGCTGACTTTAATCTGAACACCACCGTTGAGGAAGAAGGACAGACCTTTTTCGATTGTGATGTTGTATTTAAACACAGTAAGAACTGTGAATGGAGAGGGATCTCCTACAGAGTGCAAGACTACGACGGAAGGAGGAGCTTCCTCGATACGCAGAAGCGAGCCTCTTTGGACACGTCCTTGAGGGGCACAGCCATGCGAAGCCAAAAGTGGCGTAGTGGAAGCAGGACCCGTTAGCTGGAGGCTGCGGGCGAGTTTGCTGACCGAGCAAGAGGCTCTGGTCAGGCGTGGTACAAAGTCTTGAAGCAAACGGTCTTCCCGGTGGCGCACCACTAGGGAACAGTGTTGGGCTGGGTGCCCAGCAACCAAGACCGAGACTAGGAGAAAGAAAAGAGCCTGAGTCGCCTGGCTCCACCAAGCGAGTGCCGGTACCGACGAGATGAGCGTCAAAAGGGAAGCCAAACTCCCAAAATGAGGATGCCAGTGAGGGCTGTAAACTTTTGGGTCACAGACTACTGAAGCCTTCCACAGTACGAGAAGCTGGGAAAAAGGGACAAGCACAAGACCCCAGATAAAGCAGCGTCAGAGAGGCACAAGTACTGCATATCACGTCTGGAGAAGCCGCCTACAGTACGAAAGTCTTAAAGAGTGAAACAGGCACACAGCCCAAGTAAAACAGAGGAGAAGAGATATGAACACTGTATATCAAGACACTGGAAGCCGTCACTCAGTACAAGAATTTAAGAGAATTGAATGAGCACATACTCTGTGAACAAGAGAATGAAAGTGATACATGCACTTGTTACCAAGGCTGCGAAAGCCGCCAAATACACAAGATCAATTGAACTGAGAACCAATAACCCTACCAAAGAGCCACAGGACTTTGGGGAGCCCCAGTGCCACAAAGGTGGGATACAGAGAAGTGTGCAACGTAATCCTGTAGGGATTGAACAACTGGTAAAAAGCTGAAAAAATATAAGAAGTTGTCTTTTCACAAATGGGGGAGGAGAAAGCCTACATACAGCGGAATACATTTATAATTTTAAACTTACAAAAACTGTACTTAGATTGTGAGCTGAGACATTCTAAAGGAACACAGACTGATAAGTCTTCGACGAGCAAGCCCATGAAGAAGCCCATTCCCAGGCTATTGTGCAAGTCTCCTTTCCCTTTTAGTTTGATTTTCTAAAGTAGTAGGGCCAGTTAGTAACTAGGAATTTGTACTCCAAACTCATTAATTTTGGACTTTGATTAGCACCCTTAGTTCTTTGTTTAGAAGGTAGGGAACTTCCCTCATAGCGAGAGGGCCTAGTAGGCATTTTTCTTTTTATTTGGATAAACAAATCTGTACGATGACCCATTGTAGTCTGAGCCCTTCTTCTGGTTCGCCACAGCGCACAGAGGGGGTGAATGTTAAAATAAGGGACCAAGGTCGGTAGTGGTGAGGTCCCACTACTATGGAGACAAAGCAGAGGTCCTGAGCAGAGCCAGACATCAAAAGGAAATTGTGTATGACGTGGAGAAGATAATTATTTACCCCGACCTGTCGGGACTTCCGCTAACGAGAAGAAGACACTTCAGCCATTTCACTCAATGGCTCTCCGTGAAAGGCATCAGCTATCGAGTGGCTTTCCCCTTAGCATTTCTTTTTGAATATGGGAGGAGGTTTACAGAATCACAACATGGGCCAACGCGTCCCAGGTGCTGAAGTGCCTCAAATAATGACAAGGCAGTGGCAAATCCATTTAGAGACGCAGGGGACGGGAACAGACTTGAACCTCCCAGAGGCCGACCTCGAAGGAATAAAATGACTTGAGGGCAAAAGTTAATGAGGCTGGAAACTCCATCACCCGTAAAGTGAAGGAGGGTAACGTGCCAGTTGGTGCATGAATAGCACAGGGGGAAACATCTGGCTGCAATACCGTCTGGAGTGAGGGAGAAAAGGCTGGCAGTGATGATGTGTTTGAATCTTTAAAAGAAGGAGTTTTATGGGAGTTTGGCTGAGGGGGACGGGGGGGGTTGCCTAGTTGTCCATTCATGAATGGGCATCTCAATGTTTTGGGTTGGAGAATTATGTGGAGGGGGCTGATAATGTAGCGAGAGGAAAGGGGGTGTGGAGGAATGGGAGACTGAGTGAAAATCAGTAGGGATTTACAATGTGTCACTTAAGCAATCGTGTTGTGCTCTGGATGGGGTTGACAAGGCGGAATCGCGGAACACATGGCAGGGATGACCTACGGCGGGTGTTCGAAGGTGGCAACACAGAATGTAATGGGGTAGATGTGTTTTTGGGTCCTAGACACCATCTAAGGAATTTCTGGTGATTGTACAATGTGTCTTGTACAATGTGCCTTGGAACAGACTGGTGGCAGCAGTAGCTTTTTCTTGCATTTGTGTAACTTTTTACCGAGCCATACCATGTTTATAGCATTTGGATCATGACTGTGGCTAGTGTCTAACATGTCCGTGCCACAAGGTCTTTTGGCTGTACCTTTGGCCATTTTTCCCTGGGCCTTCCCCCTGCCCTTCCAGGGCCAGGATTTCCTATTTGTGCATGCAGTTGCCCGCGAAAGCTGCTTCTTACGCAGGTCCCTGCAGGTCACATGTGTAGGTACCTAATCCACACTACCAGTGCCAGAGTGTCTTGTTTGCACGAAAGCATAAATGCCACTGGTCCCCGATAGACCACTGCTGATGTGCACGGATAGAGCAGATCTTCCCATTGGTGGGCTGGATGCGAGCCCTTGCCTGACTGGGGTATGAGGAGAGGTCCTACATTCATTCCAGCAGAAAAGCAACAGGTCAGAACCAGCCTGCAGATGGAACCAGGTATCCTGAAGAGCCGAGCAGAACAAAGGACAATCGTGAGATGCACTGATGAGGGCTGGCACCAAATCCTGTTGTTCTTCTGGAACCCTGCTTTGCCCTTGATCTCAGAAGACCTGCAAAGGTGCTTTGAACCTTTGGAGTGGTGGGAACAATCACTCTCAACGTCTCCAGGTAACCCTGCAGGTGTACCTGTTCGGAAGTCTCGCTGGGACAGCCAGTGGACTGTCCAGCCTAATCCTTGGTTGCTGCGAAGGAGCGTCGCTTTTTCGAGTTTCAACCCAAGACTTTGGGGAATCCCAGCTTATCCAACTAAGCACCCTTCGGCCGAAGTTCGTCATCCCAACACCTTTGAGTCGCTAAATAGGAGGCTGCTCCATACCGCAAGAGTTGGGTGGCCCTGTGTCACTGTGCAACAATGACGGTCGCTAAAGGCTGTTTTCCTGCATTCCTTCTGGTGACGTGAGACCTGCTGCATCAATGTTTTCTTCATCCGAATCAAGAGTTACAGTCATGTCCCAAACCAGACCTGTGTCCGCTCCCACAGCACCTGTGCACTTGGAAGTCGAACTGAGGGCAGGAAGTCGACCCTCTGATGACCACCTCTAGACCTGACCACTCTGGACCAAAGCAGAGTTCAGGGTGGCGACTAGCGAAGTCTCTTACCAGTGGACCTTTGTTCATCCAAATGCATTAACTCATTGAAGGTTATTTTGTCCTTCTCTTTGGCTTATGGAGCTTTCACATTCTAATGCCCTTCGAAAGTGAGAAACAGCTTTGTTCATAGTAGCAGATCCTCTCCTGTTTTAGCCCTTCAGAATGTCCTGCTCCCTAAGAGGTACTTTGTGAACTTTATGCATGACTGGGTGCTTTTACGCGCGCATTGAACCTTAAGCACAAGGCTACATTCATCTTAGGGCTGGGTTTATAAAGTTAGGGTTGCCACCCCTGAAGACTGTGGGCCTGATCATGAGTTGGGCGGTATCTCGCATGGGATACCGGCCAACTATATTGGGTTTCATGTAATAAAGTCGCAGCAAAAATGGCTGTTTAAGAAAAAAAAGAAAAAGCTGCAAAAAGGCTGTGGTGTGGCCCCCGCAATCCATGTAATGGAAGCTGGGGACACCTCTGCGACCCCTGGACCCATTATACTGCACAAGGGGAGCAGGGGACACCTCCGCAACCCGCGCTCCCCTTATGTGGTATAATGCAAAACTTTTTACCAGGTCACACCACAGCCTTTTTGCTGCAATGTTTTGTAAAAACTGCTATTTTTCAGCGACCGTATTACTGGATACCCTATAGCATTAGCGGCCACCGGTCTGGCGGTATTACCGCCGGATCACGGGTTGGGCACTAACTGTTAATCCCCATTCCCCATTGGGTCCATTGGACCCAATAGGGAATATTTGGTGCAATTGCAGTGTGGTAATACTGTCGGCGGTAATTGTGCCGCAAATTGGCATTTTATTCACCAAATGTACCCCCAGCTCAGAGCTGGTGTAAATAAGCCAGACTTGTGATGTAAATACCATTACCGCCGCATTTAAGGGCTACTGCCCAAATCGTGATGAGACCCAGTAAGTGCTATACAAGTTATTCACCGTTTTCCCTTACAGGTATTGGTGGAGTTATTAACTTTCTCGCAGTGACTATAGTGAGTGTATGTGCATAGCATGTGAATCTAAGCATATACAAGCATCACAAATACGATTACGGTGAGTAATGTATCCCATATATTACATAGTGTGTTGCTTGTGTGGTTTTTTACTGTTGCATTTCATTGATCGTTGTGTTCTTATTGGGCCTATACTAAATAGTATATTTTTGTATACAACTATCTAATTTACATTCTTGGTGTTCCACTGTGTGTGCTCATTGGAGACCCCATTATCGCCCTCACTCTTCCTGAGATTTAGCCTTGACTGCTCTACAAGCTACCCTGAATTGGCTGGCTATTGTTACGCTCACCTGGCTCCCACAGGGGAGTCGGTTGGACCTGGACAGCTGGGGTCTCCACCCACGTGATGCGTAGTGCAGCGATGACTGACTGGATCTGCCCTCCTAATCTTGTCTGCTTAACCCGTAGAAATATTCTCCTGCAAGTGGAGAGATGGATTTAGCCACTTGTGGATTCAAGTGATGGCACCCCCACAGTCCTCCCCAACTAATCACCTCCGAAATGCCCTCACAGCAATCTCACCTTATATTCTTGAAAGATGAGCTCTCCATCCTGCGTGGATTTGCAGGGGCGCGTCGATTCCAGTTACTTCACTGGTTTGAAGGCTCGGGAGAGTTCTGGAGAGTTTGAAGAATTATATTTGTTGGTTCCCTCGGCTCACCTTGTGGTTTTCTTTTGTCTCCTAGGTGCCGAAGTTCTGCGAAGAAATGATGGAGGCAGCGCCGACCCGAAGGATGCTGTGAAGACTGGTGAGTATGGCGCGGCGCTGCAGCTAGAGGTGCGGCGCGTGCAGAAATGATGTTCTTTACAGGTCGGGAGACAAGATGGATCCAGAATCAGGTGTGGAATAGAAATAAGTTTGTTTTCTAACCTTGTCCCTTTCTTTCCTCTTTGTTTTAGGAGCTCCGGATTCGTGGCGGGCGTGGCAGAAGACTGGATGCAGGCTGCAGGCACGGTGAGTGTTACGCTGCTGGATGCAGAATAACACGAAGCGTGTGTTGCTGGTCGGGCGTGGTTTAAATAGCCTCAAAAGTACGCAGTATCCCCTTTCTTCTAATACCTTTTACCCATTTTGCTATATACGAAGCTCAGAAGCTCCAACCCCCCACCCCCCTTTTTCTGACACGAACACTTTCGCACATCACGAAAGATGACGAACAAACACCAAAGCTGTATACCTAATATGTCCCAACACAAGGGTCAGGCAAAGTCAGGCAATTGATCAGGATTACACACACCTGACAGTCCTTTCCCTTCCCGACAAATATAAAAGGTGGAGCACGAGAGCACAATACGAGCAAGGCAGACCGCACAATGAGACAGCTATCCGAGCACGTCCGTTCAAGAGGAGGAGAAAGGCGGCGAGAACCGAAAAGGTTGACATGAGAGAAGCAACCTTGCCCTTTCCGACCCAGACCGTGAGACCTCCGTGGAAGGAATCTTAAGACTGCGAACAGTAGCTCAAGTGTGTTGCAGCAGATGTCAACGGTACACAGAGCGTGCCTATACCGATAAGCAGCACTAAGGGAGACGCCTGCTACTGTGGTACCGCCCTTTACTCCAGATACAAGGAAAGCCAAGTGGTTCATCACAGCCGGTGAGTCGAGGGGAGAATCGATAAGAAACCAGACTGTGTTGAATAAAAGTCACAAAGTGGCCCATAGAGGAAAGTTCAAAGAACTATAAATCATTAGAACTGTAAAACTGTTAGGGGAAGACCAGCTGCAGAGGGGATCAGCACCACGTGGGTGCTCACTCGAGAGACTCTGCTTGATCCCGTGTTGATTGAAACTACTGATACCAGAAGGCCGTGGGAGAGCTGCCAAGAAAGGTCGAAGTGGTCATGCAGGGGTCTATCAAAATTCCTGTACAGTCGAAAGTCTTTGACCGACAAACCTTTGAGAACGCAACGGAATTGATTCCTGCATCAAGAGAAATCCAAAGGAAACATAGTGGCAAGAGTAAACCCGACGGAGGGACGCCAATAAAGAGGGGCGAAGTCTAAAGTCTCAAAGAAACAGTGTGTTGACAAAAGTGAAACCCGCAGAGGGAGGTCCACAGGGAACTGTTTAAAAAGACATTAAGTTTTGTGAATGCCAAGGAGAAAATATCTTTGCAAAAGCCAGAGTGAACCCAACGGAGGGAGGCAAATGTTGGAGAAGGATCTGAGCCCAGAAGAGGGAGATCCCGGGGTGAAATGCCATCACCCCAATGACACGTGAATGCAACCGAGAAACATTTTGAATATAAGCCAGAGTGAACCCGATGGGAGGGAGGCTGATATTCGAGACAGATCTTCACCCAGAAGAGGGGACCCCGGGGTGAAGAATCATCCTCTCAAGTGTACATTTGAGAGAAGCGGTTTGGTTATAATTGAACCTATAAAGCCCTCGGAAGCAAGAAAGTCAATCCCCCAGAAGAGGGGGATCTAAGGGTGAAAAGCCATCACCCAACATACTTTTGAAAGGAACTCTTTGTTAATTTTGGAGGCTATCAGCTCCTTGGAGGCATGACACTTTAGAAAAAGGTTACTCACCAATACAAGGGGGAAAGCAGGCGACGTCTGGATCAGTAACAACTAAAGAGACCTTCGAGATAGAAGAGAGCTCTCCTTTTGCGATACCAACAGTCTGGTTCTCCATGGCCACAAACAGAAACAAGATAAAATCTCTGTGTAGGGGACACATTTTAGCAATCCTCAGAAAACCTCAGAGCCTGTATTTAATGAAATGAAGAGACATAGAGTTTGTATGGTTTCCAGACATTAAAAACCCTCTGTTGGCAGAAGTGGGTCTTTCCTCACAAGAAGGTAATCTTGGGGGCAGCAAAAGAGTTGGAGGTCCAGGGCCTTTTAGTTACCCGGATATCTCCAGTGTCAAGTGAGCTCCCAGACCCTTCGACGGAAAATGCACCCCGAAGACCAAGCATCGGATTAATAGCATCGGATTAATAGGAGGATCTCACCATTTCCCCGTCAAGAAGCCCCACAAAAGAGGGAGTGATTACCCATGGTAATAACTTACATCTCCTACCAGAAATACTAACACAAGTCATTCTAAAATTGGGAATGGGCTCGAAGCCCCTTTAACCAATTGGGTGTTAACATGGTTTGTTGGAACACTTGTGGCCCCAATACTTTCACTTCGAAAAGCATGAAGGAGCATCTGTTTCAGAAAGGGGACATCTTAATGTTTCAAGAAACTTGGTTGACAAACCCAATTATTGTTGAAGGTTACACCATTTTTTCCCAGCCAGCCCTTCAAAAAGCGAAGGGCAGGCCGTTGGGAGGGCTGCTAATGGCCTTCAAGAACATTACATTTGGTGACATTGTCATGATCTCAAACAACTACCAGGATTTCAGGCCTGCAAGGCTTCCCTGAAAAATCATAGCCCAAGATTGGATCTAATCCTGGTCAATATCTATTGGAACCCTGCTGGCTCTATGCAGCAGGAGTTCCTCAATGTCTTAGCTGCAGTATTAGAGGAGGCAAAACTATTTTTCGGGGGCACGCATCTTTTGCTGGGAGGAGATCTGAACTCTCAATGTATTCCATTGTCTAAAGAAGTGTCCCAGTTGTGCGCCCAAAGAGTCTCCAAAAAGGGTAATGATTAGGTGGAATTTCTAACAGGATGGGATTTGAAAATGGCAAATGGAGCACTTAAAGGGGACATCCCAGCTAAGCCAGCAAGGGCTCAGGGTTCGTTCATCTTCACACGCGACTATATTTTTATTTCCCCAAGTCTTTTCAAATTAAATGTCACTTTGAATTTAAATTGAAAAGGGGGTAGTGATTACTCATGTTTAGACATTAGTATTGGAGTTTATGAAAAACAGTCCCAAGGAATTACATTCAAAAAAGGGAAAGCTCGCCTCACGAAATATGAGGGGGCGGCCCTAAATCGTCATCTGATGGAAGTCCCAGAGGGAGTGTGTGGCAGGATAAATATCTTCCGGATAGCTTCATTAAATTTATTTGTGCTATCCATCCCCCAAGTTTGGGAGGGGTAGGGAAAAAACAGTCCCATTGGCATGAGTTCGACCAGGAGACGATGAGGAGAAAAAAACAACTGGTCCAGGGCTTAAGAAAACTCCAAAAGCAGGAGATAACTGAGACAGATAGTAAAAGAGAAACACGAGCCCTGAAATCGAATTATAAACAATGGTCTGTGGACAGGAAGATGCTCCATTTGCAGCAGGACGGGCAACAAATGCTAAGGCTGATCAACAATAGAGACTCAGGAGGGTTTTGGTCGGTCTTGCAACAACTAGAGGGCGAAATAGGGGCTAATCAATGTAATTTGGGTCAGAAAGAGGGTGTGTGGATTATCTATCAGAGATTTTCGCTAAACCTCAGACTGCCCCCTTTTGTGTAAGAAGGGAGGTGGGCGGAATCTCCCATTGGATGAGAAGTTATTGGTGGAACTAATTGAGGGAGGTTCCAAATCAAGAGCAGCCAGTCCCAATGGGCTGACGTATCAGGTCTTGAAAAATAACCCCCCCTCCCTCTTGGCAAAACTGTTGGTGGGGCTATTCAGGGAGATCCTTGCAAGGAGAGAATTCCCAGCATCCTGGAAGACAGCAACAGTGATCCCTCTGTTCAAGGGGGGTGACCGGTTGCTTCCTGCGAATTATCGCCCAATCGCCCTCTTGGACATCGAGAGTCAGCTGTTCATGAGAGTCTTGATGGGAGAATTAGAAAATGGGGAAAAAGAAACAGCAGTACTCTCCTAGTAACAGACGCGATTCAGGAAGGGCCTTTCTACATCACTAAACGGATTGGAATTAAATGTCCTAAGTGAAAACACAAGAGGTGGGGGCAAGCAACAGCTGTATGGGGCATGGGTCGATTTTTGGAGAGCCTTCAACCAAGTGGATAGACAGCGCCTTTGTGCGAAGCTTAGGTCGAGGGGCATTCCTGAGGGGATCCTGCGAATGTTGCTGGAATTGCATAGGGAGACGACAGTAAGGGTGTGATTGGATGAGAAGGGTTATCTGTCGGAGCCAATAGGGGTGGAGAGAGGGATCTGTCAGGGGTGTTTAGGCGCTCCCTTCTTCTTCAACTTCTATTTAGCGGATGCTGGAGACCACCTGAAACCATCAGTGTTGGCCAGTCCAGTGATCGATGGGTTAAGGGTACACTGGCTGTCCTACGCCGATGATGTGGTGTTAGACTGTACAGCAGTAGGTCTGTAGCGGTTACTGAATGGCCTGTTCCGCTATGCGGAGGAGACGGTTTGGCCCTAAATCCAAAGAAATCAAGAATTCTGGTGTTTAACCATACAAATAAGAGTCTCCTTCCCACAATGGACACTGGGGGGCAATCTGATCGGCAGAGTAGAAGAGCGACTGTAATTGGGTTACAAAGTTTACGGCTCCCCATCTGTCTGTAAAGTAGAGCAGGACCTTCGCAGTACGATCTTGCAGTTCACTGCACAGATGAAGAAAGTATTGGGCAAGTACTGTACATTTTCAATCATCCCTTTAATTGGATACCATCAGGCAAAGGTCATCCCTGTGGTCCTTTGTGGGCTGGAAACTAAGCCCCTCCTTTGATTTAGCAACTGGGAAAAATGTGAGGGCCTTTTGTGGAAAAATGTTCTTGGACTGCCCTTGAGCCTGCCTATGGCAGGCATCAGATTTGAATTGGGTCTACATTCCCTAAAGGCCAAAGCAGGATGGAAGTTGATTTCCCTTTATCGCCTCCAGATAACCGCTAAAGAGGGGTCGCTGTATGCGGACATTAACTCGCATCTGGAAAAAAAATCTTGAATGTGCTCACTGGTTTGAACACATGGGTAGAGGGAGAATTGGCAAATATAAAGACAAACAGTCAGACCCTAATAGTGAATCCAATGAAGGTTAAGAAAGCCTGGGACGAAATGGACTGGATAGTCACAACTGATACTATGCGATCTACAGCGCATCCAAGTCCAATTTTAATGGCCGACAAATAGCCGGGTCATTTGGCAAAATACCTGGTAAAATTCCCAAATTGTAAGTTGCGGAAACAATTCTTTAGAGTGCGCCTGAACGTGGTTCATAGGGGAGATCCTGTACAGAAGAGGTCAGGGCTTTAATGTGATTGCTTTATGCAGTGTATGCAAAAATCCCAAAGAGCAATCCAAAAATCCCAAAGAGCAATCCTTAAAACATCTATTAATGGAATGTGAGGGAACATGGGAGGTGAGACTAGTGCTTTTTGGAAGATTTGGGCTGGGAACGATACGCATCCTGCCGATTATGTTCTAAAAAATCAGGCTCTCAAAATTGCAGCAGTCCAGGCGAAAAGTCAGATAGAGATCTAAGAAGGTAGTTGTGAACCTAGGTGGGTTTAACCCATGGAGGGAAGAAACTAAAGATCTCTGGAAGATTGACAGTAAAACCCCTAAAAATGCTAGTTACAAGTGGAAAGATGTTGTAATCAGTGATTAGAGGGAGAAGGGGGTTGTAAGGTGGACCCCTTTAGATTCCGTGGAGTGTTACTCCTGCCCTGCCAAAATTTCTGTCCTTCTCTTTTTTATTTTTTCTTTCCTTTCTCTCTCCTTCTTTGCTTCACTCCTTTTTCACTTTTTAGTGTTAGTCTATACGCAAATAGGATGGTTATATGTATCTATTTAATGTTTGTGTTCTTAAGTTTTGTAAATGAAGATTTTTAAGTAATGAGATATTTTAGTTTTCAAGACTGAATTTCGAGTAACTTGTATATTTTTGTGATTATGTATATGAAATTTTGTAAAAGTTTATTTTAACCAAATTCAATTAAAAAAAAAAAGAAATGTTGAAAAGACACTTAACCACCAAAGGTCCTGATAACCAAAGCTGGAACTGTTGTCACGTGCTGAGCAAGCTTGAGCATGTGCTGTGCTCAGAAGGCCCACCTTGCCCGGTGCTCAAAGCGTGAGGAAGGGAGACCTCTGGCTACCTCATCCTGACTTATCATTTGTGAACACTTCTTTCTTTCTTGTGAATCCTATCCCACACTCTTTTTGGTATTTAGTTGTAAGGATTGGCAATATGTTTTTTTCAGTATAGGCCCTTTTATTTTGACAAGACGCCACTAGGATTGTCTTATTTTGATTTGATGGTCGTAGCTTGCTCCCATCTTGGATTTAGGTATAGATTAGGCGGTTTTCCACCCTACCTATACATTTTAATGCACACACTTGAACTGTGATCACTTGTGTCTGTCTATTCTTGTACCATGCCTTCCTTACACTTCCCAGAAGTGTCCCTTGTTTATCTAACATGGGTGGCCTCCTAAACATCTGTCAACCAGGCCAAAGTTTAGAAATCCATTCTAACATTGGTTAGTCCGTGTGGGCTTCAGGGGAGGTAAAGAAATGTGGGGTGGGGATATTGTTCCATAAGGCCCTAACAATCAGGAAGCAGGTGGTCATGAGGGTGATGGAAGGTCCAATTCAAATGGTACAAGGGGTCTGGGAGGATTGCAGAATCACAGTGGTCTCTGTGTATGTCCATAATCAAGGCCAGATGTCTTTTTGTAAACAAGTACTAGACTATTCTTTAGGAGTTGCGACTGACCTACTAATTGTGGGTGGGGATTTCAAAATGTGGGCTGACCAGAACTTGGATGGAATTTTGCTGAGAGGAGGAAAGGGACTCTAAGCATGATGTTTAGGGACTTTCCAGTATTTTGTACACATTGGTGCTTGTCGGACTTTCGGAGACAAAGCAATATGCAGGGCAGAGGATTCACTTTCTTCTCCGCCCCACAGAACACGCATACTAGAATAGATTACTTGCTGCTAGACAGAAGGATGGTAGGCAGGGTCTTGAATTGTTAAATACAGCTAGTTGGCTGGTCGGATCATGACATGGACGCAATTCACATTGCGACTGTTGGAATTTAAAAATGTGACTCTAAGTAGAGATGCAATGACTATTTGTGGAGGGATCGGGTCTTTGCCGAACAGTTGAATACTGAAATTAAGGAATATTTCAAGGTCAATGATATGGGTGAGATTGGGGTCTGCCCGGTCTAGGAAGCAGGGAAAGCGGCTTGGATGGGCCTTTGGATAAAGGAGAGGGGCGCATAGAAATAAGGAGAGGGGCATCTTGGAGAACACTTTATGCACTGAGGTTAGGGAGTTGGAAAAGACGATTCAGGGTGAGCTGAACTGGATGGGTGAACTCTTGGGTGAACTTGGAAAGAAAAGGGCAGAGCTGAGGTTTTTCGGCATAGGTGATACGGTCAGGAAGTTGAGCTTCCTTAAGCATACATTTTAGGAAAAGGGAGACGGGTGGATTTGTTGCTGGTATCCAGGCTTAGGGCACAGAGGGCGGAGTGGTGGGTTGAACACATAACAGGCCCCGATGGGAAACTGCATGAGACGCCAGAGGGGATTGTGAATAGATTTGCAGCCTTCTACAAAAATCTGTACACCTGAGAGGGCACGAGGTGCAGGATTTTCTGGACAGGGTTGACCTCCCGACCTTGTCTGGTACTGCGGTGCTGGAATTAGAAGCCCCATAAATGCAGAGTAGATTGTGGCCGCTATATGGAGAATGCCAGAAGGTAAATCTCTGGGGGAAGACCAGTTTACCATTGGTGCCCATCTAAAGAAATTATTTAACTATATACTTGAAATAGGCCTTTCAGCCCCTTCATTCCCTGAGGCATTGATTTTGGTGTTCATAAGGAAGGGAGGCACCCCACTCCGTTTGAATGGGGATGAGACGATCTTTAAAAAAAAGCTGGCCTCCAGGCTCAAGAAGCTCATGCCAAAATTGGTGCACCTGGATCAAGTGGGATTCATCCCGGGATGGCAAGCAACGGACACTCTGCGAAAAACATTAAACCTGATGGCACTAGCCAGTTGGAGGAGTGGTGACCTGGTGCTTCTTGCACTCCATGCCGAGAAGGCTTTTGATCAAGAAGATTGAAGTTTTCTCCACAAGGTATTGAGGAAATGTGGGTTTGGGGAAAGGTTTTGGAGTGGGAGATAAGGGTGCAGTTCAACCGGGGGCCAAGGTTGTTGTGAATGGGTAAACTTCAGCACCTTTTGGATTACAGAGGGGATACCATGCAGGGTTGCCCCCTCGCTCTCCTTCTTTTTGCCCTGCATGTGGAACCGCTGGTGGAAAATATTAGGAAATCGGTGCAGGTTCAGGGGATAAAAGTCGGTAGAAGGAATATAAACTGGGAATGTACACGGAAGATAGCTTGATGCATCGATGCAACCCTCTAGTGTCAATGCCAGCAGCAATGTGAACCATTAAGGAATATGGGGCACTAGCGTGTTCAGTGTTACTATAGGGAAATTGATTCTCTTCCCCTGTAATAGGGATCGTGGTGCTGATCTTAATGATCTTAGATCACCAATGCTAGAGATTGAAGTTGATTGGATGAAATATCTAGGGGTGCTGGTTACAAGAACAATGGAAGGCATGGTTGAAGCCAATCATCCCGCCCCATTTAAATGCCCTGAAAATGACTGTTACCCAAATTGTTGTATTTATTTCAGATGTTGCCTATCACTGTCCGACTAACTGCTGAAGGAGGCCAAGGGGAGGTTCCTCTGATCTTTGTGGCAAGGGGAAAAAAACAGAGGATACCGTATGGCATGCTTATCCTACCCGAAGAAATGGGTGGTGTGGGGTTCCCAGATTTGTAGTGTTATTATAGAGCGTCTTAAATGAGGTCCCTTGGATGCCACACTTGCGAGTGGGAAAGGAAAAGCAGTGTGTAGAGCTGTAGAATTATTGAATGAGGCCAGGAACAGTTGGTGAATAGTTATGGGTCCCCAGAGAGAAGATACCCAAGAGGATCAGATAACACAGTATTTTGGGTTCATTATGGGACGTTTGGAGGAAGAGGAGACATATATGAGAGGGGTTAGCAGGTGCAAGAGTTCAGTCACCTCCTGGGCACTGCTCATAATGAAGGATATCCTGGACCTCCTGCGTTTCCAAAAATGGTTTGAAGCTGGATTAGAGAGAGTGAGACAACTTTGGGTTGGAGGGATATTCATATCTGTTCAAGAACTCGGAGCACCTGGATATTGGAACCCTGTCGATTCTTTAGCTATCTACAATTAAAGGTGGTGGTGACGTGTAATAAATGGTAATCCGAGCTCCAAAGGGAGCTGACCACACCCTGAACACTTTTCTTACTTCGAGTAGATGGATATCCAACCTCTCTTCTGCACCGATATTGGCAAGGGGAAAAGAAACAGAGGGCTTGAGAAATAGGTGGAACAGAGACCTTGGGAAAGGAGCTGGACGACCAGATGTGGACTACCTTATGCAGAGGTGCACACAAAACATCTGTGGTATGCCAGTATAAACTCCACTTTATTAAGCTGTTGCGCAGATGGCAGTACAGCCCAGTGCGGTTGTCCCGAATGTTTCTAGGGGTTAGCCCTTTGTGTTGGAAGGGGTGTCGGGAGAAGGCCACACACTGGCACATCTGGTGGGCCTGTAGTAGTTCAGAGATATTAGAAGGAAGTACTGGGGTGGATAAAATACTTATAATGGATTCAGAGGGGTTTGCACCCCATGCTCATATTGTCCATCCTTGATGAAGGGAAAGATGGATGGAGGGGCCTACCGCACATGGCTCATTTTGCCCTGGTGGCGGCTGGAGCCTGCTTAACTGTTAAGTGGAAGGGGAACGTTTTACTGACCGAAAGGGAATGGTCACTCAAGGTGAGGGGCTGTTTGACATGGAAGAGATTACAGGTAGGCTGCATGATGTCAGTCCCTCAAAAGCAATGGAATGAACCCCTTTTCTTCAGAAGTACAGCTTTGGTGGCTGGACTATTGATGTCTTGAGAGGGGCAGTACCTGAATGTTTGGGTAGAAGAGAGGCTCCCCAGGTGGGCTACTGAATGTGCCCTTGGCCAAGGGCCTTTGGGGTGGGGGGTGGGGGGTCTGTTTTCGCCTATGTGCTATTGACTGTTCACTTGGGCGATTGTATGGACATCTCAACTGTGAATGTACTCTGGTTTGTGGGGCGCTCCACACGCAATGGTGGGAGAGGGGGTCAATATATGGATGAAGGCTGTTGATCTGTTGCTGTAACTTGTTATCTTTGCTTTTTAAAATCGTAATAAAGCCAAGTTTAAAAAATATAAAAGGCCTGCTTACTACTGGACAGTGGTAACTAGGACTCTGCCTGCTGAAGCGACAACCCCCGCAAGTGTCCCTGGCAACCTTCCTGGCTGGTAAAGGGAAGGAGGAGGAGTTGCCTTTCCTCAATGACTTTGTACAGTGCCTCCCAGCGCCCCAGAAACAAAAGAAGCTGATGGTGGCTCACTGAAATTTTGAACCGCTTTGAGGGCTTGCGAACTAAGTGACTATTGCATACCTGGCCCAGACTTCAAGCCAATTGTCTTGCTGATTGTTGAATTGTACCACATTGCTGAATCATGTCACACTTGCTCAACCAGCTCAAACTCAAAAAAACTTGCCAGGAAGAACCCAAAGTTGTGCAATTACAATAGTCTGCATAATACAAATCTAAGATTCCAAAGTCTGGTTTCACTGGTAGGGAAGGGGCAGCTATCTATGCCAGTTATCCAGTTAACCCCAGCCACTATGGCCAGACTCAAATTCCACCTCCAAAATCCAGGCCTAGGATGCTGCAGATAAAGACTTTACCCCTTTTGGAATTAATGTGATTCAGGGGACCTCAAAACAATTAAGCAGCCCAGCCCCTCGAAACCTGATGAATACGAACAATGACATTAGGTCAGTTAGGGCTGTTTAGGAAAACTGCACTCACAGTTAGTTCTGGTGTTTGAGGCCCAATGGTCGCAGAAGCCGAGTTGACATCTGACATCTGGTTCCGGTGAGTCAGGTGTTCCCAGTCTCCGCCAACAACCATTTTGGAAATGGATCACCACTTTGCTGGACTTGGCTGAAGCTGCAAGAAGACCTTAGCGATGACTTCCTTAATATTGGAGGACCTCCAGGATACCCTGGGCATGACGAGCAGTTGAAGTGGCCTGGTGCACGGTCAGCAGATGAAAGAGTACAGGAAACAAGCTACCTCGGGACTTCCCTTCTTAGTAGAGGGTAGCAGCAGAACACTGGGGTAATGGACTCAATGATAAGGATGCACTGCATGATTTACAACACCAGAGTGTTGGAGATTTCAGCAACAGGAGAAATCCCTGCTTCGGAAGCTGTGCTTTAGGTGCATGATCACATCTCCTGAGTGCTTCAGATGGAAGACCACAGCGATGCAGCACGTGGGACTTGTTAGGCCTACCAGTCCAAGGGAGGGAAGGCACTGTGGAAGTTCTCCCTTGTCCAGTGAGAGGAGCTTCGCCTTGCGGTCATTGGCTTCGCCAATGATGGTTCCAGCAACAGTCCTCTGACACCCTTCTTTGGTCTTGGTCTTTGGATACTTGGCTCCATTGGTTGACTACAGATCCCCTGCTGAAATATGAAATACGGGGCCATGGGTACGGCAGCCAGCCAGTAGAACTACCTGTAACATTCAGACACCGAGCTGCTGTCCAATCCAGGGCAGCCAGTCCAGAAACAAGCCATGGCTGACATAAGATTTGTTTTTGTGTCCTTGGCTGTTTGCAGATCCTCACCAAGACCAAACTAGTTGCAGGCAAACAAATAGCCTACTTCCTGGGCTCTGACTAGAGTCAGCAAAGAGTTATGGCCATTTTGTTCCTCTGCCGTTATGACATAGAAACACGAAGACGGGTCTTATTGACATTGCCAGCCATTTTGCTCAAAGAAACAAATGGCGCACCAGCGTTCACCCAAAAACGGTTAAAAGAAGGTACCACTCATCAGCCTGTCTGAGCTTCAATAATTGTAGAAAAAGATGTCCGGAATGCAAAAGGAAAGGGGGGAATAAGGTTCCCCTGCATTACTATCCTTATAGAATGTAGCCAGACTTTACCATAGACCAGGAGTCTGCAATCTGCAAGCCTTCAGATGTTTTGGCCTATAGGTCCCATCAACCACACCGTTGACCACACTGTCTAGAACTGACAGGAATTGTAATCTAAAACATCCGTAGACATACATGGTTGTTAGACCCCCCTCCACCCCCGCTTGCACTGATAGGCTGGGGTTTCCATTGAAAGAGATGGGCAAAGCTGCAAAAAGAAAAAGATATTCCTAACACCATTGGTTACAATAAATGCCAACATTGCTACTGAAAAACAGTTTCATTATGTTAGCTTTGCTGGTCATCCGGACTGTCAAGATTTTCTGGTGTCTCCCCTATGTAACCTGTCTGGACTTTGCCTGTTCCCAGGACTGTTTCTTGGGGTGGGCAGCTGGTGTGTGTGCCATTGCTTTGTGGGTGCAACATCAGCTGCTCCACCCTGAGCAGTTCTTGAAGCTCAGATTGGAAGAGCGCTGCTCTTCTTACTCTTTTCATTTTTGTGTTGCACTTTAAAGTATAGTGCTAGGACCTAGGGCTTCACATTGGAGACTGCCAAATTGCTTTTTGAAAGAATCTGACTCTTGACGAGCCAATTTCAATGTTCTTTACTTTCCCGTAAGACTTAATGGCTGTTTCCTTGTCTCTAAGGTTGAGGAAATAGAATGTAATTATCCTCTGTTTCCCCCAGGTATTGGTGGCTTTATGCACTCTATCTATTAGTAAGGCTGGTGGGTATGGCAATTGAAGGTGAGACGTGAGGAGTTAGTAAATGTAGATGAACGCAGTCATGTCCCTCTTAATTTTCAGGGATTCTCACACTGGATATCATGGTGCGAGTGACTTTCTTGCCTTTGTAACTTTGTTTTCCCTGCTCCTGTTCCTTTAATTTCTCTTGGAGTCTGTTCCAGTTTTCCCTTGCACTTCTCCCTTTGTTCCCTATTGATTGTTAGGTGAAGTGTGCTGTTATAGCCAGCTCCTGTGTGAATGCCTATGTTTTCGTCACTATTCCTACTTGTCCCTTGTCAGGAGTCTGATGTATTAAGTTACCCTCCCTTTGCTGTTATAGCCTTTCTGGGTCCCTGTTTGATCAGCTGACATTCTAGGTGGTGTTTCTCGTCCTCGTGAGTATTGTATTTAAGTTACCTAATACAATATCCTGAGGGTTGTTTGCTCACAGATCCTGTTGTTGCTTGCCCTATACGTGGGCTTAGCTCAGACAGTGTCTGTAACGGCAATTGTGTGTAAGGAGCTTGCCGGCTTTCTTTGTAATCCTAAGGAGCTTCTAAGTGCTTACCCCACATCCCTTTTCATATTTTTGTATTCTTATCATGCTCTACTTGCACATGGGTTTTGTGTACATGTGTCTTGGTTCCTGTGTGCATGTTGTTTGACTCAAAGCTATTCACTGTGTGATCTTGTGCACATTTCCATTGCCATATTCCCGGCTGTTGTCCTCTCAATGCAGTTAGCCTCTATGGTGCTGTTCGTTGTCAAGAATCTGATGGTCCTTCTGAGACAGCGTTTGCATGATTTGTTCTACAATTTAATTTGATTCTTGCAACCATTCATTCGTGTGTCTAATTTCCCCTATCATCATCGGAGGGGGTTTGAGTGATTGCTTAGCAGCATAGTTATGCCACCAATTCAAAGACTGCTATGGAGGTGTAGGTATAGGTGATATTTGTTGCAGCAACATCTCAGGCAATTTTGCTTCTGATTGGTCTTTTAAAGCAGAACCTTGAATAGTCAACAACTGGGCAAAAGACTTCTTGTTGGACGATTTATGGCGGGCATGGGAGAAGCCAGCCTGCTGCTCTGTTCATAGCACCAGAAACTACTGGGCTTGCACATTTTGTGGCTGAAGCCTGATGACAAGTTCAAAAGATTGAGTCCAGTTTGCGGCATCTAACTGGGCAGAACTGAAGTAGTAATCGGGCACACAGGGAGATGGTGTCGGCCAACAAAATGTATCTTTCTTTTGCTAAATGAACCAGATAGTCTGTTTCCAACTTAAACAGAGAAGAGATTGCTTTATTATGTCCTTGGTCCGAGAAGGGGTGTGGTGTATTTACTGTATTTACTGAACACCGCAAGCATGATCTAATCATAACTGGTTGGTCCACGAAAGGTTGGAATTGGAACGCCTTATCCTAGCATGGTCACCTGTATTCAGAAGCCGAATCAGCAACCCTGTCCTTGTCGGAGCAGACCGTGGCATTTGGGATGTCTTTGCTTCTACTTTATTGGAGTGGCGACCATTCAGCCCACATTGGAGCTGGACACACTGATTTCGTAGTCGTCACACAGCCCTCCTCAAGGCAGCGATTGGGTTCAATCATAAATTGCAGGTCAGAAGGATTATAGAACCTCATTTATTTCACAAATACAGTGCCTGCTGGTCTCTCGTTTACCTCCAGTTTTCAGGACCTTCATGCCAGTTACAAGCAGTGTGGCAACATTATTTGTGGGAGAAAACTTTGTGCATCTGGCTCAATAGAGCCTTTCACCCCCCACCAGCTTTTAACAGTTTATAACCAAAACATTTCAAATGGAAAGTTTTAGTGGTAGATGGCTAACTACACAGCAAGTTGTGTGTGGGGTATTGGGACTGACTGTTGTCTCTTAAGAAGTACATATTTTTGGTGAGTAGAAATAGTAGGAGGGCATAAAGCTGAACGCTGTTAAATACCTTTACAACTTTTCTACCAACGAGCTGGGGAAGGTAGGTGGTCCATTTTCTAAATTGTTGACTGGGCTTAAATCCTGGTTTCACCACTTAAGCACATTGTGTAATCCTAGGCAAATCTGAGTCACAGCCCTTCAATTTATTTATTGTGCTGTTTGTGTCAAAATGCCATTTTCCACTAATGTGGAAAAAGTGGATGCTGGGGATGGAGATTGTGGGGACGGGTATAAATGACACTGTGCAGAAACATGCACATATCACATCCACCTGTGTATGATGCGCCTACACATGTTGTGTCCTGCAAACACATTTTGTAAGGTTGTCTACCCTAACAATACCCACAATATATGGGAGTGATGCTTCTTTTAAGCACTGTTTTGTTATGCATTTTGCACGATATATGCCAGCATGGCCCTGTAAAGCATATTTTCATGCTGCCTGTGTCCAAATATATCGGGCATTGCTACTGTAAAATACTTTGAAGGTACCCATTATATATTCCAGCATGCCACTGTAATCCACATTCATGCAGTTTGTACAGCCCCATCTCCCCCACCAAACACACACATGCATGTGTCTCTTACAAATATACATGCACACTCTCTTGTGCGTACACACACGCACACTCTGTATTCACAACGCACACAAACTTTTTTTCAACCTAACCTTTTCATGTGGTGATGGCTTTCTGTCTCCCTGTGGGCCTTCACTTTGCAGATGGAGGAAAGAAGGTAGTTCAGTGTTTGAGGCAAAAAGTGTGGGACTTGGAGGAGGGAGGGGGGATCACGCAAAATGGGACAATTGGGGCAGTGGGGGTCACTGAGCGGGGGGGGATCAATAGTGGCAGCAGTCACCCGTCTGCCACTGCGTCAGATTTACATGTAGTCTATGATTTACTAATGTGCTCCTCACGCTTTCTCAGTTTTTTCATTCACAAATCCACTGCCCCTCGCACTGGAATGGCAGCTTCTGCTCCTCAAAAGGCTGCTGCTGGTCCATGCTTTTTGAGTAACTAGTGAGACAAAATAGACTGTAATGGAAACCCCAGGGACGGGCCTAAAACTATCTTTTGACTCTGCTGCAAGTATAAATATTGCTGGCCGAGAGCAAGGGAGAAACTCAGGTTTTTCACACATGGAGGCAGGATTTCTCATTCAGCTGAGTGATGCTCTGAGATATAACCCCCTTATTGTTTAAGATGTCCTATTGTTTTTCTGTTGGCCCTTAAAGTGACCTATGGCATGAAGGGAAAGCATCATAGCCATGTCTAGACCTCACAATTGACCACAAGGCAAACAGCTATCCAAAGGAATGCTTGCAGGATTTCTAAGTTGGTTTGCTAATTGTAGTTTACGGGTCCAGCTTCAGTGGATTAGTCCCTATGTTGGTAGCCTGGGGAGGGTGTGCTCCGAGGTCAAAAGTCCTAAAATGTACATATGGCATGAGACCTCTGAGTTTTTTATATGTCCTGATGGGTTTACTTATGTTTTCCAATTATGACTCCAATCCAAAGGCCTCATCAGGGATGCAATCAACAAATATGCCCCTGAGTCCATACATCTTTCTGGATTAGGGCACCCCAAAAGCACTGTGTTCCCTATGTGAGCCTCTATGCTTAGCTGGCTTTGTGGGCTCCACTGGCTATTGGCCGGCTTTATGAATAGCTATAGTGAAGTATATGATTTTCCCACAGGGAGTCATCTGTAAATCCGGTGTCCAACAATAGATTTGTCCTTAGACTGGGATACAGATGTTGCCATGTATGGTCATGTCTATGGCTTGCTTTGGAGAATGAGAGCTACAGTTACAACAACCAGGTATGAAATCTGTGTGAATGTTGTGTGAAAAAAGATCCTGTGAAGAAACCAACAAAAGTTAAGTGTGGCAGCTAACGGGTTTGGTGACCACCAAAAATTAGTTTAGAGTTTGCATGTCGCCCCCACTTTTCTCTCCAGCCTGTGGGTCTGAATCCTACTAACCTGGCCTCGAGCACCAAAGCACAGGAGAAGATGCTAACATAAATAGGAATCGTGAATTTTTCCTAGTCCCTAAATTTTTCCAAGTTCAATGCCTGTAATGCTATATTGATGCGTGAAAGATAAATCCCTTTCTGCTGTATGTAGCTACTGTGGAGGGTCAGAAGAAGGGCACAGACTCTTTGAGGACATTTTACCTTGTCTTTATTAAAGAAATAAGAAGATGGCCCATCTTTCTCTATCGGTGAGGGGTGTTCCCTGCCTACTTTACCAATGTGCTCGTCAGTCGTCTCCGAATGTTCCAAAAGAATAAATCCACCTTTGAAAAACTAATACTATCTGACCCTATCACTTATAGAAACAAAAATAAGGGCAGGAAAATGACTCCCTTCTCCTTTTGGTGCTTGCCATACTTGTCTTCTTATTTGCAATGAACTTCATAATACGATTTTTCAATAGTCTTTGGCGACTCTTCTTATAAGTTTGTGTAACTCTTTCCTCAGGTTGGTATATTTACTTTCCACTTTAGCAGTGCCTCTCCTTGACTCAAATTGATTTATCATAAAGGCTACCATGGCCGTCAGTTACTCATACTCTTTCTTTCTCATCTCCCACTCTGCCGTATTTGGCAAAGGATTTGATTTTCCCTCTTCCCGGGATAGTATGTGCTTTATTATACACTCTGCTGGTTATCGCTATTATTCGCTTTCTCTCACTGCAAGTATTCAGATTCGTCAATGTTGGTTTTTATCTCTTCTCGCTTACATTGAGGTCATTGTTGATTTCACTTTCATTCACGTCCCTTCTAGAGAACGTTATTATTCTCTTACTCACTTTATCACAGTTGAGATTTGTCAAGGATATTCCACTTCAATGCATCTGCCTTGAAGGGAACATTATTATTCTCTTGCTCATGTTATCACAGTTCAGCTTTATCAAGTTTACTTTCACATTTTTATCATTCTTACTGAAACAAGTTTTCTGGTTTGCATAATGATCATCTGTTGGCTTCCTGTGCCTCCCATGTCCCCCATCTCCCCCGTTACCTTGCTTATATGGGAATGTTGCAGGAGTTCTCACAGGGATTTGCCTCTGTTCTGTTCCTCCACCGCTCTGTCGGGCCATTCTCCTCGGCGTCTTAGTTAGGCATTCTTCACTCTTCCACTTGGCTTGTCCGCATCTCAGGGGGGAGCCATGCCTCTTACTACGGCTTCCCTCCAGCGGTATCAGCACGGATATGAAGGCAGGCTGCCCACAATGACTGTCTTGGGGTCGCACTACCACCAACTCTCAAGCCCCACTTGGCTCGGCTTCTCTCAGGCTCTCGGCTACGCTGGTCTCAGTGTTCCGTCTGCTGCTTCCCAGCAACTTTGGATTTTACGGCTCTGCGTCTTACTGCTGCTCTGCCTCCTCCCAGGTTCATGGGGTCAGGGGACCTCCCCTGCTTCAACAGACATTCCTCGCGTCCCTCTTCTCTCTCTGTACCGGACGAGTGCTCGTCTTTTAATCCACTAGTCACCGTGCATTGGTTAATTTCATTTAAAGAGACAGTTTCTCATGGCATGGATTCACATGCTCATGAATATTCCCCGTCGTCAGGCTGGGAATCATCAGGCTGGGAATCATTGCTAAAAGAATAAACAGTTTCACTTTCACTTTAAAACTGTAATTCTCCTCTATACCAATCGCTGTCCTCTGGGTCATACTGCCCCCATCCAATGACAGTCCTCTCCCTGAGCCCTGCCTCTGGCAACCATCTTCGGATTCTTACTGCACGCTTTAATGTGGGAGTCCTCAAGTTGCTCTCCAAGCAATTTTGTACTTTTTTCCAAGTTTTTTGCAGAAAGTGTCTATTTTTGTTCCATCGCTGCTCCTATCTTCATTGGCCGGAAACGGGATATGTTGTCGGTGAAGTTGCACGCCCCTCAAGGGCGATTGTTTGTCGAAGTTTCTAGAAGGCCATCTTGGGCCTACTTCGCGCCCTCCGACTATGATGGAGGAGAAAAGGCGGGAAGGACACTTTTCAGACCCTGCACCCAATGCGGGCTTAGGAACGTCTTTGTGGAGGACAAACATCAAAAGTGTCTGTACTGCCTGCACTTTGACCACAATAAGGATGGGTGCGAGATATGCCTCGGGTATAGCAGGCTGCCGGCATGGCCCAAGTCAAGCAAGCCCCCGACCCGTGCTCCGAGCAGGGTCATGCCTCAACCAGGAACAGTCGGTCCGGGGAGCGGTCTCCCGCTGGGAGGAGGTTGAAGTTTTTTGAGGACACCACAATCGTGTGGGTCCAAGTGAAGGCCAAGACCCGATTACGCTGAGTTTGCCGATGATGCTGGTCCCAGGTCGGTTAAACTGCCATTGCCGTCTGCCTCATCAGACAGTGTGCCATCAGGTTCCTCCTCAAAAAGGAGGTCCTCCACCCGGCCAAGTTATGGGACAAATCTGAGAAACAAACGCCGGTGGCGGGTGGTACCGACCCAACAAGGGTGATCCTGCAGCGCAGAGAGTATCCCCTGCCTCTGGAGGTGCTACACGGCTTCCGAGCCAACGGCGAAAGCTGCGGGAGAAAAGCACCTGTTATACATAAATACAAATATACATATAAATAAAAAAATAATATATTAGACTTTTTTTTCGACATTTTTTTCAACATTTTTGTCATTCGACATTTTTTTTTTTCGACATTATGACTGCACACTGACACAGAAAACAGATGTAACAGTTTTGAAAACCTTTATTAAAATGTCAGGATGGATGTAACGCCTAACTTGCCCTATAGCTATGGTGGGGATTGCCCTACCTAACAAAATTGTTATGTTATATGCATTTGTAGCGCGCATGTTCACTTAAAAGGCATCTTGCCACGGGGAAACACAACAGAAAGGCAAGGTCAACCAGTATTTTAAGCTGATGGTTAAATTGCAAATGATTCTCAGTGTACCCCAAACCGGCTGGAAGATCATTCCAGAGCCTGCTTGCAGCCACAGAGAAAGCCTGCCCCTCTAATCTATGAAGACAAAATCTAGGGACCACAAGAAAACACCCATTACTAGAGCGAAGCTCTCTACCTGGAATATAAGGTGCTAATTTTTCCTGCAAAACACCAGCCCGTACCTGATAGTAGGCCCAGATGACCAAACGCAGAGATTTAAAAATTATCCTCTTTTTCACCTGAAGCCAGTGAAGAGATCTCAAAGCCGTGGCATCCCTAGCTGCAAGATTCTGCAACAACTGCAGACGATGAACCAGGCCAATGGGCTGAGCTAGATAAAAGGCATTACAGTAATTTAAGCGGCTGGTGATGCATGAGGCGACCACTGCAGGGTGTATGTGCGCCGGCAGAAAAGGCAGAATCTTATGAAGAACCTTCAATAGGAAATGTCCTGTATTGCACGCTGCACTCACCTGATGGGCCATAGAAAGAGAGGAAGAGAGATGGACACCAGGATTTTGCACAACCACCACTGGAGTAGGGACAGGCCAAAAATAAGACCAAGTATCCAGACCTGAAGACTCCCCAACCACCAGAACCTCAGTCTTTTCACCATTGAGTTTAAGCCAGTTTTCACTCACCCAACCCCTCGCAGCTCCTAGGCACTCAGACAGCCGAGACGACACCTCACTGTTGTCCTGATCTAGACGGACCAGAATCTGGGTGTCGTCTGCGTAAGAGTAGCACCTGAAGCCATGGGAGCAGATGAGGGCAATCAGTGGATGGATGTAAATGTTAAATAACATCTGGGACAAGGCAAGACAGTGAATAGGAAGATGAAAGAAAAGGAGCTAAAGAAAGCTATTGGTCCCCGTCAGTCAACAAAGATGTAAACCATGCCAGGACAGGCCCCAAGATGCCGGCCGCAACTAGGCGGAACCGGAGGATAGCATGGTCGACAGTGTCGAAGGCCGCTGACAGATCTACTAATAATATCAGGACCACCACTCCTCCTGCATCAACCAGTCTGGTAAGAACATCCACCACAGATACCAAAACACTCTCAGTACCTCTCCTTGGATGGAAACCAGACTGGCAGGGGTCAAGGAAAGACTGCGCCTACAGAAAAGAAGACAAAGGTGGAGCCATCAAGGACTCTAGAAGTTTCATAAAGCAAGGAAGCAGAGATATAGGTAGATAGTTAGCCAAAACAGAAACATCCTGTGACTTTTTTTTAAGAGAGGAACTGCAATGGCCTGTTTTAACTCTTGCAGAATATATCCTGACTGATAGGACCTATTAACCGCTTGTGTGACCAAGGAGATCATGCCTGGTGGAATGTCCTTGAGGACAGTCAACGGGACCGGATCAGAGGAGGGATGCAGATTTCAATTTGTGGATGGCCAGTAGCACTTCTTCATAGGAGAGCACTGGGAATGGTGACCAAGCTGAAATTAACTGCTGACCCAGATCACCGGATACCCGAGGATCGGGCAACTGACCCAATTGAATGTGGTGACGTATATCCACGATCTTACTGTGAAAGAAATTTGCTAGTGCATCACAGCATAGCTGAGATGAAGCTGCTAACAGTATACACTGGGCAGTCGCAGAGGTTTTGTCCACTGCAAATAGCTCCTTAGAGTGGTTTAAGGCAGTTTCAACTTTAAGCGTAATAGAATTCTGCTTTGCCAGCTGATCGCCCCATGATTGTTCCTAGAAAGTGCCCCTAAAATTGTTTTAGCACTATGGCTATAGGCTGAGCACCACTTGCGTTCAGCTTGCTTCAACTCTAGGTGAGCCTTCTTGAGCTCTGCAGAGACCGATGGCTGAGAGGGACGACACCACACCAAAGTGTTTAAATGGTGCCACTTGGTTAGCTGCTACAAGAAGCACCTGAGATAGAATTGAAAGATCCAGCGATGGACCTATAAGGCAATTTTCCTTAACCAGTGATACCATGTATTCCGTGTCCACCCCTCGCCAGTTTCTTCTTCGGACAAATGCTGTACGAGATACAGTAATAAGAGAAGGATACGATACCAGACAATGATCCGACCACAAAACCAGCAATACAGATAAAACTGAAAGACAGATCTGTATAAAGAATAAGGTCTAGAATATCTCCTTGCTGATGAGTAGGTTTCCAGACCCATTGGATAAGGCCCAGGGCGGCAAGTGCTTCAAAAGGATTATCAAATACCTGAGCAAGGGGGGAATTAAATTTGATGTTAAAATCGCCTGATAATACCAATTTATAGTACTTCACCTAAAAAGAAGCTTCTAACTGCAAGAAGGGATCTAAACAATTGTAAAAAGACCCTGGAGGATGGTACACTAACAAAAAGTGAACCAAATGGGAGCCCGATATAGTCAGGCAGATCAACAAATCTTCCATGGCTAGACTATGAATTAACGGTAGGATGGAGAAATGCAGAGATTCCTTAAAAATAGCTGCAATCCCTTCACTCGGATAAAGAACCCCTCTATCTTGGTGGATGATTCTATAGTCCTCAGGAAGCAAGTGGAAAAAGTACCGGGGCTCACATTTCACAGAGCTAGGTTTCGGTAACAAATAAAATGTTAGGGGAATAGTCCTTTAAAAAGCTATGCACAAAATGATTATGGGCACCAAGAGAGCGGGTATTGAGCAAATAGGACTTTAACCCAGCACCTGCAATAGTAGATGAAGATACAGGAGGCTGTGTAGGGATGCTAAAGTGCAAGGGAAAGAGCGTGGTAGCAGGAGCAAACGCTAATAAAGGCGCTCACGAATAACAAATTTGCGTCGTTGCGTGCAGCCCTTTGAGCCTGTCCTCAACCCGGACGGGCCCAGACAAGCTTAGCTTAGGCGCAACTTTGGCGATATCGGTCATTAAATGTACACGTCAAATATGTAGGCCCCTCCCCTTGCATAGCCAGTAGACAGAAAAGACAGACTGCCTCCCACCAGTGTATGCAGGTAAGAAATCAAAACGGGAAATCAATCCGCGCGCGAGCCTCTGAGTCCTTTTCAAGAGGCCAGGCACCCTCTAAAAGCAATGAAAGCAATGTATTACAGGGAAGTAAATTTAAAGAAAAGAAAATATTCAAATGCTATAAATGTGCGTGAGTGAAATGTAAGCGGCGCACAGTCACGCCCCATGGCAAGGAACAAAAGCCATGCCTGAAAGGAAATACACAGGGTGAAGCCAGTAAAGAAAAAACACAGAGGGGCTTTGCCTACAGTGTGAATCCACTTGAATCTTACTTAGAGGGAACTAAGAGTCCCCATGTGGCCCCTTCACTTGTGTAGCCAGTAGACAGAAAAAGACTGCCTTCCACCAATGTATGCAGGTAAGAAATAAAAACAGGATATCAATCCGAGCGCGATCCTCTGAGCCCTTTTCATGAACCCAAGCCCACTCTAAATGCGTTGAAAGCATGGGAATTACAAGGAAATACGTTTAAAGAAAAGAAAATATTTCAAATATTCAAACGGTAAACATTAGCGTGACTTGAATGTAAGTGGCACTCAGTCAAGCGCCATGGCACGGAACACAAGTCATGCCTGAAAGGAAATACACAATGTAAAGCCAGTTAAGATAATACACAGAGGGCTTTAACCTACCATGTGAATCCTAAGGAACGTCTATGTGCAGAAGTCCAAAACAAAGTCTGTGTCAAAACGTATGCTTGTCATCACGTCTAATACCTAAATGCAGTGCAGGGATAGTCTTACTCAAAATAGTGTCCAAATTAAAGTCTGGAGCTATCTCTGGCTCCCTTCCCCAAGTTCAGGAACAGCTCCAAAGTCAGTTTCTCAAAAGAAGCTCTGGGCTCTTTGCCCAAGCAGCCAGGTACTGGATCACCAAAACAAAGTTCCAAAAGGCCCCAGTGTGCCCAGTGTGCATCCCTAAAACCACTCAGGGTTCCTCCCCCAAGCTTGTAGTCTTATTTCACCAATAATCTTGCAGTGTTTATTAGGAGCTTTGCTTTCTCTTTTAAAGCATTGATTCACACCAATGTTCACAAGGTAGTGTTTTCAAGAAGGTAAGGATCCCCTTCCCCAAGCTTCAAGTACTATTCACACTATAATGTTCCAAAATGGGCTCAGGGTTTCTCCCCCAAGCCGGTTGTCTTTTAGAAACCATTTTTCGTTCTCTCTAGTTTTGTCACGCTCACCTGATTCCCACGGAGGCGCAGGTCTGGCTTCGAGTGCTGATGCTTCTTCAATGGTGAAGCGCAGGACTCTGATGATGGACAGGAAGGGCCCCTCTACTCTGGCTTTTCTGGCTCGCAGGAATATTCCCCTGTGCGTGAAAAGGGAGTATTACCTACTGACAGAATAATGCTCAAGCCTCCCACTCCCTTCCAACCCTCCTCGATACCCTTCCACGATTCCCCGTGAAGTCTCACCTTAGGGTCTGGAAGGATGAGTTCTCCATCCCGCTTCTGATGCAGGGGCGCGTTGAAACCCAGTTACTTCACTGGTTTGCGGTTTGATGGGAGTTCAAAATAAGCTTGACTATTCAGGTGAGGCGGTGTAAGAGTTCTGTTGCAAGTTCAAAAGTTCAAGCTTAATAATAATGTTCATTGTCTTATTGCAGCAAGCGCTAATGCTTATGTCTTTTTCCCCTTAACGGCCGGGGTTCGGAATGCCGGAGATATGGCGCCGACCCGAAGTGTAAGTTCCGGATGAGCGTTCAGGTAATGTCTTTGCATTCGCTCATTCAATGTTTTTGTCTTTTTTCCCCATTGGGGCTGGGGTCCGGAATGCCAGGAAGCGGCAGGACCAGAAATGAAATGGGAATGACCCAACAGGTAAGTCTTAGAAGGAAAGTGAGCTTTTCCTATTTCCCTTCCTTCTCTCACCTTTTTTACTTGTCTTTTCTCTCTAGGCTCTGGGAAGTGGGTGCGGATCCGGATGATCGCTGCTGAAGATGGAGGCGCCCAGGAAAGGTGAGTGAAATGCAGCGCTGCAGCGATCGAAGCGAAATGCTTTTAAAATGATGTCTTCCCTTTCAGGATCGTCGGTGTGATGTCCCTGTGATGCAGCTTTAGCAGGTAAGGTCTTCTTTCTCACCAATTCTCTCTTATCTCCTTTTGCAGGCGACCCATTATGCTGACAGGCGTGGCTGAAGTCCAGATGCAGGAGCTGACACGGTGAGCGTCCAGCTGCGAGGAGCAGAACAAAGCGAAGCGTGAGTTGCTGATCGGGCGTGGTTTAAATAGCTTTGGAAGAAGTTCCAGGCATGTATCCTTCCACTGATCAGGTATGTATCCTTCCCCGACCACACCCAGGTAGAAAGTAGTCCCACAGGTAAAGTAGTTCCATTCAGGCCTCAAGAGGGCCTGGATGTAGCAGCATGGTCTACATCAGGTAAGTGCACATTAAAACACTTGAACACATGTCTAGCTTTATGAGCCTGGTGCCTAAGGCGCCAGGACAGGGGTCCAAAATGAGCCTGGCGCCTAAGGCGCCAGGACTGTGTCCAAAGGGCCCCAGCTTGGGCCCGCTGGCACTTCCCTGGGGGGGGAATGATGCCTGCCTCTGGGGTTGCTGGGTCGGACCTGGTTCCTTGGAGGTAGGCATCATGACAATACCCCCCCCCCCCCCTCAAGGCCCCTCCCAAGGTTGTTCCCTCCGGGGGTTTTGGCTTGTTCAGAAATCTCCGGTGGAACCTTTGTATTAATCGAGGTGCGTGAACATGGTTACTAGGCTCCCACGATCTCTCCTGAGGTCCATATCCCTTCCAGTCAACAAGATAGAAGAGTTTGGACTTTAACACCTTGGAGTCTAAAATGTCTTTAACTTCGAATTCTAATTCCCCTTCAATTTGAACTGGGTCTGGAGGCTTGGACATTCGGGTCACTGGTTGTACTGGCTTCAAAAGTGATGCATGAAAAACTGGATGAATACGCATGTTAGACGGTAAATCCAGTTTAAAGGCCACTGGATTGATTATAGCCTTGATGGGATAAGGTCCTATGAATCTGGGATTGAAGGTTTGCGGGCCCTTGAGGGGTAAATGTTTCGTTGCTAGCCATACCTGGTCTCCTACTTGATAAGGAGGAGTTTTACTTCGGTGCAAATCAGCATTTTCTTAATACTTTTTCTTGGCTTGCTGTAAATGAGTTGCAGCTTCTTTGAAGGCTCGGGTTATTGTGGAATGCAGATGATTTACTGCGGGTATTTCCAGGGTCAGAGGTGGATCTAGGTCAGAGGTCCGAGGATGGTGACTATACAAAGTATAAAAAGGAGTTTGTCCGGTTCCAGAATGCACTGAATTGTTGTATGCATATTCTGCGATCCAAAGGATGTCTTTCCAATTTAACTCGGATTGGTGTAACATGCACCGAAGATATTGCTCGAGAGTCTGATTGGTTCTCTCGGTTTGTCCGTCGGTCTGGGGGTGGTGGCTGGTGGATAACCGCACATCTATTTGTGCTAGTTGGCAACATTTCTTCCAAAAATGGGAGATAAATTGACTTCCACGATCCGAGACTAATATGGAAGGAAAACCATGTATGCGAACTATATTCTCCAGAAATTCCTTGGCCAAGGTGGAAGCTGAAGGCAAACCTTTTAAAGGGATAAAGTGGGCCATTTTGGAGAATAGATCCACAATTACAAGGATAGTGTTGTAACCAGCACAAGGAGGCAGGTCAGGTATAAAGTCCATTGACAAGGTGTGCCATGGTGCCGGTGGAATATCCAAGGGTTGAAGTAGGCCGGCTGGCCTTTTCTTTTGACCCTTGTTTTGGGCGCAAGTTCCGCAAGACAATACAAAAGACTTTGTCTTTTCTCCAAGAAGGCCACCAGAAGTGGTGTTTGATTTTTTCTTCCGTTTTAGCGATACCAGGGTGTCCTTCCATTAATGATTCATGATGATGGGCAATAACAGGTTCTTGCAATTCTTTACTTGGCAGAAACAACCGCTCCTGGAAGTAGGGTAAATCATCCTTAACGGTGTAATGAGGACCCTTTTGACTCCATTCCAGTAAGGCTGAAGAGTCTAGAAGTTGTTTTACTTGCGTTTGGATGTCCTTAATAGTTTGCAATGAAGTTAGGCCTAAGATTCTTTGTTCAGGTATGATGGGTACAGGTTCTAAACTCAAATTGGGTTCTTCCATGCCAATCCGGGATAAGGCGTCCGCTTTACCATTCTTGCAGCCAGGGCGATGGGTAATTACGAAATCAAATTCCGCAAAGAATAGAGCCCATCGGAGTTGTCGTGAAGATTGAGCTTTGGCCGTCTTTAAATATTGTAATCTTCTGTGGTCCGTAATTACGGTGATGGTGTGTCTTGCCCCGAGAAGGTAGTGACGCCAAGCCTTAAAAGCAGATTTAATAGCCAGTAACTCTTTGTCGGTAATTGCGTAGTTGATGTCAGGAGGAGAAAATTTCCTGGACCAAAAGGCCACAGGGTGTAGTTGGTTAGTTTCTGGGTCTCTTTGCGACAGGACAGCTCCCATGGCCGAACTGGATGCGTCGGTTTCCACAATGTAAGGGAGATCTGGGTGCGGGTGCTTCAAAACAGGTGCAGAGGTGAATTTGGTTTTCAGGTCCTGAAAGGCTTGTTCGGCCTCAAGAGTCCATTCAAAGCATTTGTTTTTCTTTAGGAGAGCTGTGATGGGTTGGACTGTTCGGGAAAATTCCGGAATGAATCTTCGATAGAAATTGGCAAAGCCGAGCATGCTCTGAACTCCCTTCACCGAGCTAAGAGATGGCCATTTGAGGATGGCGTCCACCTTTCGCGAGTCCATTCGGACTCCTTGAGGTGTCAGGATGAATCCGAGAAACTGAACTTCTGTGGTATGAAAAACACATTTTCGAGCTTTGCAAATAGTCTGTGCTGGCGCAATTTCTCAAGAACTGCCCTAACATGTTTTCTGTGATCGGATTCTGAAGAAGAGTACACCAGGATGTCGTCAATATAAACAATGACACAGACATCGGTAGGTTCCTGAAGAACATCATTCATAAAGTACTGAAAGGCGGCAGGTGCATTGCACAAACCGAAGGGCATCACCTGATATTCGAAGAGCCCAAATTTGGTGCGGAATGCAGTCTTCCATTCGTCGCCTTCTTTTATACGCACCAGGTGATAAGCTCCTCGGAGATCTAACTTGGTGTACACAGAAGCGTCTTTCACCTGGTCGATAAGCACAGGGATCAGGGGCAGAGGATAACGATTCTTAATCGTTATTTGATTTAGGGCACGATAGTCTATACATGTTCTAAGGTCGCCCTCTTTTTTCGGCACGAAAAACAGAGCTGAGGAGACAGGAGACTTGGACGGGCGAATAAAACCATTGGCTAGGTACTGATCTAAATACTGACGCAAATGCAAGTTCTCAGGTTCCGTAAGAGCATAAATCCTACTGCAAGGTAGTTGAGCATTGGGTACCAGATCGATTTGGCAATCATAAGACCGATGGGGAGGTAACGTGTTAGCCTGTTCCTTCTGAAAAACGTCTTGGAATTCTTGGTATTCTGACGGTAGCTGTACAGGGGTGGAAGTTGCTGAGGCTAGACCCATAACTGGATTTCTTGGATAACAACTTGGTTCACAATCAGGAAAACGTATCTTCTTTGCTCGCCAGTCGATTCTGGGATTATGTGTTTCTAACCAAGGAATTCCAAGAATTACTTGAAATTGTGGGGCCTTGATCACATCAAACACGATTTGCTTCCCGATGTCCATCCTGACCCACCAGTGTCATTTCATCAGTGGAATGCGTTACAGGCCCTGAGGCTATTTCGGTTCCATCTACTGTAGTAATGACATCTTGGGTTACTTTCGGGCAGAGAGGGAGCTTAATCCTGGAAGCCAATTCACGGTCTATGTAGTTTCCAATAGCTCCACTGTCGATGTATGCTTTTACAGCATGCAACTGCTGAGGCTGTTTTGGGTCCACGAGCACCATTGGCATGACAAAATGTGAGGTCAAAGAGTTTGTTTTCAAGCTCGGCAAGCGGACCCCTACGCTTGTCGGGCTCGGTCGTTTCCCGAATCAGGTGTCAATAAATCGTTATCAGTGGCTCCAACCACCTTCTTAGGTGGTTTAACCGGACAATTTCGAAGAAAGTGACCTGAAGTCCCGCAATACAGACAAAGTTGCATTTGCCGCCTTCTCTCTCGTTCCTTCTGCGTTAATGGTCCTTTAACACCGCCGATTTGCATAGGTTTGGATACGTCGGTACTCTTGGAGTTGACGTGGGTTTTGATCGGTACTCAGGTTTCGTACTTGAACCGATCTGCTTTTCTATTTTGAAGTCCGTGATCAAGTTGAACCACCAAGTCTATGTAGTCTGCGCAGACCTGGGGTGGATCTACTATCTGAGCTAGAACATCCTTAAGCTCTCCGCGCAGGCCTCAATGAAACAATGTGATCCTTTTGTTTTCTGGCCATCCAGTTTCCACAACCAGTCTATTAAAGGTGGCAACGTAGGACAGGAGATCCTGATTACCTTGTCGTAAGGATACCAGTTCGTTATCAAGGGCCTGTCCTTGAGAGTGTCGAGCAAACAATCTTTCCATGCTGGCCTGGAAGCCCTGAAAATCCTGGAGAATGGGATCATCCTGATTTACCAATGGAATAGACCAATCGGCAGCACTGCCACTGAGGTAAGATAGTATAAAGGCTACCTTGGTCTGGTCGTTAGGGAAGGCCCCGGGTCTGCATAGAAAGTGTAAACGACATTGGTTCATAAAGACGGCATATTTCTTGGGATCCCCCGCAAAACGTTCAGGCGGGGCCAAAGGCATGTGTCCAGGTAGATTGATTTGTACCGGGTTATCCAAACCCATTGATGTGGAAGTACCTCCGGAATTAGGTAAAGGAGTGTGCCCTGCCTGGGCCTGCAATAGCCTTTTGGCCAGGTCATCAGTTCTTTCCTTGGATAGGATCAGTTCTCTTTTGAGAGCGTTAGTCTCCTGGCGGGCTGAGCGCACTTCTGCCCGTAATTCCCCCAAAAGCTGGGCCAGCTGACCTGTCTCGGAAGTCTCCATAGCGCCCGGGTGGGAAATTGTGGGTAGGCTTTGCGTTCTGTCACGCTCACCTGATTCCCACGGAGGCGCAGGTCTGGCTTCGAGTGCTGATGCTTCTTCAATGGTGAAGCGCAGGACTCTGATGATGGACAGGAAGGGCCCCTCTACTCTGGCTTTTCTGGCTCGCAGGAAAATTCCCCTGTGCGTGAAAAGGGAGTATTACCTACTGACGGAATAATGCTCAAGCCTCCCACTCCCTTCCAACCCTCCTCGATACCCTTCCACGATTCCCCGTGAAGTCTCACCTTAGGGTCTGGAAGGATGAGTTCTCCATCCCGCTTCTGATGCAGGGGCGCGTTGAAACCCAGTTACTTCACTGGTTTGAGGTTTGATGGGAGTTCAAAATAAGCTTGACTATTCAGGTGAGGCGCTGTAAGAGTTCTGTTGCAAGTTCAAAAGTTCAAGCTTAATAATAATGTTCATTGTCTTATTGCAGCAAGCGCTAATGCTTATGTCTTTTTCCCCTTAGGGGCCGGGGTTCGGAATGCCGGAGATATGGCGCTGACCCGAAGTGTAAGTTCCGGATGAGCGTTCAGGTAATGTCTTTGCATTCGCTCATTCAATGTTTTTGTCTTTTTTCCCCATTGGGGCTGGGGTCCGGAATGCCAGGAAGCGGCAGGACCCGAAATGAAATGGGAATGACCCAAGAGGTAAGTCTTAGAAGGAAAGTGAGCTTTTCCTATTTCCCTTCCTTCTCTCACCTTGTTTTCTTGTCTTTTCTCTCTAGGCTCTGGGAAGTGGGTGCGGATCCGGATGATCGCTGCTGAAGGTGGAGGCGCCCAGGAAAGGTGAGTGAAATGCAGCGCTGCAGCGATCGAAGCGAAATGCTTTTAAAATGATGTCTTCCCTTTCAGGATCGTCGGTGTGATGTCCCCGTGATGCAGCTTTAGCAGGTAAGGTCTTCTTTCTCTCCAATTCTCTCTTACCTCCTTTTGCAGGCGACCCAGGATGCTGACGGGCGTGGCTGAAGTCCAGATGCAGGAGCTGACACGGTGAGCGTCCAGCTGCGAGGAGCAGAACAACGCGAAGCGTGAGTTGCTGATTGGGCGTGGTTTAAATAGCTTTGGAAGAAGTTCCAGGCATGTATCCTTCCACTGATCAGGTATGTATCCTTCCCCGACCACACCCAGGTGGAAAGTAGTCCCACAGGTAAAGTAGTTCCATTCAGGCCTCAAGAGGGCCTGGATGTAGCAGCATGGTCTGCATCAGGTAAGTGCACATTAAAACACTTGAACACATGTCTAGCTTTATGAGCCTGGCACCTAAGGCGCCAGGACAGGGGTCCAACATGAGCCTGGCGCCTTAGGCGCCAGGACTGTGTCCAAAGGGCCCCAGCTTGGGCCCGCTGGCACTTCCCTGGGGGGGGAATGATGCCTGCCTCTGGGGTTGCAGGGTCGGACCTGGCTCCTTGGAGGTAGGCATCATGACAAGTTTCTCAGTTGTTTGCACAATTCTTTTTATTGGCTGGGGCTCCCTGGCCTAGGCACAGTTGACAGACCACACGGTCCACCCACTACAAGTCGCACAAACAGTTGCCCTTACCCAAACACTTTATCCCCTTAACTTAGGATTGTTGGGTTATTCACAGCTTAAACTTTCCGTTCGATATTTTGCTCCCACTTCACTGCTCCCCTCGGCTGCTCACTTGCAGAAAACCTTATGATTTCACCAAATCACATTGCTTTAGAATTGTCCTTCAACTGTTCAGAGTCTTCTGAACACTTATGCTTCATTAGCCCACTGTTGGTATTGCCATCATCTGTTTCACCACTGTAGCTTCACTATTTCTCATATTTCACCAATTGGTTCTCATGGGAGGCTTTCGAGAATGTGCTGCCCTCACACGACCACTCTGATACAATGTAGCTTCACTACTCTTCAGACGCGCACCAGGTTTCTTTCATTCATTGACACTCACCATTCGTGTCACACTTCTTTCCCGCCTTCTTGGTTTGCACGATGAGATTCTCTCTCCTTGCCCCTCAAACACCCTAGCATAGGTATCACCTGCTTTCACGGCTCCCTTTTCTCACTCTTCCTGGCTCCTTGGAGACATGGCTCCCTCGGCACGCAATGACACTCTGCCTTACTGTGCCTTTCTCCAGCATTTCGGCGTTCCGTTCTCCTTTGATTTCTCATGGGATGTGCTGGCCTTCCTGCTCCTCCCTCATTCCACAGGCTCTCTTTACACCAGCTTCTCCATCCTCTTTTATACACCTGTGAGTTTTTAACAGGCTGCAGGTGTGAATTCCCAGGCAATTGCCTGACCACAATCGGCCCAATTAACAGCACATGCCTGGCCTTCAGTTCTATAGCCTTCAGGCTTCCTCTTCTTCGTCTCAGTACTATAGTGGTGTTTCCTATAGGTAATCTTCATTGCTATTGGAGTTTCTTCTTCTCTGTACTTGGTCTGACTTCAGGGGGAAAAGTAGGATCTGAAAAGCAATATCCAACAAAGCTGAAGGAGGGGAAGATAAATCGCTGTCAGGAAATAGGGGATCTCGTGTCTTGCCCACTCTCCCAAATCCCCAAGGACCCTCCGCCCATGTGATCCTCCCTTGCTAGTCAACCTCCAAAGTCGGGATCCAAAAATGATTGCCCTTCCCTTGCTACCTGAACAGAAGATCCCTGGGGAGTAGGTGTGAGAATTCCTTCAGGTTTCTTACAACTCCTCTGTCATCCAATGAGATCTAATGCAGTTGTTAAAAAAAGGGTGACTCGTGTGTCCTCTAAGAGAGAATCTCAATGTATATCTTTAGCTGACAAGATGTGAATACAATCACATATTATCTATGGTATGTATACAATACAAAGAACATCGACATCGGCCCGTAAAATGAGATGCGCCCATCCCTGGCCGCCTTCACACAGTTGTCAGTAGGCCTTCATCAGGACAAAATATTTCTTTACAGTTGAGCCATTCAGGAGACGCCCTCCACGTTTATCAATGTACAAGCTAAAGTCAGAAATAAAACCGACGGTGTCAGTAAATGCAAAGGGAACACTGTCCTGTGTATTCCTGATCAAGTCGTAACAAATGTGAACCTTTATTCTTAAGTGTCTGTAGGGTTTGTGCGTTGATTGATCCAGTGAGGCTGCATCGACAAAGGGCAACAGTTTTCTCGGGGACAAGGGAGGTTTCCAAAAACAGGGAGAATACAGAATGAGAACACGACAGTGGACCTCGAGACAACCCCAAGAATGGTAGCATCCATTTTCAACCTCACTACATACGTCCTCTAAAATGAAGAAATAAGTATCCTCAACAAGGTCCTTGGTTTTGTTCCTTGTTCCCGGGATATACAGGACAGTGTTCCCTTTGCGTTCACATTGAAACTGTTTTATTTCTGACTTTTTAGCTTGTTCATTGGCAAGCGTGGAGGGGGCGCTTAGCTTAGCAAGATGGCTGTTTAGCTTAGAAGCTCTGCTAACTGGCACGTTAATCCTGGACGAACACCGACATGTTTGCTGTATATGAGTCAAGGACTTATCTGTGCCAATCCGAAGGTGCCTGCTACCCATGGTTGAAGCCTAGACTTTAGGCTGCCGCTGCATTCTGGACCCTCACCCATGAGATTCCTCAGCTGCTGTGCGAGCCCTGCTGGAGACTGGTGACCAGGAGACTGCAGTTGGTGGCGTGGACGTGTGCTCCCTGGCGCTGCTGTGAGGTGGCCGGAAGCTGCTGGCCCGAGCTGTTGCAATCAGTTGTATTGCATTTATTGTTTTTTATCCTGCTTTTATATATATTTTTTAGTGTTCAATAAATATGCATTTTAACAGATGGTCTGGCATTCTAGCAGTTATTTTTTTTAACTGCTACATTTAAGTCGTGACTAATCAATGAATTGTCGTAAAAGAAAGGGGTAGCCCTATTCCTTTTTTTCTGTTTGGTTCTCCCCGAGAGGATCACCCCCCCCACGCACGGTAACAAAAAAGTGAGAAGTACCCATAGATAGATTGCCTATTTAGGACAATCCAGTGGTTGGTGGGTATTAAGTAGTGGTAGTACCATGGAGTATGTCAATACCATGTAATTCTCGGAAGAACACTTCCAAATAATAAAAAAATTGCCATCACTGTTTCCATCCGGTTCCGCACACAATGTTGCCAAACCCAATACGGATGATTTAGACCTGATCACACAAAAAAGAAAAAATTGGTTTGCATCGAACTACATGGGGAAATTGATGCTAGAATATCTTAAAGCAGGAGTTTTCGTAGACGGTCTCCAATTCCAAAGTATTTCCAGAGTTTTTATTGATAATCCAAAATTTAAGCTGAGTTTCAGTGGGGTTTGCAACAAGTGTAGTGGGGCTTGGATCATCCTCATCATTGAGTTAGCTGAGGAAGAGACTAAAAAACAATGTGAGGAATTACAGACTCCTGAAAACAAGATTCCCAGAGGAATCAATAATAGAAGAAATCTAAAATAAATTAGATACAATTAGTGAAGAAATTCGTAAACTCAAGCAATTCACTTTGGATAAAGAAAATGTGGAAGCTCAAAAAAGATGTAGAGCTGTACAAGGAGGAAATAACATGTACTTACCTCATGCCTTATTTTTACGAGCAGCAAAATAAAATAGCCAGGAACAACACAAAAAGCAATTGGTTCAACCAACGGCCTAAATATGCTGCCTTATAAGAAACATCAAAAACATCCGGGAGTAGCGACTAGGAAACCGGCTAGTGAGGCTGCATCAACCTCCTCGACAAATTCACAGAACCAACAGCAATAGCTTTTTCAGGGACGAGGGAGACGAGGCAGGTTCCGACAAGAATGAGAACGTGAAAGTGGACCTTGCGACAACCACAAGAATGGTAGCATCCATTTTGAACTTGCTGAATACGTCCTCTCAAAAGAAGAAATCAGTATCCTCAACAAAGGCCTTGGTTTTGTTCCTTGTTCCTGAGCAGATCCATTCCTTTTCTACTCAAAAGAATAATTCAACAAATCAAGATAAAATCACTTAACCTTGCAACTTAAAGTACCCAATTAATTTTGGGTTCTTTCACAGACAAAGTTTCAGAATTTTCCTGGCTGAAATCTGTAATCGATTTGACTATGGATCAATCAACGCACAAGCCCTATACAACGCTTATTAAGAATTAAGGTTAGAATTGTAAACAACTTAATCAGGCCTACAGTAATTACCTACCCTGCCGAGCCTCCCTGCTCAGGGGCTTAAATTGAGCAGACCTTCTGGGGTGTCTCATAAGACCAGCCTCACTTGAAACAACCAGTGTTGTCACCTCAAGGCTGCCAAATCATCTACACAAATAATCAGAAGCAGGGGTGCTTTTTCTGGGGCGACGTTCGACCAAATGACCACCGTTGGATTCTGGCAGACCTTTAAGTTTCCAGCCTATTGCATTGTTAGGGGAGGGGTCCACATGATATGATAGGATATATTTTATTTATATTGCGCCCATACACAAGTATTTCACGGTGCGACAAGGCAGGGGAGGGGTACAAAAGAGGAAAAAACAATGATTTTACTAGACCCAGTGACGTTGAGAATGCGTCAGTGCAGGGGAGAGGGAAGGGGGAAAAGTGCAAGGGGCAAGGGAGGAGTGGAAAGTGCTGAACGTGTAATCAAAACAGGTAGTGCGGGCAGCAAGTGGTAAGTGCAGGAATAAGGCACAGACAACAGTGTCTAGTAAGTGCAGGAAGGGGACTGTAGGGTTGCTGATACAGACTCAAGTGCAAGGGTTGCCAGGAGGCAGTGTGGGTATACGGGTGGGTGGGCAGGGATCTGGGCCCGAAATCAGAGGGTTGCCAGGTGCCCAGTGCCGAAACAGACAGAGATCAGCAGAGGAGAGGAAGAGCGAAGGCAGAAGCAAAGAGGGAGGTCTTGAGGTGTTTCCGCAACTGAAGATGGTTCTCCTCAAGTTTGAGTGGCAGGGAGGCTGTTCCACAGGGAGGCTCCAACCAAAGTTCGAGATCTACCCCCAACTTGTTGCTTGGAGAAGCGACTGACGGGGAGGTAGTTGGAGGAGCGAAGAGCTCGAAGGAAGGGGGAGTTGAAGGTATTGTGGGCCCAGTCCCCAGAAGGCCTTGTGGACAATGCAGAGGGTTTTGAACTTGATCCTTGCAGCCACTGGGAGCCAGTGCAGAGATTTCAGGGCTGCAGAGATACTGTCCCTGGGCTTGAGGCCGAGGACAAGTCTCGCAGTCCTGTTCTGGATGTGTTGCAAAGAGGAGTAGCAGGCAGATTTAGAAAGTGACTGTTGTAGTCGTTCAGCCTAGAGAGAACCAGAGCTCTAGACAGTGAGCTTCTGGGGGAAGGAGAGGAAAGGAAGAATACCTCTGAGGAGATGAAGTTGTTAGCTTAACTTCTTATAGACATCCGAGATGTGTGGAAAAAAGGAAAGCGTGGAGTCGAAGATGACCCCAAGGTTCTTAGCCTCACAGGTAGGAGCCGGGAGAGGGCCAAGGGAAAGCGGCCAGAGAGTGACAGGAAAGGAGGGTGCAGGAGTACCGTTGAGGAGGATCTCTGTCTTAATGGCATTAAGGCAGAGGTCATTGGCAGCACAGCACTCCTGGATTTGCGACAAACAGTCGGAGATGAGAGAGGGAGAAGAGGTGGCAGAGGAGAGCCTGAAAGTGAGCCGAGTGTCATCCGTATAGCACTGAAAATTGGAGCAGAGAGCAGCAATGCGTTGGGCGAGGGGTGCCAGGTATTGGCTGAAAAGCCAGGGAGAGATGTTAGAACACTGGGGAACTCCACAAGTGGAGAATGAGATAGAGGAAAGGAAGGGCCCAAGTTGGACCTGGGAGGGTTGGTTGGAGAGGAAGGTCGTCAGCCAATCCAGGGCCTGATTGGTGATAACCAGGTTATCATAAACGCGGTTGAGCAGGATGGCATGATTGACTTTCGAAGGCAGAAGAGGGCCAGTGAGAAGATTAAGCTGGAAGATGGCCAGCTTTTCCAGGCGTTTGCCCAGGAAAGGAGTGATAGAGATTGGGCGATAGTTAGCCGGGCAGGAGGGGTCGGCAGTGGGTGCACAAGAGTGCTTTAGAGGGGGAGGGGAGGGCTCCAGAGGTGAAGGAGTGGTTGCAGAAATCGGCCAGGGCAGGAGCAAAGGTGTCAATATGGTCCTTGATGGTTTTGTACGAATAGGGAAGAACCTGTGTTGACAAGACTTTCATAGATCGGACTTGTCTGGAAATCTCGGCAGGGGAGAAAAGAGGAAAGGAAGAGCAAGGGAGGGGAGAGGCGGCTGCAGGGGGACCGGAGCGAGAAGAGAGAAGATGAGAGGACGAGAGTTTAGACAGGATGTTCCTGGGTTTTAGAGATGATTTGAGAGGCCAGGGCCATGCAGAGGGCCTGGTAGGGCACAGGGGAAGTAGAGACTGCAGCAGGATTGGCCAGCTCCTTGCAGATTTTAAAGAGTTTGGCCAAATTGTTAGAACATCCAGGGTGTGCCCTGCAGAATGAGTTGGGCCAGAGGGAAGAATAAAAAAAGAGAGAGTCGCAGAGGTCGCAAAAGAGTACAGATGAGGGACAGGAAGCGTCCAAGTGAATATTGAGGTCTCCAAGGAGGAGTTGAGTGGAGGCTGAGGGAGGAGGAGAGTCAGCCCACTCAGAGAGGTAAGAGGTAGTCGGACCAGGTGGCTGATAAATGGTAGCAATGGTGAGAGAGTGGGAGAGAGGGAGAGAAAAGAAAGGCACACTCTGCAGACAAGGCATTCGATGGGGGAGTAGGCCTGCGTAGGAATCACAGAGGCAGGAATCCACTCTGGGAAGATCAAGGCTACACCTCCACCGGAACGGTTGGATCTGGGCGCGCAGAGGATCTTGTAGCCATCAGGGAGGAGAGTTTCAAAGCTTGTGACAGAGTTGGCCGTGAACCATGTCTCGTGAGACTGAGGACATCCAGGTTGAGTTCTTCCAGGAGGTGGCAGATGTCAGAGGAGTGTTTGACAGCCGAGCTAGAGTTGGGAGTGGCAATACGGAGAAGGTTGCCATACTTGAAAGACTTCCGGGGAGGGTACAAATCAGAGGTACTCCCTGTGGAGGTGTAGAAGGAGCCTGAGGGAGGGCAGAGGATGGGGGCAAGGAAGCCGAAAAAGGGAGAGAAGTGATAGCGGGAGAGGAAAGGAAATTGACAAGGCGCGGGAAGTGTCTATCAAAGAGGAGGAGGTTGGCCTGAGGGCCTTGGACCAAGACGGTACCATTGAGGTACACATTAATGATGACCTTAGAGGAGTGGAAGGAGGCCAGGAGGACCTCCCACCGGGTGCCACCATTAATGGGAGAGGAAGAGAAAGGAGAGCGTACAGAGACCATATGAAGGGTCCTTAGGTCTGGCGAATGAACAACAGAGGATGTCAGTGAGGGTCTGTCTGGAGGAAGCACTGGTGTATGTATCAGCGATAGGGAGGCCTGGGTTTGAGACCAGGATATCCTTTTTGAATTTCTTCCTACCAGACTTAGTGAGGTGGGTAGGATAGTCAATAGTCAAACAGTTGGAGAAGATCGGAGAAACAAAGAGTACCATAGATGAAATGGAAGAGGAGGGGGAGGAGCGGAATGGGAGGTGGGGGTGTGCAAGCAAGTGAGCGAGAGTACAGGACAGAAAAGCAGGAATGATGAAAGTACAAAGCAGTCACTGGGCACAGCCAAATTCAGAGTTAGCAGGCAGATGTAAAACACAGTGGAGCCACTAGGGTGGACCACTACAAACAGGCTATCCTTTTCCGGCTCCTGTATCCTTGCCATTCACCTCCTCTTTGCTTCAGTGTGTAGCCCCTGTATTGGGAAGGGTCTTTAAGCCACCCAGTGTCCGAAAGCTCATGGGCCTGGGCCTGCTACTCAGCCTATGCTAGTGTTGGGTTTGTCTCCTGCGGATGACTGTTTTCTTTTCTTGACAGAGCCTTGACAGAAACCAGCGCGTATTTTGCATCTCTGGATTTACAAATTAACGTTGATGAATCAAATATTTTACTAATAAATTATGTTAAAAAAAACCAAACCAAAACTGGTGCATATATAAGAAGCGCCTGGAAGTTGTCCAGAATTTTAAATACCTGGGAATTGAGATCTGTTCAAAAAAGCACATGGAAAATGATCGGTTACTTAAAAACCTAGAATGAATGTCAGAATTATTGGCGTTTGGCAGGTTTTCGGCAATCCCCATGATCAGGTTCGATCATCAAAAAGTTGTTCCCCGCTTGCAATATGGAGCTGAAACTGGTCTGCTACCGACCATTTGTGGGGGAGTGGAGTCACTAATGTGGAAAAGGATCCTCCCTATACCCAAAGGGACACCTATGCCTGTGATCTGACATTAATTGGGTTTGGTCTCATTACAGGCACATGTAGAGGTTGCAACTTTTGAGAGCACTATTGCTCCCTCCAGATAACTGTGTGTTTTTTGAATTACGCTAGTTGTTGTTTGGGTTTTGATTGAGTTATTGCAATCAAATGTAAAACTCCTGGCTGACTATAATCTGGACATTGAGAGATTGCTTGCTCCATGGATAGATAAGAAAAGGTTCCTGTTTGAGCTTGACTGGATCAAAAACAGAGAATCGGCTATGAAGTATCACCATCTAGTATATGAATTGAGAGCATTTATTGAAATCCCTTGCTACCTTAGGCAGCATCCATCTAGGAACCATCGATCCGAAATGCTCTGGTTTAAATTGAACTTATTACCTACCAGAGTGTTAATCGGAGCCAGACAAGGAATTCAATACAATGCAAATAGAAACAAGCCTCCATCTTTTAATTGAGTGCCCAAAATTACATGAATCATGTACATACTACATTGAGAAATGTGTCTTCGATGAAAACGTATTCAACATGAATGGTTTTGGTCAAGGATTTTAAATAGTTGAGTAATCTTTGAATATATCAGTTTTAAAGTTGGTTCCTAAATTTGTGTTGTACCGATGAATTGAAGTGAATGTTTTTTACATTTTTTTTGTTAGAAATTTGAGATGTTTACTGTTGCTTGCTTGATCCTTTGTAATGTATTAAGCTGAATGATATGAAATGTTGATTTTTAAGGGTGTTTTTCTGTATTCCTTTTGCAAAGGTTACTTTGTTAATCATATGCAAATAAATAGACTGTTTTCTTTTTTCCCATGTGGCCCTGATAATGCACTGTGAATCGATGGGGGCCTATTTTAAGGACCTCATAAAGGTGGTTTTGCCACCCCGGCCACCTCTTCCAGGGCTTTTCGGAGACTGCTCTGGGAATTTCTCCAATGGCGATTCAACCTTTGCCAGTTCCTCTTCCACAGCCTTCTAATGATTCCGGGGAGGATGAACAGGCAGAGGACTACCAATAAAAAAATGTATCCAGGGGATCAGCAATGTCATTTGTATTGGGTGTGCCTAACCTCATTCATGCAGCCATCCACAGCATTGAAATTTACCACTACTTTTAATTCAGAACCTTCAGGATACTTGGAGGTCCTTACTAAAGTATAAAGCATTGGCCAGGAAAGGAAGATCTATGCTGATACTGCTTTTCACTTGAGAGAAGCAAACACTGATGCCCTACAGGCAGCCACAAATCATAAGCTCTGGAAAGAGCTCTAGGATTTTGTTTTGTCTGATACAAAAATTATAGCCCATGATATGCTGAAATCTGCTGTAAATTGCTGCAGCTAGTGGCATGGCTCAGGGGGCTAGGCACTTGGAGACCAGCATGGTTGCATGCTACCAAATTTAATAAGGAAATCTAGGATACATTCTGAAACCTGCCTTTTGGGGGCATGGTTTTGTTTCATAGCTAAACAGATGTGTTTGCAACAGTGAAAGTGAATATCCTCATGACAAAGTCCCTCTGTGTTCTCTCGAAGCATCAGTCCAAACAGGACAAGTTTTGCTCCTTGTCATTTGGGGTTTTTCATGGACAAGAAGAGAAGATGGCCAGACAGGACCCCAAGCCTGCCTCAAAAGAAATGCCAATGAACAGGAAGCTGGGGGTGAGGGTGTCTCTGTCCAGCCCTACTCCTCTTTAGGCACTCCCCCCTTCTTTGACATGGGATAGGTCTGCAAATCACTTTGATTTACTCCCCCACTTGATTGAGGGAGAGTGGGGAAGTTTCAGCTGTTTCAATGGAGGCTTGAAGGACCTTATAATTTCTGACCTTTGTGTATTAGTGCCAAGTCAAGGCTCCTGGCTTCCTATCCCCTTTCCCTTTTTCTCGCCCTACCTTGGCCTTCATCTCTTTTGGGGGAGATCTAGAAACATTTATAGAACCCGTTCCTTTTTAAGACCTGGGTTTGTTAGACCAGAAAAGTAATCCCATAGTCGAATGATACGTATAGTATGTTGGCCAGAGGCGAATCCCATCATGTGACAAACATCGCAATCAAAGAATCGTCAGTGTAACCAAAGGGCGTCCATTTTGTGAAATGTCGGCCATTTGCTTTTTTCTTTTCTGTTAAACGCTTTGCAAATCTATTCTATGCTTTAGATTCGCACACAGTGCAAGGCCACGGCTTGAACTCTGAAATGCTAACGCAGACAGGAATATCGAACTGTGCAGAAATACATTGTTTTTCTCTCTCACCAAGTCCTTGAAGTCGAGTGGAAGCCGCATCTAATCAGCAGTCCAGGTGCCGGTTTGTCTTGCAAGCACTGTTGTAAAAGGCAGTTAAACATGAATTATATTCTCCTAGCTGTGCTCCTTCACTCAGAATGGTATTCTCTGCTTCAGAACTATCTGACCCTTAGCTCATGAGCCGTACACACAGATAACGTAGTATGGAATGTTTCTCTGCTAAAAATATTTCCTTACCGAGCCAGAGCTCCATGTTCCCCATGACAGAAAGCTGTCTCTGCTGCCTTTGCTAGAATAACTATGTTTAGACTGAATGAAGACTTGTCATAACGTGTCATAATTGTCAATCACTGAACCCTAGCCTGTATGACATGTAAGAGGGCGGGTCGAATTGCCTTAACAAAAGATATTGTATAATGTGTGTATTTATGGCTGCTTGAGCGCTGTTTGCTCTCTCGCATCTCAGTGTTTGGGAACACATGTCGTGAGGCGTTTAGACCCAGTGGGCCGACTGAGAAATTTTGAATAAAACCAGACTTGTTTGGGGAAACAAACCTTGCGTCTGACGTGTCATTATAGTATATGGTTATTGTGCCTTAGTTTCCATATGCAGTCTTTATGGCCAAGCAGGTTCAGGCTAATAATCTGTTTCTTGATGGTGTCAAAACCAAACCAAGCCGGCTTGCAAACCATTCTTGAGCTTTCAAGGCCTGTTCCTCTCCCAAGAAACATTATGTTCACTTCAGCACAGATCAAGTTAGGGGGGACTGTATTTCTACAGTAGATCTGAAGGATACATATCTTCACATCTCTATTTGCCAAAATGATTGCAGTAGCAGGGTATTTTCTGCAGCAAGATGTGTGGCGGGCTGGAAGGAGGAGTTGGACACTCTAAGGACAGTTTAGTGGTTTAATGAAATGATGTAGATAAGGCCTCACTTTCCCCATCGCTAAATGATGCACCCTAACTATCTAAAATAACTAAGGGTGCTTGTTAGTCAGGAAGTCCTTGAATACAAATGTCCTCGGTCCAAACCTAACTCTACCTGACTCTACCACTAGATGAACAACTTGGACTCATCCAAGAGAAGATACTTTTTCTTTCAGGTTGGTGATTTCAATAGTTTCTGAAAGAAATGTCTGTTTCACCTGTTGTCTCTCTTCAAAATCATCTTTAATAAAGTCTGGATATCTCCTCCATGAGCTCTTTTTATTCTTGGGCAACACTACTGGGTATGTGTTCTTTCTTTAAGGACATGTTTTGGCCAGTGAGTCTTTACATACTTTTTCACATTCTTTTCTCTTGTTTTATAGTCTCTCAATTCACCCTTGATTTGATTATGTGGGACTTAATCCCCTTATAAAATGTCTCTCTCCTGGGATCTTTCTTTAGTGCTTTCTCTTCTGTTCTCATACTCTATTGGTTTATGAGACCGAATCCCTTCCTCCCGGAGTACTTTTCTCCAGTCTTTCCCTATTACCCTTTTGGGTTTATTTGGTATTTGCCCTACGAGCTCTCCCCATTGCCAGATAAATGTGTGTCTCTGTGGAACTAGGACAAGTTACACTCTTCATGCACGTTATTCCCCTCACAGGATTGCTGGTTAGATTCTAGACTAGATGCCTTTTTGCATTGGTAATTCAACAATTGCATTCCTCTTGACTCATTTTTATGAATGGGACGAGTTGTACTCTTCATGTGTTACTTCCCCGGAAGCCTCATATGTTCCCCGGTACCTTCAGGTGAGCATGGGAACCTTGCAGTGCTCGGCACTCGCTCAGGTATTGTTCTCGGTACTCCATTTCTTTTTGCTACGCTTTTGTCAGCATCCCGATCTCTGCTTCCCCTCGGGCTACTGCCTTTTTTGAACACAGAGGACGGTGAACTCTACTCGCTCCCTGCAGTGATGGTCTTGGCGTAGTTGTGTGGGCGCTTTGCCCAACGCGATTAGTTTGTGGTCATGCCACCACCCGGTCCTGGACACCCCTTATCTCTGTTTCTCCGGTGCTTTGCTTGCTGGCCTCCTGGTGTCTCGCTTTGACGATCCTCGACTGTTTGAAGGTCACAGGCTCTGCGGCTAGTCTAGACTCTGCCCCTTCTTGGTGCGATCGAGTCAGGGGGCTTTGCATGCGTCCAATACCCTCTCTTCCTCTCCTTGTCTCAGTTTGTAAGACCCTTAAAGGGACATCTTCTTTTACTTGCTCTGGTAGTTTTGCTTCAGCATTGCCTGCAGCCACATAGAAGGATGTTGCATTATTCTTCCCAGTCGGCAGTCCCAGATATGCTGATAGTGTGGCTGATGCAGGGAGTTCCTCACAGGAATGGGAGTCCTTGTCCTCTGAGGGGGTGGGGGATCTCTCCCAGTGAGGTCCCTCTTGCCCAGATGCCTAGGGAGGTTCTTGCGTCCTCAAAGGGGGTGACTCCCATTTGGGAAGAAAGGGACGACTACCATTAATTTGTCACAGGTGTCTAAGCAATCAAATATCAGACTCCAGTTCAGGCAGCAACCGGTCAGAGTCTGTTTATTCTACAATGCAAGAAAGTACTGCTTCAGTTTTTCCTTGTCTGACCCCTGAACCTAGAGCTAGAAATACAAGGCCTTTTATACACTTCAGGTTGGACTTGGGAAGGAGGTTATATGGATGTTCTGATTCTGACAACTCCACCCCCATTTTTAATATCCATAGACTGGGCAGAACCATGTAATTATTCTCACAGTAGCCCCTTGGGGGCCAGGCAGGTTCTGACTTGGTAGTCCTGGTGGTTGAGAGACCCATTATTTTTCTTGTGAGGGGAGCTTAATTCTTTATGCCTGTCCTTTTACCCCCATCAGTGTCCTTCGCTAGATGGTTCCTGGATTGATGCAAGAGCATCTTGGCTTATTAGACAATTAAAGAAATCTGCCACGGGGAAAGACTGTACCCCTAGGCAGTGCAGATGTAAATGGAGCCGGTTTTGCTACTGGGATCTGCAGAAGGGGAAGGGCCATCTTCCATTCTCTCTGGATAATTTCTTTTATGACCAGTTTGGCTTTGTCAGTTTTACATATAGACTTGTGTCGGCCATTAGCACACACCTCAATTGGAAACTTTCTGTTTTGTCAGTTGCAAATTCAGTGATGAACCACTGCTTTGACAGACGTTGCCATTTATTTCTATCTAGACAACTTCGTCCTCCACGAGATCTCAAGGTGATGCTAACAGCGTTATGGCATCATCATTTTGAGTTAATAGACTCTGTGGCTATTAACCTGGTGACCTGGAAATCTGTATTTCTCAAGGCAATTACATCATTGCATCGATTGGGCGAATGACAGGCCTTCTCAGAGATGGAACCATTCAGTGTATTTTATAAAGGAAAAGTGGCTTTAAGGACCCATTCTTCCTGTTAAACAGATTTTTGTTTGAACCAACAAATATCTACCAACGGATTGTATTTATGATATTTGTAGAGCGCACTACGGCCAGCACTAGGAAGCACAAAAACCAGTAAGTCCACCCTACGTCACCTAGAACAAATGTGTCGTCACCGCTTTACGGAACTGGGAGTGATCAGCAATTTCCCACAACTCTGAGGGGAGGGCATTCCATAGAGTTGAAGAACGACAACCCACATGCACTTTATAGTACTGTGGTATTCTTAAAAGATTCTACGTGGCCGAGCGTAAGCACCTGGTAGGCTGGTAATGAATCAGCTTGTTTAGTAAATACTCTGTACCAATATCGTGAATAGCCTGATGCAGAGTTTTGAATTTAATTCAAGAGTTAACCAGAACCATCTTCCCCAATCCATTGTCTGAAGCAGAAAGGGTATCACACAGTCTAGATGCTTAGAGCCCTGAAGTTCTATCTGGACAGAACACAATATTTTAGCAGTCCCAAGAGATTGACACTTTTGGGGACCAAACAGGGGTACTGTAAGATTTCTATTGCCAGCTGGGTAGTCTCCTGCTTACAGTAAGATTTTTCTGTTTAGGAGTTAGGATTTGTACCATGTATCACTTCCATTTAATGGTTTCCAAACGCTCTTGTGGATCTTGGAAGGGGTGGGTGGATTTGGCTATTGGGGAGGAGATGGAAAGGCACGATTGTAGTGCTTTTGTGTTCAGGTTACAGATCGGAAGTACACTGAGCTCTGTGTGCTTTTAAGATTTCTAGGTCCAATAAGCAATTGCAACAATGACACAGGGAAGACCATAGACATGCAATTGCATAGCCAAGTAAATGTCTGGACTCTGGCAACTCGACACTGATGAGACCGCTAAGCAGGGAAGGACACAGCCTAGCCTGGTTATCAGAACGTTCTTCACACTAGACCGAGAATGTTTCTCAGAGAACTGAAAAGCTCTGATCCTCTAAAATAGGGTGTTATGGTCCCCGCGAGAGGCACTGAAAGGTAATCCGGAACAGGGGACTCCTTCTAATCCGCAGAGACACTCGCACATACCAATATGCTTATTCTCTTCTCCGCACCAATAAACAAAATAATGGAGCTATACCCTTCGATTAATTTGACCTAGCTGCACACATACTTATACAACTCCATGAACACCTCAACAGTCTTTAGAATGCAGCTATCCCCCCATGAAAATTTGGCCTATCTGCACACATCTCGTACACAAGTTCCACCACCTTCAGAATGCAGCTACCAAGTCAAATGGCCTTGCTGCACACATTCTACTGATCTCACACAACCTCTGCACCACGCCTAGCATTAGAATGCAGCTACACACCACATAAACCGCCCAGGCTGCTCACATACTGTGTGCACCCAACCTGGACTACGGTCCCTGATGGCATTCATCCCAGAGCACTTTCAGATTCATACCAATGGTAAAAAAGGTGCTATACAAGGACAGTGTTCCATTTGCATTCATTGGCACCGTCTGCTTTATTTCTCTGACTGTAGCATGTTCATTGACTAACGTAGGGGAGTCTCCTGATTGGCTGAACTGTAAAGAAATGTTTTGTCCTGATGAAGTCCTACTGGCAACTACATGAAGAACACCATGGAGGGACGTATCTCACTATATGGGCCAAAACACCACGTGTCAATGTTTTTTGTATTGTATACATATCATAGATAATGTTTTTTGTATACACATCCTGTCAGCTTAAGATATACATTGGGATTCTCAGAGATGTGACCCAGGTTTACCTTGCTTTAGTCATTTTCCCATGGAAAAACTTGACACCTTGAGTGTCCCATCGACGTTGTTGTGGAAGCTTTTGGTCCCCACCAATAGGACGTTGAGTGTATAGCTCTGCCCCAGCAGCTGCCCTCAGATTTCAACCGTCTTTCGAGCTGGTGGGATTCCTCATGTCGTTATCGCCTGAGAGAAAATTAGGTTCTTCAGAAAATAACTTTTTCTTCAACTTCCTCCAGCTGGAGAAACCGACATTTACGTACATGGCTCCATTTGCGGCCATGGAGACCCCTGGACCAAAGCAGTCCTTATTTAGGCCTTGTGATACCTGCTGCATAACAAATGTGTATGAGAGCGATAGACATGCGGAATGTCTTTATTGTCTGTACCCTAACCATTCCGCAGAAGGATGTGACATCTGCCATGGTTTCTCACAAAAAACCCTTAAGAACAGAAACCGTTGCCTAATTTGTTCGCTCAATGAGGGAGCATACCCAGCGTCGGAAGTGGGTTCATCACGGAGTGAAAGAGCTATCACTCCCACTGACAAGAGGTCACCGTCATGTCTGAGATCCAGGTCTGAAGAGACAGTAGCGAAAAAGCAAATAAAAGGTGAGCCTAAATCATCCGTGGGTCACGCTAAGGCTAAACATTAATTCCCTGTTAAAAAACCACCAGGTAGGGGTGAGGGGTCCCATACTGGGTCTAAGCACTCAGCCAAGGTCCCGTCGGCGAAGACACCATCGGAAAAACCGAGGGATAAAGGTTCACGACTGTTGACAAAGCCTATGTCCGACCCGTCTAAGAGATCCTCTCTGACAGAAAAACACAGATCCAAATCTGGTGCAAAGCCTTCATCTTCGACGAAAAAGAAACGATATTTGTCATCGGAATCTTTTAGGTCCTCCTCTGGACATGAATCGTCCACGAGACACCTCTCGGCGACCAAATCGTCATCGAAATCCACTCCCGACAGCGACCTCATCGACTGCAACCACATCAATGGCACCCCCTTCATCGACGACGATAACTTTGTTAACGTCAAAGAGCCATCCCTCATCGACGACCACCTCGTCGACAACCAAAAACATAAATCGTCCGGAGATAAACCTACACTTCCGTCCGTCGACTACCATCTATGGGGTTACCTATACAGAACAAGGTATTCTAAAAACCCTAACAGAGGACAGGATAGAGCAAGGTCAGGTCCTGCTAGGAATGTCTCCTATAAGTTACACAGACATCATGCCGTAAGAGATTTTTCAGCACAAGATAACGTCAGATTTCGAGCCTACGCCAAAAGAATGTCCGGGTGTCCCTGACTCCAATCCAGAGGAAGAACTTCCCATCCTCCTAGCCAAGGACCATCAAGAGGGGAAGACATGCCTCTAGGAATTCAGACACCCACTCTACCATCAACACCTGCGGGAATGGGTGGTATGAATCCACAATACCCCCTCATAAATCCTCAATCCTTGCTCTCCCTGCAAGTGCTTACAACATTACAATAACTTTTGGGGCAGCTCGATGCCAGGCTTCCGCTCCCTCAGCCACAGCCAATTATGACATTTGTAGATGACCAAGGTACACTGCAATGCCAAAGGGATCCGGGCCATCCCTTTAGGGACCAAACAGTCTTTCTAAAGTTCTGACACCTCCTAGACCTCCACCTCCACAAGAGCAAGATGAGGGGAATTGGTAGACACAGACCATGACACTGTTCCACCATCTCTTTGTCTCCTCGCAGAGCAGACACGTGGGACATGGATGATCCTGACCAAGATATGCAGGGTAGTCCTGCTCAGCCCTCTCCTCCAGATGACATTGGGGCGTTTCACTCCATAATGTCTAAAGCATGCCAATTATTTTGGTTAATTCCTGACGAGGAAAAGGACTGTTTCCTCTTCGACCACATGGGCAAACGCAGTAAGGCAATGTTTTCCATACCCATCCTGGATCATGTTTGGCAGGAGGGCCTCCGTACACTGAAACATCCTTTCACAGAGCCAGCAATTAAAGGTAGACTAGATAAAAAGTTTAAAGTGCCAGACACAACACCAAAATGCCTCACCTCACAGCCCGTTCCAGAGTCACTGGTATCAGCTGCAGCAAAGTCGAAAGGCTTGTACGCAGCGCAAATGCACCAATCCCCAGACAATGAAAACAGGAAAATTGATGCCTTTGGGAAAAAAAGTACTCCCCATTGGGGCAACAACTGTCAAAACAGTAAATGCCCTTGCTATAGTTGCTCAATACGATCGAGAGATGTGGCATCGGTTGGCTCCTATATTGGAACACTTGACGGAGCAACAGAGGAAGGAAGCCATGATGCTAGTACGTGAAGGGGAGGAAGCCTAAAATCACAGCATTAACATCGCTGTAGACCTCGCTGAAACGTGGTTCAAGCAGATTGGAAATGGGAAAGTCTTTCGACGACAGGCATGGTTACATTGCACTGATTTTCGGCAGGAAGTTCAGCACAAGTAATCGATATGCCATGTGAAGGGGAGAATCCTTTTAGGGGATAAGATTGATGAAGCCCTTAAAACCACGAAAGTAGACTCAGACACGGCTAGGTCTCTTGCGACCCTACAGGGCAGGCGGTCCTTTCGCTCCTTTCGGGGAGCCTCGGGTGATTCAAGATTTTCATCCTCAAGGGACAACAAAAGCTACAGTAGACCCGGATACTACTCGCAGGACTACAAGAGGAATTACCAGTCCTCCCAGCACAACAGGGAATACCATCAAGGACAGCAAAAGTACGGAGCATCCACCTCCTTAAAGAGGTAGGCAAAATAAGGCACAGCAATGACTGACTCAGGAGCAATCAAGTGGGGGGGGGGGAAATGTGGCCTTCTACCTCAACGAGGGGCAAACAATAACAAGACAGGTGGCTGCTCGATGCCATCCAGTACGGCCACTTGTTGGAGTTCAAACGCTCACAAATCCCAATTCCTCCCATAAAGATATCTTATCCGCACCTTCAAATTTTACAATAAGAGGTGCTTCAAATGTTAAGGAAAAGGGTATTCCAAAGAGTTCCTCTTTTGGCAAGAGGAGGAACCAGATGGGAAGTGGCAGCCTATCCTGGACTAGCAAAAGCTAAACATAAACATCAAAAAGCAGACGTTCAAGATGCTGATGCTGCAGGATGTCATAAAGGCCATACAGCCCCACGAATATCTGGCGACGTTAGACCTGTAGGATGCATATTTCCACATCCCAATACATCCAAGGCACTGAAAGTACCTCAGGTTCGTAGTTGGCAAAAGCCATTACCAATTTCGGGTACTCTCATTCGGCCTAAAATCAGCACCCAGGACATTCACAAAATGCTTGTCACCAGTAGTAGCGTACTGGTTGTTTTGAGGTTCAACCTATCAACAAACCATGTTTTCCCTGACACAAACGGAAGCCCTGCTCCAACAATTGGGAATTGCAATAAAGTGCACCAAATCTTGCGCAAATCCTTGAAAAATGTGGTGTTCCTGGGCGCTCAAGTCCTCACGGACTAAAGTCTTGTCAGACCCTCTTCAGACAGGCTGAACAAATTAATACTCCGAGAAAACTCAGTCACGCCAAACAAGTTAGTCACTGTTCGCACATACATGGCTCTCCTGGTGACCATGTCCTCCTGCTTCCCTCTAATTCCCCACTGCAGGCTACATATGTGGCCATTGCAAAAGTTCCTGGCGACCAGATGGTCACAAACTGGGGGTTCCAGGTCAGACAAAGTTACCATTACTCAGACTCTCTCCAACACACTAAAATGGTAGACATGCCCCTACAACATCGCAAAGGGAATGCCTCTTGTGGAACCCAACTTTCATCTCACAATTGTGACGGATGCCTCCATAGCGGGGTGGGGAGCACATTTGGGCAAGCATTAAGTCAAAGGCCTTTGGACTCCCTAAAAATCCATCCTCCACATAAATGTGCTGGAACTCCAGGCAGTACATTGGGCTCTAAAATCCTTCCTCCCACTAATCAAGAGTACAGTGGTTCGAGTCCTCACGGACAACACAACCACAATATTTTATCTGCGGAAACCAGGCGGAACACAGGTCAAACACCCTGTCCCAAGAAGCACAGACTATTTGGCACTGGGTCACTCAATACAACATTCTGCTTCAAATCTTCCACCTTCTGGGGATACGGAACAAGCAAGCAGACACCCTCAGCAGGGATTCGTCACAATCACACGAATGGCAACTGCACAACATCCAGATAGTCAAGATTTTCTCAACATGGGGGCATCCTTCTCTAAAACTCTTTGCCTCCCACAACAACAAGCGGTGCGAGAAATTTGCGAGTAGGATTCCTCAACCGGACTCCCGAGGGGACGCATTCTCATTTCCATGGACCAGCATGTTCGCGTATGCATTTCCCCCATTTCCGCATCAGGAAAACGATACAAATGATACGCAGATGTCACTGCAAAGTAATCCTGCTAGCACAATATTGGCCCAGGCAAACCTGGTTCTCGGGCCTCCTGCATCTGGCAGCGGACAATCTAATCCATCTAGGATCTCACGCCAGTCTCCTATCCCAGAACAACGGGATATTCACAACCTGGACTCTCTGAAATTAACAGTGTGGCTTCTGATCACGCCGAATTCAGCCACTTGTGCATCCCTCAAGACTGTGAACATATTCTAGCAGCGACCATGGCCCCTTCTACTAACGTCTCCTATAACCACAAATGGAAAAGATTCTGTATATGGTGTTCACAACAGCCCAACCTGCGTGCACCCCGGATGTACTCGGAAGTACTGTTGTGATGTGGGCTCCGGCTGGCTGTTGACTTTCGCTGTTGGCTGCTGCATTTATTATTGTGAACTACCTGCTGCTTTCCAGTGCGCCAGTGCTCCATGTGCAAGAGGAAGGCTTGAACCTGTGAAACTCGGACAACAAGAACCAGAATTCTCCCCTGCGCTAACCTAGGACTCCACCCCTTGATATTCTGCCCGCCCTCCCTCCAGCCTACGTGCGCACCCGCGCGTGCACCGCAGAAGTACTCGGAAGTACTGCTTTGCTGTGGGCTCGGTTGCTTGTTGACTTTCGCTGTTGGCTGCTGTATATATTATTGTGGACTGCCTGCTGCTTGCCAGTGCGCCCATGCTCCATGCGCAAGAGGAAGGCTTGAACCTGCGAAACTCTAAATAACTAAGACTGGGTTCTGTTATATATATCTTTAACAATTCGGCGTCTTGTGAACTGCTTCTTGTGGACTGGGCTTTCGGGGGGTGGGAGTTACATCTACGTAACGTGATACTCACGTACTGCTTTCTGTTCTCTATTCCCTAGATTCTCCCCTGCGCTGACCTACGACTCCACCCCTTGGTATTCTGCCCGCCCTGCCTCCAGCCTACATAGCACCCGGTGCGTGCGCACCCGCGCGCGCGCACCCTGGAAGTACTCGGAAGTACTGTTGTGCTGTTAGGCTGGGAGGGTGGGTGTTGGGGGCTGGTCTTTGGGGTAGCGCGGGAGACGTTTTTTAGTGGGCCAAGGAACGAAGGCTGTCAGGTATAGTTATTGCTCAAGGCAGTAACATTTGCTATCGGTGAGTAATTGCTGGCTCCTATTCGTATTTTACCCCTTGATTATCCAGATGGTAAGAGGGGGTGTGCGAAAAGATTCTATCTCTTGATTTGGTCTAGATCAAAGTAATCTGGGTATTTAAGTTATATTCATGCAGATTGCGATCAAGGGCTGAGTGTGCACATATATTATTGAGTCAGAATGCCCATTTGATTTAGGTTTGGTTTTGAGCATTATGTCTAGGTGGGTTTGTGATGACAGCTACCTAATCTAAATCACTTTACTTGTTAAACTACCATTCAAGGGATTTCTAAAGTATTGCCGCAAGTCTTGCAGTAAACCCAGGCTTAGGCTCTGGGTCAGAGAAATCAGCGGCACTATGGTGAATGGTCTGCGTAGTGGTCGGAAAATTCCTGGCTCTCCTAAGGATTGCGAAGAAGAATTAGCATTGTTTCACTCTGATGCCTCTCATTGTGTTTCGGCAGGCTCGCTTGTGCAGATGGCACCTATTAGAGAGGGGTCCTTTATGTGTGAATATGGGCCCATTTGATGTGTATTGAGGCTCCCCTGCCTTTAGTAGCTTTAGAAAATGTTTCCATGACCAATTCAATGAAAGGGAAAGGTATGGACGAGTTGATAGAAGCCCCTGTTCCTACCAAAACATATAAGCTTACTGAATTGAAGAAAAGTGTTAACATGACTGGTATATTTCTTCCGCCAGCAATTGAAATATCAGCTGATGTAGGGAACCTATTAAATCATATGGGTATGAAACTTAATGATGTATCTATAATTGCACCAGTGATAGAGGCTGAGTTGGGGAAACGGGTGAGGTTTTCTCTGGGTCCCTCTACCCCGGTGACACAAAGTAGATTTGGAATGGAGAATGTACATATGTTTACTAAAATGGAAGAGAAAAAGTCAAGGCAGCAAAATAGTCGCCCTACAGTAAACCACAAGGGGGATTACTCCATCATTGATTTTGGTAACATAATATCTAGCTCACCAACTGAAGTAACATCTAATCCCATTCAAATGGGAGCATTCTCCCTGTCTGATCATGAATTAGCTATGTTCGCATCCTCCCAAAACCCTGAGGTACGGCCATTCAAAAAGGGTAAGCCGACTGAACACCAGATTTCAGATATAGAAGCTCTGGATAAAGAGTTCCCAGTAATGACGAGACTTCTGAATCTGCTGGACAGAGGCCATGAGCAGACCCATTGTGAACTTGCCGTATTGAGGTCTTAACCAAAATAAGTAAGCTTGAAGGATTTCTATTTCTATTTGTATGTGATGCAGTGGCTGCACTAACGATGCCCACAAAGGCTTTAACCCCAGTTACAGTTAATTTGGGAACTCAAACATTAGCCGACCCAAGAATGGTGGGAGAGGACATCAGGTCCTTTGCTGATTTGGTTGCAGGGACCCACTCAAAAGGAATGACTAAGTGTGAAACTGACTCGATGGAAATACTGGAGGCGGTGAAAGCCAATGCTGCGGCCATTCAGCAGGTAATAAAAGAATTAAGACCTTGCCCAGCAGAGGGATACGAAGTACCTATGACACAGGGGTCGGGATCTCATTTGGGTCCGGTGGGTAAGGAGGGCCCTCTTCCATATCTTGATCACATTGATAGTCCATCTGATCTTACTAACTTAATTGTTCTGACCGACGACCCTCTGACCTCCAAGGGACCCCCCGTTGCGGACATGCCTAACATTGAATCTGACACATGCCCTAGGATTGTCCTTAGCAGAAACCAAAGAAAACTTGCTGCAAGGACCCAACAAAAGTACCAACACAATCACAAACTGACTCCCTCAGATAATATCCCTGTAGTTGGGGCAACCGAGGAAGATGTCATCGATCTCCACCAACTGGATCTAGAATCTAAGGAATTATTGAACTTGGAGGGCCTGTCTACTACAGCCATAGGCAATGCCAAAGGGATAGCAAAAAAGAAACCTAAAAGGAATGGTCATCAAGCTCCTGGTAGCGGTGATACTGTGCAAGGGGGGTCGGAGGAGAATGTATCCCCTGGCTTAGGAGCCCACAAACAATTGAATCTTTTGAACTTCTATCCAGCCCTGCACATAAAAAAAGCTTGCAACATAATTAAAGGGCGCGGGGGCTCCAATGCTGCTTATCGATCAACAAAGGGGAAAGTGAAGCTGGTTCCAATTCAAAGTGCAGCTAACGGTGAAGTGAGCACTACTCCTTTGGGAATTCCTGGTGTGGCAGCTGTAGCTGCTCCTTCCTTGCTTCCCCCTAAGGGTATGGAGTATATCCCAAAGGTTACCTTGCGCTGAATGTGCTGGAA